>NW_026731774.1:412500-908737 GCF_028476545.2 Physella acuta | reverse complement strand
GGTTGATTAGTGGGTGGATGGGATGTTGCTGTGTCTGGATCTGGAGGGGGGAGAATAGAGACAATTAGACTGTGGGTTAGATTGGATTGAATGCTTTTCTTATCTATCACAGGTGTCTTTACATAAACAGCAGTTTTAGAGATTTCTAAAAAAAATAAAAAAATAACCATCGCTTTCTTTTAGAACGTAGTTCAAGTTGATACAACACAGAAAAAATAGATGCAAAAAAATATGGCCGCTACAAATTCCCCCCCCCCCTTACCTTCTGCCTCTATCGTCGTGTGAAGCTGTTTAACAAATCCCCCTCCCCCCCCCTTACCTTATGCCTGTATTCTCGTGAGAAGCTGTCTGACAATTTAAGCCTTCTAACAAGATGGCGTAAGGCTCTTCATACCAATACAGTCTTGTCATTGATGTTGTTTTCATGTAGCATAGATAGCAAACCACAAGTGTGTTATGATGTGTGGGTGTGGGTGTGGGATGGAGTAGGTGTGAGGGGGTAGAGCTGTGGCCATTTTTTTTAGAATTATGTTGATCAATTAATTATTCTGTCTAATTTTGCTACTTGTTTCTGTATTACATTGGTTTCATTGATTAGTTTTGTGTTTTTATTGACTACATTTTTTTTTTCAACCGGAAACAAAACACTATCAGAATAACGTACGGTACTTGTAAGTTAGTTTATAACACCAGGTCGTATAACTAGAAAATAATGTAACGATATATACATAGGATATTTATTACCCGATTCTACCTATATCTGCAGACTTAACAAACCTACAGCCCAAACAGTAATCATAGCCATGTAGTCGTAACTATAAATCTAACTCAAAGGTTGTAACGGATTGATGAGTATGAGTAGGCATATGTATGTACGACTAATAAGAAAAAAAAATTCTGTAGTTCATTAATATCCACAGACCCATAGCCAAAAAGTAACCTAATCATGTAGTAATAACTATAAATATAACTCAAAGTTTGTAAAACATAGATGAGTATGTATGTACGACTAATAAATAAAAGAATAATTCTTCTGTTGTACATTAATTTGTAGCTATACCCACACACTTAACAAAACCATAGCCCATACAGTAACCCTATACATGCAGTAATAACTATAAATCTAACTCAAAGGTTGTAACGGATTGATGAGTATGTGTGTACGACTAACAAAAATAATGCTTCTGTAGTACATTGATGTGTGGTTATATCCAGATCCATAGCCCAAACAGTAAGCCTAACCATGTAGTAATAACTATAAATCTAACTCAATGGTTGTGACATATAGATGAGTATGTATGTACGACTAACAAAAATAATGCTTATGTAGTACATTAATTTGTATGCAATAAAGGAGACCAAAGTTCTCTTGGCTTACCTAGGTGGGGGTGGGGTAGTGGTGGTGGTGGGAGAGAAAGTAGCGTATGGGGGAGGGGGTTGAGAGGATGATAGGGTGTAAGGGTGTAAGTGGACCACAAAGGTAAACATAAATATAATATACAAATGTGCCGACACGTATTGATTAACTTCGATGAAATTACTGGCTGGCGTAAGCTTGAAATATAGGTCAAGTAAATTATGTTTGGAGTGCTATAATTACATGAATGTAGGGCAAGTTCTGCGGCAAATACTGTACGTGAAGACATGAAAGGGGGGGGGGGGGGTCGACTCTAGACCGTGACGGTTACATTTAAATTTCACAAAAAGAGGGGGGTGGGGGGAGTCGACTGTAGAACCTGTCGGTTACATTTAAACCCTTGCAAAAATTTGGGGGGGGGGGGGAGGGTTGGGAGTCGACCGTAGACCGTGGCGTTTACATTTAACCCTCACAAACAAAAAAAAAAAAAACTTCCTTTACACAGCTGTATTTGTTCGTATTTAATTAAATTAGTAAAGACGAACTATACACATTTTATTGATTGTGACTACAATACTTTAAAAGTTAAGTACATTTTAAAATATATGTAGCCTATTACATAACCTTTGCATCTAAGGCAAAAACAAAATACATTTTTAATTTTTTTTCGTTTTACAATACAAAAACAAGTTTCCCAAACTTAAAAAAAGAATTACAGTTTAATTTATATTAAAAAAAATAGAAATTATCCTGTAAACTCCCCTTAATTCACCAATAAATGTCAATTATTTATTCTTTAAGTAAATCAAACGTCAGGTAATAGGCGTATTTCCTATTGTAGTTAAGCAAGAAAAAAAACATGGTTATGCTGAAGTGCTACTTACTGTGTCGAACTTTTCTTGCACATTGAAATGAATGCTCTTTTTCTCTGTAGTTCTACTCGGGTTGGATGCAATAGAACGAATTAAAACGTATTATTCATTTTATAACCATTTGATGGTTTGATAGCATATATTATTTGAATTTGATAAATACGTCGAGCTGATTTCTCCCCCCCCCCCCCCCAATTATTTAATCTGTAATGGTTAATTCATTAAACTTTAGGGGTTGTCATATGAAAATCCAATTACACTACCCCTCCCATTATTTCAATATAGCTTCATACTTTGAAAAACCACCAACCCTTTGACGTCATCCAACCATTTACATATAGCTCGACACTCTAAAAAACACCAACCACTTCAAGTCCTGCAATCGCTTGATGTCCTTATGGAATCATTCAAATCGATTAAGTCTTCCAATCGCCTGATGTCGTGATAGTATCATTCAAATCGATTAAGTCTTCCAATCGCTTGATGTCTTTATAGAATCATTCAAATCGATTAAGTCTTCCAATCGCTTGATGTCGTGATAGTATCATTTGAATCGATTAAGTCTTCCAATCGCTTGACATCATTATATAATCATTCAAATCGATTAAGTCTTCCAATCACTTGATGTCCTTATAGAATCACTCAAATCGATTAAGTCTTCCAATTATACCCTGTTTCAATGAAATAACATAACTAGCTGGTTACGCCTCTTTATTTACTTAGTCTAAACGATATAATTCTTTAAATTTCTCAAAATTTCTCGTTAAATAAAAGAAAAATTCGCAATAGAAATAGTAGTGCTCCCATTTAAACAGAGTTTCTTCCAAACTTTTTTCTCCAAACGGGGGGGGGGGGGGGGGGGGACACTTGATATTTTCGAGGGAGGGGGGAATGCGGGTTGCGGACACTGGTAAAAGTATAATTATGTTTTCTATATAACTTCCATTTCGTTCTGGAGGGGGGGGGTGACTTTCTTCGGAGAGATGCCTGAAAGAAACTCTGCCTTAAAACTTGAAGGTCTATCGTGCAGGTGAAGTATAGTTGACATGGTTCAGTTACATAGAAATATGTAGGGATAGTTTGGATCAGCGTTATGCCCAGCCGCCTTTACTTTCTCTAACATGAGTCGTGTACCCATCAGAGGTGGGTGGACTCAGGGACGACCTACGGATTTTAAACCGGATTCGAACTCGAAGCTTTAGGGCTAGCATACTCATGCTCTAACATTTGGCCACGCCGTTTCATATTGTAACCAATACAACCGACAAAAACAGCAACTATAACCAACTAGTGCGCCATATTACGTAAGTGATATGAAAGTTACCATATTTAACCGCAAGTTTATAACCTCTGCTTGAGCAGGTAGCAGTTGTTTTCGTCAACACAACCATAACAGTGCAAGGTGTTGAATATTTCATGTGTCCTTTCAGCGGAGCGCAGACATCTTTTGCTATACTCTCTAAACTAAAGTTTTTGCTGGTAAAGGCAATGAATATTGATTGGCTGGTGTTGATTCTGGAATCTTTTTAGAACCGGTTTTGGTTGAATTTTCTGCAAATGGGTTCTTTAGAACATGATGCAGTTTGAAAAGAAATTCATTTTTTTTTAATTTTAAAATAATTTTATAGTCTGATAAAAGGAATTTTTTTAGAGTATTCGTTAAGCTGTCGTCGTTAATCTGTGGTCGTTTATTGTTCGAACGTAGAGCTATTATAAAAGTGCTCCACTTAGACAGGGAAATAACTCTTCAATTAAATAAAATAGAACATTTCAGAGACTGAATTGAAATTAATAGTATAGGCTGAATAAAAAACAACAATTTTTTTCTAAAATCTACAACTCTAATTGGATTAGCATGACATGACTAAGTCGTGATACATGACACTAGTCAGGGTAATTAAAGGCAGGTTTAAACATATGTGTTATGCTCTGAGATGCAGTGACTCATCATTGCTATCCACGTATAGTTTTCAGGGTGTAATATGTTGATTAAACTTTTCCCATTATTCTAATTTCATTAGTCTTTCATTTAGGAAAATACTACTCCCAATATGCTTCAACGCTTGTTTACCAACACAGGACTCCCAAGTTCTTTCCCAGGCCTGTTTAACGGCGTATCCCACGCGTCTTGTTTGAAAGTGAAAGTTGTCATGGTATTTATCCACATATACATAGAGGGGGGTAGCGTGGTCTAATCGGTAAAGCTCATAGCTTCTAAACCGTAAAGTCTCGAGTTCGAACCCTCCAGCAGACTAGTCTCGACAGCTAGGGGCAGCCACTCTTCTAGGAAATAAAACTCCGAAATCAAACAACTGCTGCCTTGGAGCTTGTTCTTGGTTGGACAAAGGCTATGGAAGAAAATCCAAAAAGAAAAGCAGGCTGAAATCGGAGTCAACGGCCTATATGGCGCATAACAAGTTGACACGCAATAAATTGTGCTGAAAGGGATCCATTTTACTATTACAAATTAAAAACAAAAAAAAAAGCAAGTTATGACTAGATCAAAGAAACAGATTAACTCTACTCCATCTGACCTATATCTAATTCTCAAAAGGGTTTATACTTTTCAAAGCTTTAAAAGATCTGTTTAAAAATTTAAAATGTTTTTTTATGCTTCGGCAAACAAAATGAAAGAAAAAAAGGTACTATATTTAGGCGTATAATCCTTTCACCCGTTTCAAGGCCAAAGTTCGAGGACAAAAAACCGGCAGTATTTATCCATGTTGGGTATGTATGGCGTAATATCCTGGCTATTATACACATAAATACACTGCAAGGGTCGGTTCTCACGTAGGCTACATGTCATACATACAGATGTAAGCACGCACTGATGCGTGGCTGGTCCAAACTATCACGCACATACACACAAACATCGAAGCTTTATATACACACACACACACAAAATCACACATCTGTGCGTATGCGGATAACATACAAGCACATACATTTATATGCAAAGTAAAAACAGACACATACGTATGTATTACTACTTACACATGTACATAAATACAAGCCGATAAATAAACACATTAACATACACACATATATACAGATAAACTTAAGCGCACAGATAGCTCTCACATACATACACACACTCAAATACTCAAATACCCTAACACATATGCACCTTTTAACATGTGGACATGCGTATACACACACATACATATACAATTATACCTATAGACACACAGTTAGATTAAACATATTCCCAGCAAAAGTACAGACCACGTCTACCAGTGCCACCAAAACATATCCTAATTATAGCTCAGGCGCTAATCACCCAACCGTGGCCTAGCCGGAACCCTAGTTCAAACAAAATCCCTTTCACGTCGGTCTAAACCAACAGCGGGGTAATAGGGGGTCGCGATAGGGGTCACAGGGGTCCGGAGCTACTGTAGACTTGGCAGGGGTCTTGTTGATGCTGTAATCGGGTAGGTTGACATACCCGGATGTGAAGCAGGGTAAGGGTTAGGTTGTTGTTGTGGTGACATGCATGTTGGACGCGGTGAGGTGTACACTTTTGTGTTGTTGTTGTTGTTGGTGGTGGTGGTGTAACCGGATTAGGTCACGTGACCGCCCATGCGTTGACTGTGTGGTGTGAAGGTTAAGCTCAACAAAGATTCTCACGTTTTTCTAAAGTTGGTGTCTTAGTCTTAGCTGTCCAAAAAAAAAGACTATCTTGTGGTTCAAGAATTATTTTTTTAAAATGTAATACCCGACTTTGGTATATGTGGTTATCACCTTACTTGACTTTGACTTAGTCCTCTTTGCTCCTTATGGAGCATAGGGCCTCCACCATTTCCTTCCATTTCTTCCTATCCTCGGCTATTAATTTTGACATCTCCCAAGACATCCCTGTTGGCTTCAGTTCTTCAAGAAGACTCAGCCTCCAGGTCTGTCTTGGGCGCCCTCTCTTCCGCTTATCACCTTAAGGCGTATTATAATAAGTCCAGTGACGTAGTAAAAATAGGTATTTTTTTAAAGTAAAGTTCCCTTTTCGAACCTAATGGTCCAAGGGGCAAGTGAAGTAGAGTCCGCCTGTTTCTGCGATCTCGACATATGTGAAGATAGTATGGTCAGCACTATGTCCAGCCGCCTTTAGTGCTTTCTTCTGCTTGACCTCTATGACGTATAACTTGCGTCATCACAGTACCCGTCAGCGCCGGGACGTTTAACGGGCTTGAACCCGGATTCGAACTCGAGACTGTCAAGTGAGCAGTTATATGCTCTACCCCTCGACCAAGCCGTCGTACACGGATGTTGCTAGTTTATTTTAAACATGTTATGTAATTGAATGTTATACCAGTTAATATACAGTGCACTCATTATTCAAATTAAAAAAAACAACAGTTGACAAAAAAAAAAAAACTGAAATCATAAAAACAAGCATCATCCACCTCTTATAAGACACTCCACACACTCACCAGCACTCCAAGATCCAACACTTCACGATCAGCAACACTCGAGAATTTAAGCAGCACTCCAAATCACTCCATAACACTCCATTCTCTAAGTAACACTCTTGAGCTTCGGATGCCTCCGCACTTTTACCTTATACCCGGAACCGGAATATACTATGTCAGTCATACATACATTCTCTAGTAATATTATATATATAATTATAAAGCCTAGACATATTTGGTGTCACACATATCAAATGACGAACACACTTTTAGGAACACATGAAGTTTACACATAATGTTAGGTCGGCCTGCACCAAATAACAAACACATTTTAGAGATACGGAATCATATAGATAATGCCATTTAAAACAAATCACATGCACATTAGTACCAACATTTAAAGCTTAGACAAAATATCAAAAATAACATAGACATGTACATACACTATTATCAACATTTGAAGCCAAAACATAATATCATTTTTTGAACATACATGTTTAGCAACATTTTCAACTTAGACATATTGTTATACATAACAAATGAAATACAAACTATTGTCAACATTTGCAGTCTAGGCATGTCATATATAACAAACGACAAAAACACTTTCTACAACAACATCTAAAAGTAAAAGTCTGACAAATTAGACTAGCAAGTTTAAGCCATATTCATCCACGTCATAATGTCTAGTTCATCTCGCGCCCCCTGATAAGTGGGCTGTGGCTTACTTTAATGGTAATCCTAAGCCTCGGCATGGAGGTATAGGTGTAGCCAAAACGGCCGAGTCAAAAATATAATGTGTAATTTATCTTTGGGAAAAACACACTCGACAAGTTGTGTCCCCTGGGGCTGTATTGGTGACGTCAGAGGTTTGGTTTTGGCTGTGTCGAGTGCGGATGTTTGACATGTTGTTTAAGTAAGTTTGTGGATACATACAGGTAGGCGGGGTGAGGGGGGAGGGCTGAAGTTAGGGGATAGAGTGAGATGAGGGTTTAGAGTGTGGGGTGAAGGTCGGTTGGTGTAAGGAGTGTGTTAGAGTGGTGGGTGGCGGAGAGAGGGAGAGTGGACTGAGGAGAAGGGGAGGATGGGAGGGCGAACACGGAGATAGAGTGGAATAGGAGGTCGCTGAGTGTGGAGAGATGGGTTGAAGTGGTTGGTCGCTGAGTTAGGGAGTGTGGAGAGATGGGTTGAAGTGGTTGGTCGCTGAGTTAGGGAGGGTGAAATGGTTGGTAGCTGAGTTAGGGAGGGTGAAATGGTTGGTAGCTGAGTTAGGGAGGGTGAAATGGTTGGTAGCTGAGTTAGGGAGGGTGAAATGGTTGGTAGCTGAGTTAGGGAGGGTGAAATGGTTGGTAGCTGAGTTAGGGAGGGTGAAATGGTTGGTAGCTGAGTTAGGGAGGGTGAAATGGTTGGTAGCTGAGTTAGGGAGTGTGGAGAGATGGGTTGGAGTGGTTGGTAGCTGAGTTAGGGAGGGTGAAATGGTTGGTAGCTGAGTTAGGGAGGGTGAAATGGTTGGTAGCTGAGTTATCGAGGGTGAAATGGTTGGTAGCTGAGTTAGGGAGGGTGAAATGGTTGGTAGCTGAGTTATGGAGGGTGGAGAGGTGGGTTGGAGTTATTGGTTATTGGCTTTGGGAGGTGAATAAATGAGTTGGAGTGGTTGGTATGATAAGTTATGGAGTGGTGGTATGTTGAAGGAGGGTGAACTGGTGATTTACTGGATTAGGGAGTGTGGATAAGAGAAGAGTGGATTGAAGGAAAGATGAAGAACAAGAGGGTAAAAATGAGAGAAGTGTGGGAAAAACGTGGTACAAAAGTGGGGGTGGGGAGATGATTTATGCATGGGCTGTAATGATTAAAAGATTGAACAGATAGATCTGACCGAAGCTACGCCACCTTAGTGCAGGGAGATAATTAGATGAACTAAAACTGGGGAGGGAAGGATGTCATAATTTCGGTCACGCTCTTACGGCGTGGCTTAGCGGTAGAGCGCTAGTCTGCTAACTCGAAGGTCTCGAGTTCTAATCCGGTTTCAAGTCCATGAGTTCACCCAGCTCTGATAGGTACCTAACATTTTTCTCAAGATTTCAATTACTTGTCCGTGTAGTATCTTTAAAAAAACAACCTAATCCTAGCTATCTTATCGGATTTTCAAATTAACTTTATAAAATCTGATATCAAGCTATGTATAGAAAACAATCTTTGATGTTAATACCTTGAGATAATTAAAAAAAAAATGTTTGCGTTCACGAACTGAGCGACAGATCTTCAATATTTGCTGGGTTTCTGTTTGTGCTGCATTATAAATTCTGCATGTTTTTATATTTCATTTAATTAAGGTCATATGACGTCAGTATCAAGCGTTAAAAAAAAATTAAAATAATTCTTTAGAGGTTTTGTGGTGAGGGAAATGATAATTGGTTGTATGTATGGTTGATAACATCGTGTACCAATAACGAGTTGTTGATGAAATTGCTTATTGGTTGTTTTAATCAGCAGATATATTAGGTTCAGCTTGTTTCAATCCGTGGTTTACAATAAACAAGAGAATAAAACAGGCTTCATATAAAACAAATGTCACATCTCCAAATAGAATTAAAACAACATTTAATTTCAGATCTGGCGACCCGTGTAGCAGATAGAGTCATCTGTATCTAATGCAGAGGCGTAGCGACCCTTCCCGGCGCCCGGGGACAAACTTTCGATTTGCACCCCCCCCCCCCCCCTCGAACTTTTCATTTGCACCCCCATCGAACTTTTCATTTGCACCGCCCTCAAACTTTCGATTTACACCCCCCCACCAACTTTTCATTTGCACCCCCCCCCCTCAAACTTTCAATTTGGCGCCCCCCAGGGTCGGCGCCCGGGGACATATATCCCCCCGCCTCCCCCCCCTCTCGCTACGCCTCTGATCTAATGGTTACGTCACATATAAAAATAAACACAACAACAACACACGTTGTGTTCGGGTCATCTTGGCACGGTATTCGATACCAACAGATGTTACCTGTAGCGATACCTGATATCGTCCGCATCGAAACCCAGACAAAGGAGTCAATTAAAATCAACGTCATTTAAATTCTTTTAAAAAAATAATCAATTCACCGCGACATTACACAGTGCAAAACACATACATTTTAACTGATTCACAGCTTTACGATCTAAATAGACTCAACGACCCCATTAGGGTAAAAGTTAGGGTAATGAAACCAGCACCATAAAAATAGCTTCAACGCCCTTTCGGCGGTCTTACAGTTCCATTATCTGCCACCCGTCGTAAAAATGTGTATTATCTTCATAACATGATATGTCTACACCCAATTGTAAGCCAATATACGCCTTAAGTATGTTGATTAACATGCGGATATAAAAACACATATAAATTCAACCATGTCTTGCAGTATAAAAACACACCCTGCTATACGATACGGTAGTCTACAGTAAATTAAACACACGTTATTCCCTGTTCAGCATTGGTTGGGACGATTACTCCATACAATACGGGCACTTACCAAGTTCAATGCTAGACCTTTTCAAGATTTCTCTTTAGAAATACTTTAGCCGTCATGGTTGAGTGGGCCCAGGTTTCATGACGTAAGAACGTGATGGGCGTGGTCTCCTAGTCGTGATCTCTGGGTAGATTCAAGGGGCTGAATTTTTTTTTCCTTATAATTTTTTTTTATAAAAAGTGCTACGTGTACAAGGTCCGGTAACCCAGTAAGAATTACGCCCCTTTGATCACGTTTTAAAAACGTGTTTCTACGCTGCTTGTTTTGGTGCGTGTGTGCAATATTGTTGAACTCTTGTCTAAAGGGAAGGGGGATTTGCTTTGCACAGATGTTGCAATACAACTATGCTTGGTATATACTAAACAAAAACCGACCGGGAGTGTTTATTGAATAAATGCCAGTATCGATAGCTAAACATTGAATGCGTCGCGACATTTTCTGGACATTTGAAATGTTTACTAGTCGAAACTATAACAGTACTTCTGCGTGACGACTATGTGCAGTAGCTGAACATACCGTGTTTAGTATAGGGACAAACGACGAATAATGAGTATGTTATAAACCTACATGTACGAATGACGAATGAAATATATCTATTATGCGAATGAATAAATGCTTATTATGGCGTTTCAAGTATTTTTGAAAGCTTAATATGACCTGCTAGGTGTTTGAGGAAATCAGAGAACTTTTTATTTATATATTCTTGTAATGTTAACACACTGAATTTTTATTGGTAAAGACATTATTTGTTCGAAACTTTATATGCACATGTTTCTAACTGCTAGCTTCTTACACAATATATATATATATATATATATATATATATATATATATATATATATATATATATATATAAATATATATATATATATATAATCCACTACAATAAACAGCTTCGTTTATTACGTAGACAAGGAAGTTATGATGTATCTAAAGTATGTACGCATGCTACACAACGTAATTATTTTATATATATATATATATATATATATATATATATATATATATATATATATATATAAATGTAACGAGACTATTTGCCTGTAGTGCCAAATGTTAACGAGTTCTGCTCGACAACGCCAAATGTTACCGAGTCTAACCACTCATTCTAGACAACATCGACCACAGTATAGATACTCGAAGATGCAGGTTCGCTATTGATCCTTTTATTACATGAATCAAAGAAATGCTTCACAATAATATAATGAATCAAAAGGAATGCTTCACAATAATAGTCTGAATCAACGGACCCCCAACAGTCCTCACTAGTCTTCACATAACTGAATGCACATGTCTATCGTCCTTCTTAACACAATACGGCTAACCCGTTCAATAACCAACTTGATACTGCCACACTGACTGACTGATCGAGAGAGAGCCACACCACCGACGACACCCCAGCTCAGCCGTCGCCTTCCTATCTCTCCCCTTCGTATTCGTAATCGTATTCGGTTCTATCATAATCGTAATCGTAATCGATTCTAATCGTTGCATCAGAATGTTAATTACGCCGCTTCTGTCGTACAGTCCGATTTAATAAGCCATCTGCATCCTGTCACATCAAAGTTGACAAACCGTATTGCGTTCTTATCGTATCGCTTCCCAAGATACTACGCCTTGGCTTTCTGATCGTTATCAGCCAACACCTGCGTTATTACATCAGTCGTGTCAAAGTTGACAGCGCTGTACTGCGTTCTTCTCTCTCTGGTAACTTCCCCTAGTTACATCCACCCCTGCCTTTTTTTGTGTGTTATCAACCACAAACAACGCTTGGCAGGTGCAGTCCTTCAAAGTCAATCGCACCACCGTAAAAAAAATTTATTGTTCCACTCACTGTCAATGTCGTCACATTCGTATAAGATTGACAGTTATCCCTATTTCACATATCAAATGTGTCTACATCATCTTCCTCAGACACAAAACAGTTCTAGAATTCACATCCACCTTTTTTCGTTTGGTGCCTTCACCAGTTCACTTGTATGACTTTTTGAACAGTCTGTTCTCATACCAGCGCGACCATGAAAGAATTGATGGTTGCTGACAAAAAATTTCGTATTCTTTCTGTTTCTCAAACTTCTCCGCGGACCACTTATCTGATGGTCTACTGTCTCTCTGCTTCTGGGAGGAACGGGATCCTCTTCGTTGCCGTTATCCTCCACTTGTGTATCGCTGTTGTTCTGTTGATGGTGACATGGTTCCGGGATGGGTATGTGAATTTCCGTTATAGTTTCCGGTTCCCTAATTGTCTTGGGTTTCCTTGTGTGTAACTGCTCTTCTTGACTATGACAATATTTCTTTAATTGAGCAATATTCGCCCACCGATCCGGTTTGGTGTGATCGATGGGTCTTATCTTAAAGGGGCCACCTGCTACTTTAGGCATCTCCACGACTTGCCATATCTCCTGTCCCCAGAGGTCGTGGATTTTGTTTCTGCCTAACGGGTGGCTACGCAGTAATACCCTGTCGTTCAGTTTGAGTGGCGGGTCCTTTGTCTGTACCGGCGGTTCCCTTCGCCGTGCTTCATGTTCTAGTCTTTCCTGTACTACCTTGTACATTTCTCTAATTCGTCTCATATGTTCATTCACATATTCCAGTGCAGTGTATGAGCCAGTCATACTCTCCTTTTTTCCTAGGAACAAGTCAAGAGGGAGTCGAGCCTCCCGTCCGAACAGCAACATGTGTGGCGAAAAGCCGGTTGTGGCATGGGGGGTGCAGTTGTATAGATATACCAACTCTGGGAGAAAATCAGGCCAACGTTTTTTCTGTTCCGGTTCTAGAGTACGCAGCAAATCATGCATGCTGCGGTTGAACCGCTCGCACTGTCCGTTTCCTTTCGGATTAAATGTGGTTGTTCTAGATTTGTTGATCCCGTAGTGGCTGCACAGTTGGTTAATTACTTCTGACTCAAAGGCCCTTCCTTGGTCAGAGTGTAATTGTCTTGGTATGCCATATTTGATGAACCAATGTTCTATTAAGACCTTTGCCACTGTTTTGGCAGTCTGATCTCGTGTGGGCACCGCCACAGTCCATTTGGTGAATACATCAGTCATTACCAACACATGTTCCGTCCCATCCGATGATTGCTCCAACGACGTAAAGTCCATAGCCACAATCTCTAGTGGTTTTGTCGCTAGTAGGTGTCCTGATGGCTGTCTCATTTTGACAACTGGCATTTTCGCATGCTGACACCTCACACAAGCCTCACAATGGCGTTTGACCTCCATCTCCATATTGGGCCAGTAACACCTCCGTCGTAATATTTTGTGCGTCCTGTCCTGACCCTGGTGTCCTGCCCTGTCATGTGCCAACCTTAGCACTTCTTCTCGTAATTGTCCAGGCACCACCACCTGGTGTATTGTCCCATCAATTTGGTCATGAATTCTCCGCATGAGAACACCATCCTTTATACTGAGACGGTCCCACTGACTCAGTATTTTCTTTGTTTCTCGACCAAATTGTTCTCTTTCCCTTCTTCCTGGGAATTTTTGTTCCTGGACGTGTTTCAACAGCGGCTGTAAGCCACTATCCGTTCTCTGGGCATCTCTTATCTCTTTGTGATTAAGGCAATTAAAATCACTAATGTCCATATGTCCGGGCTCTGTGGATATGTGCTCCACCCCGGTCTGTCCGTTTTGCATCACTTGCACCCCGTGAGGGATATCTGTTGACGCTCTGACCCCACATATTCCTGTCAGCGTTTCTTCCTCATCGCCCGGTCTCTCGTACGGATTCCTTGATAAAGCGTCCGCATTGCCATTGGACCGCCCCGGGCGATATTTTATCTCCAGGTCAAAGAGCGCCAATTCTGCTGCCCATCGCTGTTCGATGGATCCCAACTTTGCTGTCTTTAGGTGACTCAAGGGGTTATTGTCAGTGTATACCACACATTTAGCACCTAATAGATAGTCCCTGAATTTTTCAGTCACAGCCCATTTTAATGTCAAAAGTTCTAGTTTCATGGCGCTGTAATTTGTCATGTTCTTCTCTGATTCCTTCAGAGCTCGACTGGCATACGCAATAACCCTGAACCCTTGCTTTTGTTGTTGTGATAGCACAGCTCCCAGACCTTTAGAGCTGGCGTCAATTTCTAGCCGAAATGGTTTATCAAAGTCCGCGTATCCTAATATCGGCGTCTCTGTCAAAGCCTTTTTCAAGAGCTTAAACGAGTTCAGGCATTCATCAGTCCATAATTCACCTATCAGTTGTGTTTTGCCTTTCTTTTTCTCCTTACTGTGTTTCTTTGTCATTTTGTTTACCAAGTCATGCAACGGTGCGGCAATTTTTGCAAAACCAGGTACAAATTTTCTATAATAGGAAGCAAAGCCCAAGAATGATCTGACCTCTACCGTAGTTGTTGGCTGTTTCCATTCTTTAACAGCTGCAATTTTATCTGGGTCAGTGGCGATGCCATCCGACGAAATCACATAACCCAAAAAATGTACCGATTTCAGACTGAAGCAGCATTTGTCTGGGTTCAGCTTTACTCCTATCTCCCTAAGACGGAGAAACACTTGTTCTAATCTTTTTAGATGGTCCTCCCAAGTTTTTGAGTAAACTAGTATATCATCCAAGTACACCAACATAATTTGAAATAGAAAGTCACTCATAGCACTCTGCATTACTCGCTGGAATGTAGCAGGCGCATTAGTTAGACCAAACGGCATACGGGTCCACTCGTACAGTCCCAGTGGAGAAATAAATGCAGTCTTATGTTGATCGTTGGGGTGCATGGCCACTTGGTGGTAGCCGCTAGCCAAATCCAAGGTAGAAAAAAATCTTGCTCCCCCCAACGCATCAAGACATTCATCAATACGAGGCAAGGGGAATGCATCCCTTCTTGTGATATTGTTCAATTTCCGGTAATCACAACACAGTCTTATCTCCCCTGACTTCTTTTTTACCACTACTATCGGTGCCGCATACGGGCTCGTGCTGGTTGTAATAATTCCCTTTTTAAAACGTTTTTCTTAACTCAGCTTCGCGTTTGTTTGGTTGTTTGGATGTTTGTTGTTAAAATTGACATCGAAAATTAGCCCACTTCTGATTGCTCTACAGACCTGAAATTTGGCATGCATGCTACTTTCGCCTAACAATTTCAGATGCAATCATAAAAACTAGCAATTAGTGACCGTAATTAGCTTAATTTAATTACGCCCCAAGGACCATAAAATTGAGGACATGATTTCTAAAGATACCGACAAGACTTGAAGCCTATTGACACAGTTACTTCGGCCCCAATCGATGTGAGCGCGCTGGCCGTGATCGTATAGTGGTTAGTACTTCGCGTTGTGGCCGCGACAACCCAGGTTCGAATCCTGGTCGCTCAAGATTTTTAGTCCGTGTATTTATAAACACTTTTTTAAAAACCACGTTTTTCATGTGTAGCAACGGACTAAAAAGGAGAACGGACACGGTAACACATTGTTAACGGTGACACGGTTGGTACGCTGGGCATGCTAAAATACACATAAACACGTTTTTCCTTAACTCAGCTTCGCGTTTATTTGTTTGTTTATGGGAGATTTGATCACGTGATTCGTGAGTAGATCTCCACGCCAGCAACGTAAATTACACCCTTTCTCTGTTTAAAGCGTATCGGTCGCTCAAGATTTTGTTAGTCCGTGTATTTAAAAACACTTAGTCAAGTCATACTTAATCAAGTGATTAGATAAAGTAGAAAATAAACTATATAAAAAACTTTTTAAAAACCACGTTTTTCATGTGTAGCAACGGACTAAAAAGGAGAAAATAAAATACTTAAAAAAAACTTTTTAAAAAACCACGTTTTTCTTGTGGACTAAAAAGTAGAAAATAACTATTTACATACATTTGATGACAAAAAACGTGGGTCGGGCAGATGGGTCGGGAAATTTGATGGTGAACGTACCCACGTTTTTTGTCATCAAATGTATGTAAATAGTTATTTTCTACTTTTTAGTCCACAAGAAAAACGTGGTTTTTTAAAAAGTTTTTTTTAAGTATTTTATTTAGTAGATCGTTCAGGTGTGCTTTCACCGCCGAGTAGTGACTTGGTGGTAATCTTCGATAAGGTTGCGCCACAGGCCTGTCCTGTAGTAAGGGTATCTGGTGTTTTATTACTTCCGTGTAACCCAAATCACCCTCGTACGAGGCAAATATATCCCTGTACTTATTCAGCAATTCATTTAGTTTTGGGTCCTCAGTTTCCGGGAATGTATATGATCGGCCATCCTCTTTCTTCACCTCGGCCGTCACATTGACCGACCTAATTGTTACTTCATTACTGCTGGTATTGCTCAGTTCGATGCACTGTGCCGACCTTAGTACCTCGACGTTCTGTGGTACTCCTACCAGAGTATTAGGCGGTATAAAAATTTCCTCATCCAAAACATTTGCCACTAATCCTTGAACTAGTCCATTTTCCGCTGATGTGTATGTCCGCAGTAACACAACGCCTGCCCTCAGTGCGGCGCCACATGGTTCTATCATCACCTCACCATTCACGCTTCTATCACCAATTTGTAATGTGATTGCCTTGACCGTGTTTGCCGGGACTGATATCCTTCCTCTGGTCTTGGCAAACCTGGCCAACTTGGATCCCCGACCTGGTGTGGTCGATCCGACAATATTTGTAAGAAATTCTGGCAACTGGCCAAGAATATTCATGCCCAACAGGCAAGGTATATTTGACACATTTGTCTCTAGGTTGTGTTTCGTAACGAACACCCCAACCTGCTTCAACCTATGTCCCGCCACCACGACATCCGCCAGAAAATAACCACAGTATGGAATGGTTAGTCCATTAGCTGCCGTCAGGCGCATGCATGTGTCAGACCTCAACCTATGGTCTTTTCCTTTCATCCATTTGGTGTAAAAATTTTCCGTAATTGTCGTCACCTGGGAGCCTGTATCCACAATTGCCTTCACCGCGATGTCCCCAATCGTAATCACCATTTCGGGACAGACTCCCATCATTTTGTTTCTTGGGCCATAACCTCGCCCCTCTGTAGCCTGGCCCTGCCTTACAGAGGACGACCGTTTCCCTGACAGTACCGTGCCATATGTCCGGGTTGTGAACAGGACAAGCAAATTGGTCGACCGTCAGCCGTCCACCGGAGCGATGGACCGGCGGGTCGCGGCCGTCCAACCTGTCTCTGTTTTGTCCCGTTCTTTTCCTGATTCTCAGCTGTTGACCTGCTTTCTAACCTCTCCAATCGTTGGTCAACCTTATCCAGGTGGGCCAACAGTTGAGCCATCATGGTTTCCACTGTGCCGGTCCCTGTGGGTGGGGATGGTTTATGTTCCGGCACAGAGACTTTGTCCACCGAACAGTTCGATTGGTCCTCATCCTCGGACCTGCGGATCGCTGAGTTCCTGACCTGAAGGAAGGTCAACTGCGGGTCTTTGTGGACCTCCTCTTTCAACTCTCTCCTTAAGATCGGGGTTGCTAGCCCCTCGATGAAATGGTCCCTCAGTAGGCGTACATCAATGTCAGGTGTTTTGCCCTTTACCGAATCAAAGGCCCTGTTCATACGGTGTGAATACTCCATCACACTCTCCGCCATTCTCTGCTTTAAGCCTACGAACCCCGATAGCAGTTGCGATCCCGACCGTCTCTCCCCAAAGGTCTCCATGATTAGATCCAGCACCTTATCTGGATCTGATTGGATGGTTTTATCGTGGCATTTGACCTCTGCCCTAACCGTCTCTCCTATACTGCCCATCAGCAGTCTTAATCTTTCCTCTGGTGACATGTGTCTCGAGGCCCAGGCCGCTTTGACCTCTTCACTGAACCTGTTGGTTAAAGCTGGATCACCGTCCCCGTAAAATTTGTTAATGTGGGACTCTCTGGGCAGGACCACAATATGGGTCTGCTTCTCGTCCAGAGTAGACATTTTATTCCTTGAGTAAAAAAAAAAGAGTTCTTTCTTACCGTGTGTGTATGAAAAATTTTCCTCGTTCCTCAATTTTCACTGTTCCTGAATGTCCGAATTCACACACACACGAAACACAGTTATGAACAAGGTTGACTATGGGTGCCTCAAGCGGCAAGTCTCGTTGAATTCATCCTGTCCGCAGCGCCAAATGTAACGAGACTATTTGCCTGTAGTGCCAAATGTTAACGAGTTCTGCTCGACAACGCCAAATGTTACCGAGTCTAACCACTCATTCTAGACAACATCGACCACAGTATAGATACTCGAAGATGCAGGTTCGCTATTGATCCTTTTATTACATGAATCAAAGAAATGCTTCACAATAATATAATGAATCAAAAGGAATGCTTCACAATAATAGTCTGAATCAACGGACCCCCAACAGTCCTCACTAGTCTTCACATAACTGAATGCACATGTCTATCGTCCTTCTTAACACAATACGGCTAACCCGTTCAATAACCAACTTGATACTGCCACACTGACTGACTGATCGAGAGAGAGCCACACCACCGACGACACCCCAGCTCAGCCGTCGCCTTCCTATCTCTCCCCTTCGTATTCGTAATCGTATTCGGTTCTATCATAATCGTAATCGTAATCGATTCTAATCGTTGCATCAGAATGTTAATTACGCCGCTTCTGTCGTACAGTCCGATTTAATAAGCCATCTGCATCCTGTCACATCAAAGTTGACAAACCGTATTGCGTTCTTATCGTATCGCTTCCCAAGATACTACGCCTTGGCTTTCTGATCGTTATCAGCCAACACCTGCGTTATTACATCAGTCGTGTCAAAGTTGACAGCGCTGTACTGCGTTCTTCTCTCTCTGGTAACTTCCCCTAGTTACATATATATATATATATATATATATATATATATATATATATATATATATATATATTGGCAAACCATGTTAAGAAGCTTAAAGATTATATCAACTGTATATGTCGCTGTTACATAGGGCATCATGGGGTTCGTATAATAAGTCAAAGGGGTTCATGTGAACCCCTCTTGAAGATACAGATATAAAAGAAGTTTGTCACTTAACACTGACTGACCCATGGTCAATGCCTGTCTCCACTCAATCAACGAAAATAACTTTAAAAATGAATCAATTCTGACGAGAGTCAAGACGATATTACTGTTACCTAGTTTTCAAAAACAGCTGATCATGCAACTAAATCTCTACAAACCAAACAACCTTTTTGTTGCTTATCTTTTCTTTCTTCCGGTCTGATTTGTTACCCTAGATCTAATTTGTAATCAGCCAAATGATGTAACGTAAAATATGCTTATCTTTCCTATGGGTGCTGATGTATTCGAAAAATATTATGTTTTAAGAATTCAATACTAGCGTACCCGGTCCGCGCGTTGCAGCAGCATCGGTAGAAAGGCTGAGGAAATATTAACACGTTTTTCTTAACTCAGCTTCGCGTTTGTTTGTTTGTGGGTTTGTTGTTAAAATTGACAACGAAAATTAGCCCACTTCTGATTGCTCTAGACATCTGAAATTCGGCATGCATGCTATTTTCGCCTAACAATTTCAGATGCAATCATAGAAACTAGCAATTAGAGACCTAAATTAGCTTAATTAAATTACGCCCCAAGGACCCTAAAATTGAGGACATGATTTCTAAAGCAAAAATAAATTATCAATCCAGATTTATCAAAACAAAATTAAGAGGTTTTATCAGTGGCGGAGTGGTCTAGCGGTAGAGAGTTGGACTGCTAACCCGTTAGTCTCGAGTTCGAATCCGGGTTTAAGTCAGTAGACCGTCCCTGAGTCCACCCAACTCTGATGGGTACCTAAAAAATCCTCTAAATTTGTATGTATTTAAAAACACCTAGTCAAGTCATACTTAATCAAGTCATTAGATAAAGTAGAAAATAAACTATATAAAAACTTTTTAAAAACCACGTTTTTCATGTGTAGCAACGGACTAAAAAGGAGAAAATAAAATACTTAAACAAAACTTTTTAAAAAACCACGTTTTTCTTGTGGACTAAAAAGTAGAAAATAAATTTTTCTTCCGACCCTAGGGGATCTACCAATGACTGCCCGTAGATTTTGTGCTTCCTCGAGCTGTGAAGGTTCTTGTGATGACGGTTCATACATTTGATGACAAAAAACTTCAAACCTGAAATTACATCACTATAGGAATCTAGCAGACCTATGATTTTTTAAACACTATATCTATATCTTTTTTTTCTGAGATAGCGAAATCTATTTTTAAAGTATTATGTTTGAACAGTGTGCAGTTAAGTGTATGTGTGTATATGTATGTTTATGTTTATGTTTAGGGTAGCAGTAAAACGGTTAATGTTATGAATTATGAATATTGCATTAGCATGTTTTACAACAGATTTATAACACCGGCATTACTTACATTTAAATAACTCAGTTTTAGAAAAATAGGTCACGCGTCTTAAAATATACGATTGGTAAAGCTTTGACGAAACCCTCTTAAAAAAAATACTTAAACAAAACTTTTTAAAAAACCACGTTTTTCTTGTGGACTAAAAAGTAGAAAATAAATTTTTCTTCCAACCCTAGGGGATCTACCAATGACTGCTCGTAGATTTTGTGCTTCCTCGAGCTGTGCAGGTTCTTGTGATGACTGTTCATACATTTGATGACAAAAAACGTGGGTACGTTCACCATCAAATTTCCCGACCCATCTGCCCGACCCACGTTTTTTGTCATCAAATGTATGCTACCCTAAACATAAACATAAACATACATATACACACATACACTTAACTGCACACTGTTCAAACATAATACTTTAAAAATAGATTTCGCTATCTCAGAAAAAAAAAAGATATAGAAAAAAAGATCAATTTTTCAGGAAGAAACTGGGACAAAATCCATCAATATGAAGCAATAAGTAAGCGAGGGTTAACCGAGTTAAGCGCCTTTGTTGCTTTGTTGACATAGTTAACATCTTGTTTAATGTAGGACCGATGTTCTGGCTTTTGTGAACTTACATCGTATAGGACTTTTGTCCTGAGGTATTCTATTGTTGTTGGACTTTTGTCCTGATGTTTTTTTTATTGGTGTAGGACTTTTGTCCTGATGTTTTCTATTGGTGTTGGACTTTTGTTCTTAGGTTTTCTATTGGTGTAGGACTTTTGTCCTTAGGTTTTCTATTGGTGTAGGACTTTTGTCCTGAGATATTCTACTTGTGCAAAACTCTTTTTCTGTTATGAAACAGGAGCCACTACTTTCATAATCCGAATTGATCATGCCAGTAGTGTTTAAAAAATCATAGGTCTGCTAGATTCCTATAGTGATGTAATTTCAGGTTTGAAGTTAGGGCGAGAAATCAAAGTTAGAGCTAATGTAGGACTTAATTTTGGCTTTACATAACGATGACATTAGCAGTTAGGTTAGGGTTTAAGTTTAAATACTCCTTTTTTTGAGATTTAATTAATGTGACACAGTAGTTAATAGCAATACTCCTGTCTCATTTATTTTGAGGCCTTCCAATAACAAGGAGCAAAATGACTACTGATTGATTTTGACTTACTTGACTTAATCCTCTTTATTCATTTTGAAGCATAGGGCCTCAACCATAATCTTCCCGGCTCTTGATTTCGCAATCTCTTAAGAAATCCCTGCGGTCTTCAGTCCGTCATGAAGACTCGCCCTGATTGGGTTTGAGGCTTACTTAAAGGGAAATCAGTAGTTTGCAAGGTAATAATTTACGTTGACGTTGGTAGTCTATTCTACTATTTTCGGGGTAGGATATTCTAATAGAATTTTCTAATATTTAAGGACTTTCATCATCATTATCATCTTTTCACGTTTTTGTCCAAGCAAATGGAATAGATGAGGTAGATTTCTTCTGTTTCAATGACATCGGCGTACAAAGTGAGGTAGGTACTCATCAGAGTTGGGTGGACTCAGGAAAGTTCTACTGACTTTGACCCCTCGAGATTTTCGGGTTAGCATTCTAGCGCTCTACCGCTAGGCCACGCCATCCCCAAGAAGACTGATTTATTGAACAGCTGAGACGGATGTCTGTCCTTGAGTGTGTCTGTTAATACAGCAAAGATACTTTGGCCCAGAGAACACGCAGTTTGTGTAAGTAAAACACAATACTGTGCAGCTGGTAAACACTTTGATTTAACGGGAGTAAGCGAGTAAACGCGAGTCAATGCGAGTCCAGGAATAGACATCAAAGTGCCTGAAATAGATTTTAGTTGCCATCACAAGGCCACTAACAGACGTGATGTAGTTAACTAAGTTTTGTGTCAGTGTTGGCCAAGCAATATCCGGGGGTATTTGCAAAACGAAATGGACATTGAAAAGTAATTTTAAATGTGATTTGTTTTAGTCCTGTGCAGATCTGTTTGCCATAGTTTCTCTAGGCATGTTTGTGTTGTGATATGTGTGTATTTTTGTGTGTTGAATGTTTTATGTGTATGTATTTGTGTTCGTTTGTGGTATGTGTGAGTTTGTGATTTTGTGTATTTGCAGTTCAATAAAAGACTGCATTTCTCTCTCTCTCTCTCTCTCTCTCTCTCTCTCTCTCTCTCTCTCTCTCTCTCTCTCTCTCTCTCTCTCTCTCTAAATGTCTCTATTGCTCGCAGATTAAGTGCATTTATTTGTGCATTTCGTAATTAAAAATTAGCTACCAGAACTCAAAGTTTGTCTTTAACGTTAAATAACGTAAGTCTAGATAAAAGAAGAGTTAGAGCTAATGCCCGTCTTATGTGTTTATTTTCAAATATTATTTTTTATTTCTCGCATAAATTATAATTTAATTACCACTTCATGAATATGTTTTCTCTAGTGCGAGTGTAGGAGGGGAGGGGGTACAGTGCATATCAAACACACGAATTAATTATTCTTAAAATCTGTTGCGAATTTTAATTTTAAATGTTTCTATTTTAAGATTTCAAAGTGCTTTATTGCTTTGTAGTGTGCGCTCTAAATCAATATAATTTGCATGCTAGCGATAAACACCTAGTGTTTTCACTGTGTGATATTGAATTAGCATTAATTATGTCGAGAAGATGTTTGTTCATTCATAAATTCTTAGATAGAAAATAGCAGACAAGTAATATATATTTTACAGCTCAGCTATATTTAGAAAGGTATGAACTTCGAGAACATTCTGGAGATTTGAAACATGGAGCATCAGAGAATGTAGTCAGTAGGTTTCGAACCAGTTAAATTTTATTGGAAATCTGTGATAGGCAGTAGAGTGTATGACTGCTAGCCAGAAAGTATGGCGTCACTTGGACGTGCCTGAGCCAACACAGCCTAAATGGGTACCTAGCAAGGAGAAAGTCAGTTAAGTCACAGTACCATAAGTTCGAACGCGGTTATCTCAGATACTGGTGAAAACCACTTCATTTGCCCTATTGAAAGTTAGGTCCTTTAGAGTAACAATAGTAAAAACGTTCTCGTTTCAAGGCACACAACGAAGTTCTGAATAGAAGCTATTTCATCAACTTGGTTACTCATGTACCTAACGCAAATTAATAATAACACTACGAAGAAACCATGGGACGGAATGGCCTTGAGGTAGAGAGCTGGATTGCTAACCCGTAAGTCACGAGTTCGAAGGGTTCAAGTCAGTAGACCGTCCCTGAGTCCACCCAACTCTGATGGATACCTAACTCACGTTAGGGAAAGTAAAGACGGCTAGCATAGTGCTGACCACACTATCACTTCATATGCCGAGGTCACAGAAACATATAGACTATAGACCGTCGGGTTGTAAACGGAACTTTACGAAAAAATCATTTAAGAATGAAAAGCTCAACTTTAAAAAAAAAAATTAAACGCAAACGCCACTAAACATTAGATGAGGTTGCGTCAATCCCCTCCCCCCTCTTTTCAGTCATACTTATTTCAAAACCACAATTAAACATGTAGCATATAATACTGTGGTTGCTATTAACCCTTCACACCACCATTAATATTGAACTCACAAACACAAACATTCAACGTGTAATGTAACGTCACTTCACTCACCCACCACTTCAGTCGCACTGAACTTACAAACACAAACACCACTAAATATTTAGTGAGTAATGTTGAGTTGCCACCCTCCCTCTCTCCCCCACTCCCCTCGCCTTACTTAACTCACATACAACACTAAACATTAAATATGTAATGTTGCGTCGCTACCCCCACCCCTCACCTCCTCCCCCCCCCCACTGCCATACTGAACTCGGCAAATGTCAGTCCTCCACCCAAAAGTTAATTAGCGTTAATTGTTAACTCGTCATGAGAAACGCGCACTAATTAGAGACAAACACAGCGGCCTATGCTAATCAATCATTTACCGATGGCATTTCGATAACTGTCGACTACTGAATACATGATACGTATTTGTGTAGATTTATCTAGATCTATATGTTTACCTGCATATATATATATATATATATATATATATATATATATATATATATATATATATATATATATATATATATATATATATATATATATATATATATATATACATAAAGATATTTAGTATGTGTATGGATTTATTTTCCATAGCTATAAAACAATGAAGTGTTATCTGTGCCTATGTAGGTCAAGGACGACCGCTAAGATAACGCCATCTGTTGGTCAGATGAAGCGGATCAGAAATCGACTCCCCGAAGATTTATTCTCGTAAACTACAGTGTTTACCGGGCGTTCGAATCAGACTTGCAAATCCATGTTTTCCTTGGCGTCAATTTTTATGAGTGGGTGATGGGTGGGTGGGGGGGGGGGGGCGGGAGTCAAAAAGTGGTTTCGGTTTTTTTTTTATTTTTTTTTTTTTGCATGTTTAATAACCTTATCATGAAATACAGCTTATAGTAAAGAAAGCATTATGTTGTAGGAAACTGAGGTTTTTTTTTGTCAATGGCTTATCGAAGAGTTTAGCTAGATGGTGGTATGGGGGTGGAAGGGGGGGGGGGGGCGGTATATGTTTAAAAGTAAAAAAAAAGTAATGGGGACAGGGGAGGGAAAGTTAAATGTCTAACTGTTAGACTCTAATCTCTTTAAACGCATCTTTTGTTTTATGAAAAAAAAGGTAACGATGCCACTCAGAGGCGTAGCGGGGGGGGGGGGGGGCATATGTCCCCGGGCGCCGAGCTTAGGGGGGAGCCAAATTGAAAGTGAAAATCGAAAGTTTGTCCCCGGGCACCGGGAAGGGTCGCTACGCCTCTGATGCCACTAATGCTATAATAATGTGAGTGAGCAAGGGAAACTATAACGTCAGGGTAGAAAGAACTGACCAGTGTCCACATAATTGTTGCCGCAGTTGTACCGTCTATAGAAAGGTATGAAAGGTATGAAGGCCTAACGCAAGTAACACGTATATTTACATTTGATTTTCATACATTGTATACACGAAAGCATAACTAATCCTTACGCGCATTTAAAGATAGGTTATTTAGAATCATGTTGGCCTACTTACTGTTGAAGTGTAGAATAGGTGTTTAATTTTTGTCCCTTATGATGATAAATAGGGTAAATAGGATTTGTTTATTTAGACTTTAGGAAAACAATTGCATAAATAATATGCATATTCGTACCAACTACAGTCCCAATAGAATTTGCATGGCCACCCATATCTCCTGGAATAATTTCTGCAAGATAATTACTTTTGAAAAATAATTGTTGAATCTATACAATTGAAAACAAACTAACACAGTAACCTAGACTTAAAAAAATAACACAGGGTCTAATGAGGAGTATACATAGCTACTGTCTTCATCTTTAACGGAGTGACATAATGGCTAAACAAAGTATACAGACGTCATGTGGACATAGAAAAAGAGTTTATGAAGGTGTTGGATATGATTTGTTAGAACAATAATGGGTTTGCCTGAATAAACACTTCGAATGAATACAACGAGCTATGCAAAACCTGTGCCTTTTAGGGAGAAGAGTGTAGGCCTACACATGCCTAATGCAGGCCTCGGATGTAGCCTACGTAAAGAATTAGTGTGAATGAGCGCTTTATTAGAAAAATGCCTAGGTCATAAAGTCCTATATATAAGAAGGCCTAGCTCAGGCCTATTATGTACGTGAAGACCAGGTGTATATGATTGCATTGTATTTAATAATGCCTAGATCATACAGTTCTAAAGCTAAGAATGCCTAGCGCTAGCCTAGTTTGTGTATGAAGGCCTGGTGTCTATGGCTGCCTTATTTTTATGAATGCCTAGATCATTAAGACCTAGAGATATGAAGGCCGAGCGCAAGCCTAATTTGTATAGAAGCCTAGTGTCTTTGGCTGCCTTATATTTATGAATGCCTAGATCATAGTGCTAAAGGTATGAACACCTACCACAAGCCTAGTTTGTGTGTAAAGGCCTAATGTCTATGGCTGCCTTGTGTTTACGAATGCCTAGATCGCACAGACCTGAAGCTTCAAAGAGCCAGCACAAGCCTAGTTTGTATATAGACCAGGGTCATGTGAAGATCAAGTGCATGTATGCACACCGCATGCTTATGAGCATTGCTTATGCAGGTCTAGCTACCGCAGATTAACTATGCTAAGTGGCGACTCTTAGCTCGGCTGGTAAATCCCAAACTGTGTGCAAACGGTGGTCGCTAAACAAAGACTACACTCGCCCACCCACATAGCGAATTCATTAGCGGCCACGAATTAATTACACAAAAATCATGCTGATTGAGTGACATTTAAATCTGGCACGTTCTAGAATAATGCCGGTGTTGACATCATCTCGCCAAATTGTACCTATACGATTTCCATTCTCTTTGTAAAAGTCGTTTATTTATTTTTTAAAAAATTTGAATACAAGATTTATTAGTTTTAGCTATACCAAGTGACGTCACTATGTCGAGTGTCACCAGAGTTTCTTCCATGCATCTCTTGGGGGGGGGGGGGGGGGGAGGGGAACTCTGTCCCCGCTCCCCCCCCCCCCCCAAGAAAAAAGTCTGGAAGAAACACTGAGTGTCACTCGGTGCGGTAACTGAGTGTCGTCCCCCCCCCTTCCCCCCTTCCCCCCTTCCCCCTTAACAGTTTTGCATTTTCGTTTTGTGTCACCCCACTCACCTACTATTTTGTTAAGTTAACTGAAAAAAAACATTTTTTCTAACAGTAAATATTACGATTTTTCTATTTTTTTTTTTTGTCATCCCCTAAATGGTGTCGGCCGGTGCGGACCGCACCCCCCGACCTCGTCTTGTGACACCGTGGAATGTTCTTTGTATAGCCAGGCACGAGTCAGACACTGGCCCCTGCCCACCCCACTCAGGGAAAAATTATATGGGGCACCTGCCAAACTGGAGACCACAGTCTGGTTTGTTCACGAAGTTGGACTTGTCTGAATCCTCCACCATATTCTCAATTAAGAACGAAGAAGAAGAAGACACCGTGGGTTCTATCCAAAATAATCGTATCGCCATTATCATACACAACCTAGTTTCTAATTTATTTATTGAAATAGAATGAAAGAATCCGAGCACGCTATAGGACCTACCTTAAGTCTGATGTTTAAAGACGGAATAAAATAGGCTTGGCTAAGGGCGCCCGTATTAATTTATGTGGGGGAGGCTACTCTATTGTTTACATTCAGAAGACTTATTTGCATGCTCAGCTATATCGCTTGATACTGTAGGGATCGATATTAAGAATATTCAAGTTCGTCATATGCCGTATCGAAAGCGGAAGTTTATTTTCAGTTGTTATGATTTGATAATTTTAAAACACACATTTTTATCTTATTTTGTTTGATAATTGAGGTTTTGTTTCGCGTACTCCCCTAACTGCAGCAGGATGCTCAATGGGTTAGTATTTTGTAGAGGAATAGTGAGTTGATTTTCGCTTTGATCCCTGTTTACAAGTCCGAGCTTTTAAACTAAAAATGTACAATGGCGGTAATGCTTATCCGGCGTTTCTTTCAGACTTTTCTCTTCCGGTGGATGGAGGGGGGGGGGATTTTATAATTTGGGGGTAGGGGGGGGGGCGGACACTGGCAAAAGTATATTCCCCCCCCCCCCCCGGAGAGATACCTGGAAGAAACTCGGTTATTATGTCCCTTTTCGACTTCCCACTATTTAGTCTAAACGCTAGAATCCATCCCACTCAACAAAATATCAGCTTTCATCATTTTTCCGTGTTGTGCCCGAGACACACGGGTCTGCCACAAAAAGCTCCCTCCGCTTTTGTCGGTGTACGGCATTTCCCTGGCAGTCCCCCAAGACAGTCCTGCCTCTAAATATCAGCTTTGGCTACACGCATTTCACGATGTAAACACCCAACCCGCCCAACCGCCACTTCTATCTAGTATTCATGAGTGTGAAGAATGAAGACTATAGTACTCACTGTGTAACAAATCTCCCGGGATTAGGATTAGTTTGAGGATTAAACTTTGTTAGATAAATGACGTACTTTATACAGGCGATAAATGGTACACCATCTGAACGCTAGTAAAAAGAAATGCGTGTTGAATGTTACATCCATTTGTGTGTTTTGAAACCAATGTTGAATTCCATTTGTGTGTTTTGAAACCAATGTTGAATTCCGTGTGTGTTGGCCTTCACGTGTATTTGTCATCTATGTAACGTGTATGTTTGTGACGGTGTAGCCTAGCGGTAGAGAGCTATACTATTAATCCGAAATGTTGAGTTCGAATTCGGGTTCAAGTCAGTAGAACGTCCATGAGTCCACCTAGCTCTAATGGGTACGTAACTCACAAGAGGGAAAAGCAATGGCGGCTGGGCCTTCATATGTTGATTTCTCTGAAACAGATGAATTCAACTTCATCTGCCCCATGTGTCTTGATGCGTGCTGTGCTAAGTTTATGTGTGTTTTGTACCAACATCATGTACATTCTCTCAACCAGAAACGTCTACAGCGTATACTAGAACATACGACTATACTACTCTTTCAATCCCCATTATCTAACGAATTAGTAGCCTCGCTTTGTTAATTAACCTTAAATCCGTGTCAATCTTTTAACGAAGTTTAAAAATAATTTCAAAATCATATTTTAAATGATTAAGTTATTAATTCTTTTATTTAAATTTTCACATTTTCTATGCCTTTATGTCAGCTTAAAGGAAACAGGGTCTGTTTTTTTTTTAAACATATACATATTGATTGTCTTACTCATAAAAACTGATACGGTGCATGATTGCTTAGGTCCGTACTCTATCCAACCAATATCTACTTCTATATCAGGTGCATTTTTAAAAGTACAAACATCCCCCCTCCCCCCATCCCTCTCTCACACACACGAGCTTATTTTCCAATAAAAACCACCGCTTTGTTGACGCGGCACATAGATTAAACACGGCGGTATGTATTTCGTTCGTATCTAGGCCACTAACAGTAATCAACAGATGTGTTTGGCCATCTTTAAGCAGCACCACATTTTCTATAGGTGGTTGCTAGCCAGGTGGTTGATCAATGGAAAAAAAAATAACCACCCGTCCTTTGATTAAATCCACAAGACGTCAATAACTAACAACACCTATCAACTTCGATTTTCTTGGTGTTTTTATTCTTTATAAATAGTCATTTAGGTCAAGGTCGGTGGTGGAAGTGGACCGGAAATAACAGATGTGAACTGTTGAGCTAAAAATAACTTTAAATTGCTTATTTGTTGGGAATTACTTATTTAGCAATATATTATCAAGTGACACTGTTACAAATTAATATTTTCTATATAAATTCCATTTCGTTCCGGGGGGGGGGGGGTGGGGGAGGGTTGACTCTCTTTAGAGATGCCTAGAAGAAGGTACAACTCACCGCACGAAGATTGAATATGCAATGAACATACATCTTAAGTAAATTAAATATGTGAGTGGAATTTAATAACTCTTCAATGTTATACACATGTAAACCAATTCAAAAGCCAAGTCATTTAAATAACCTTCACTTTTTTTTCGTATTGTTAAAAAAAAGGTTTTAAAAAAGTTAAAAAAAATTGATTAGCCTCGCGCTACACATTATTACTTTAGTCACTCATTTTAGAATAAAATCAAACAAAGCTAAGGTCGTTGGTTCTATAGTGTATATATATATATATATATATATATATGTATATATATATATATATATATATATATATATATATATATAGCGCTACTGCATCATAGGAAATTAGAATCGTTTAATATTGAAATTGAAACTTGCGATTTATAAATTTAATAGATCAAGGGAGGTAACATATAGTTATGTTCCATAAAATCATTTTCAAAAATATATAAAATACATATTACCACAATACTTATCAAAGTATTCAATTCATTTAAATTGTTATTAAAAATATTATTTTAAAATAAATTCGTAAGAACATTTATAAAGGTTGTTAGAAAAAAAATTCCATTAAACTGTTTTCTGCTTTAATAAACTTTCGCGTTATTAAAATTATAATTCCTAATTATCTTCAGCAATTTCATTTGTAGTACTGATTAGTTGTCGAAACACTAGCGTTTGACTTTTTTACTTTCTCGTATATACGTAGTATAGAGAAAGTATTGTAATCGTGCAAAAAAAAAAAAATCGAGATTTTTACAAATCTCGACGTTTTACACCTCACTGATACGGAAAAACATAATTTTGCAATCTTGTCCGTATGTCTGTGTGTGTGTGTGTCTGTGTGTCTGTCCGTGTGTAAACACGATAACTTGAGTACCGTTACAGCTAGGTTGATGAAATTTCATATATAAGTATTTTATCAAAATCGTAGATCCGTATCAACTTTTGAGCGATTTCTGATAACCGGAAGTGGTACTTTTCCTACTTTGAATTTTTTAAAAGCCTATAACTTGAGTACTATTTCAGATAGATAAATGAAATTTCACATGTAAGTAAAAGATCTAATTCTCTACCTTCTGTTAAATTTTGAGTAATTTCCGTTGACTGGAAGTAGTAATTTACGCTACTTCCGATTTCTCAAAAAACTAATGTAAATTTTAAAAGTACTAATAATATTGCGCACTAATATGCGCTTTTTTTATTTGCGTTCACTTGGTGTGCAATTAATTTGTCTACGAGATTTTATTCTATTTTTAAAACTTTAAGTATTTAAAATGGATTAAAATTCATGTCTATAGCCCGAGTTTCCATCCCCTGTTATTTTATATAAGAATATTCGAGAAAGTTTAGGGGAGATCACTCCCGGTTTATTTTTTTTATTTTACTCGAAGCTATTAACGTAATATTGTAAAGATGGTTGCAGAAAACGACTATCCCAGGGGTCGGCAACCTGCGGCTCGCGAGCCGCATGCGGCTCTTTTGATGTCAAGTTGCGGCTCTTCGGCTTTATGCTCAAATATTTACAATTATTTTATTTTATTTTTAAAACTCATCAAAATATTGTTCTGCAACACTCGGTAATGATCGATAAAATAATAAACATAAACAATAAACAATAAACACTCGCTATTCTGTTAGAATTGCAACATTCAACTTCATGGAGATCATAAAGAAACTAAACGAGCTAAATGTAAAACTAAAAGGAAAACCCAGCCCATGCCTTGCTTGAAGAAGTGGTTTGTTTCGAAAAAAAAATATTTTTTTTGTTAAAGACATGGAGAGCGGTAAATTACTTAATTACAAAAAAATCTGTAGAAAAAAAGTATCGTGATGAAACCAATGCTACTATTAACATGAATCATTTCGGTATTAATATAAACAAAATGAAGGGTGTTTTCACTGAGAGATTTGAGCAATTCAAACCAAATTCAAGTACTCTAACGTTTATAGTAGACCCTTTCAACACAGAAACAAATGAGATTATTTAATACATTCAAAGCTATTTATTTAAAATTGTATATATATATATATATATATATATATATATATATATATATATATATATATATATATATATATATATATATATATATATATACTAGCTGCATCCCGTGCTCCGCCACGGTAAATCTTTTTTAAATGTACCAACTTGGGAACAGGACAAAACTAAACACAACACAAACGAACGCAAAAAAAAACACAAACGAAAAAACAAACACAACACTCATAACATAAACACAATTTAAATGCAATCATAAAGGCATATTGCTCACAGTCTAGCCCGTAGCGCCAAATCGCGCCCTTTCCGGTGATTTGCACCCCCCTCAAACTTTCGATTTGCACCCCTGTCCCCCCCCCCTAAAACTTTCGATTTCCACCCCCCCCCCTCGCAAATTTTTTCCAACCCACTTTGGCGCCCCCTAAGGTTGGCACCCGGGGACATATGCCCCCCCCCCCCCTCGCTACGCCTCTCCTATAAAACCCCTAGCTTGTCCGCAAACCGAAAGATAGAATAATAATTAGTAAACAGTATAAATAATAGGCTGTATTTAAAATATCCGTGTTTTACCTACAATATTTCACTTTATCCATTCACGCATTTTTTCCCAGTACTTTAAATTTTAAAAATTTACAATAGAGTTTCATAACTAAAACCATTGCGCACCCAATGAACGTGATGACGCGTCTATAATAGTGCTTAATAGTTGATTAAAAATTATAAGTAGTAAACATTACATTCAGTGGATAAAATAAATAAAAGATAGCCTTTTATCAATCAATTCTAATTATAATATTCAAACAATAATGTACTCTTACACGTCTGTATAATTTGCATTCACATTTTGCTAATTATATTATTCCAACAATTATTCCGTCTTGCAGATTCTGCATTCATATTTTTAGATTGCGTTCAATTTATTTTTAAAATACCTCCCTTGGCATTATTACTAAACAGTTTAATTTGATTTTTCTACCGTACTGTTATTATGTTATTAAAATGTATCCACTTTTTCAAGGAATATTAACGAAAACTATATTTGACATTGATCCTTTTAATATGTTTTAGCAATGTGCGTGTATTTAATATTCTCTTTACGTTATGCAAAATTGTACAAACAGTGGAAATTATAAAATAGCTCTATGCCACTATATAAACAAACCCTACTCTAATACTTATACTAAGACACTGCGGTGCACTGAAAAGCACTGCGTGGTGCGAATGTTTACTTTTATGGTTCCAAAAGCTATAGCAATGACAGAAGGAAGGAAAGACTGACACACCGCTTATATTATATATATATACTAGCTGCATCCCGTGCTCCGCCACGGTAAATCTTTTTTAAATGTACCAACTTGGGAACAGAACAAAACTAAACACAACACAAACGAATGCAAAACAAACAAACGAAAAAACAAACACAACACTCATAACATAAACACAATTTAAATGCAATCATAAAGGCATATTGCTCACAGTCTATCCCGTAGCGCCAAATCGCACCCTTTCCGGTGATTTGCACAGGCCCTAAAACTTTCGATTTCCACACCCCCCCCCTCGCAAATTTTTTCCAACCCAATTTGGCGCCCCCTAAGGTCGACACCCGGGGACATATGCCCCCCCCCTCTTGCTACGCCTCTCCTATAAAACCCCTAGCTTGTCCGCAAACCGAAAGATAGAATAATAATTAGTAAACAGTATAAATAATAGGCAGTATTTAAAATATCCGTGTTTTACCTACAATATTTCACTTTATCCATACACGCATTTTTTTCCAGTACTTTAAATTTTAAAAATTTACAATAGAGTTTCAAAACTAAAACCATTGCGCACCTAATGAACGTGATGACGCATCTATAATAGTGCTGAATAGTTGATTAAAAATTATAAGTAATAAACAGTAGGGCCTACATTCAGTGAATAAAATAAATAAAAGATTGCCTTTTATCAATCCATGCTAATTATAATTTTCTAACAATAATTTCCTCTTACACATCCACATAATTTGCATTCACATTTTGCTAATTATATTATTGCAACACTAATTCCTTCTATGACGAACGTATATTTGCATTCACATTTTTTATTAGCGTGAGTTTAATGTATTTTAAAATTACCTCCTTAATCAAAATTAGAAAAGAGTTAAATTAATTTGATTTTTCTACCGTACTGTTATTATGTTATTAAAATGTATCCACTTTTTCGAGGAATATTAACGAAAACTATATTTGACATTGATCCTTTTAATATGTTTTAGCAATGTGCGTGTATTTAATATTCTCTTTACGTTATGCAAAATTGTACAAACAGTGGAAATTATAAAATAGCTCTATGCCACTATATAAACAAACCCTACTCTAATACTTATAATAAGACACTGCGGTGCACTGTAAAGCACTGCGTGGTGCGAATGTTTACTTTTATGGTTCCAAAAGCTATAGCGATGACAGAAGGAAGGAAGGACTGACACACGCTCAGCCCGCTTATATTATAGATATATATATATATATATATATATATATATATATATATATATTTATATATATATATATATATATATATATATATATATATATATATATATATATATATATATATACACATATATATATATTTATATATATCTTTATATATAACGCAAAGTGGTCAAGTGCCCGACAGGGCACTTCCCGGCGCAGCAGGCTCGTCAAATTTGGCACGATGGTGCCTTCGGGCGATAGAACACGAAGGCCGGTGACGGTTGGCCGAAAAGTCTACGGAGAGGGGGTCAAAACTGACCTCGACTGACCGGCGCCTTATATGGGCTATTTCCCTATATAATCTTTGTATTTTATGGGAAAAACAGAGGGTGATTTCAAAACGGATTTTAGGGCACTTACCGTCTTTACATCTGGCTAATTTTTTGCATGCTCTTAGGTAAATGGTTTGACCTTTAGGGAAAACTGTCGGTTTCACTCAAAGCCCTAGACGAGGGCTAAAAAGTGACCGCGAGTGCAATTCTCTTTATATGAGCTCTATTGCGAAAAAAAATTTCCTCCGACGACCCCCCTTGAAATTTTGTGTGGTGGTAGGAGAACGCCTTGGGATGTCCCAAAAAACTCGCCATGTCCGGGAAAATTCGTTAAATGGGTCAAAACTGACCAGTCGTATTTCCCTATATAATCTTTGTATTTTATGGGAAAAACAGAGGGTGATTTCAAAACGGATTTTAGGGCACTTACCGTCTTTACATCTGGCTAATTTTTTGCATATATATATATATATATATATATATATATATATATATATATATATATATATATATATATTACATAAATCCTAATAATCGTTATTTTTGCGTATTTTTCAACGACACTGATTTAGCTTTAACAATGGACAATTAGTGTTTGATGCAAACGTGCCATTTTTTAAAATTTAAATCGACCTGTGTGGACTAGAAGGGGGGGGGGGCAGTGTTTCTTCCAGACTTTTTTCTATGGGGGGGGGGCACTTGAAATTTTCGGGGGGGCGGTAGACTTTCTTCGGGGGGGGGGGGGCGGGCTCTGTTAAAAGTATATATTTTCTATATAAATTATATAAATTTCATTTCGTTCGGGGGGGGGGGGGGGGCGATAAAAAAGAGATGCCTGGAAGAAACTCTGGGGGGGGGGGGGGTTGGGTCAATGTGAACGTCTACATGTTGAATTTTACATCAAAATACTTATGTCTGAACTTTAAAAAAATTTAAAAATAAATTAAAAAACTGCATAGAGTTCTAAAATGTGTGAATTAAATGGACTATTCTAGTGTTAAAAAACACCTGCTTAATGGGGGAATACATGTATTAGAGATGTATCTGTACACTTCTCGATTAAACAAGCGTCGTATTTTTACAAGCGCGAAGGAAAGGGGGGGGGGGGGGGCATTGACCGCGGCAATCATCTTAATTAAACTATTTACGGTATTTCAAGTTAATCTTTTGTGTCAAAACCTAAGACGATGAAGGAATGTAGGTCTAGTTTTGTTTTTTCAATAAACTCAAAATAACCACGTTAAAATTAGAAATTTAAATAACGGCGCATGTAGAATGTGCTTGCGTGGTCAGGCGTGTAGGGCTCACGTGGTCAGGTGGGTAGGGCTCACGTGGTCAGGTATGTAGGGCTCACGTGTTCAGGTGTGTAGGGCTCACGTGGTCAGGTGTGTAGGGCTCAAGGGGTTCAGGTATGTAGGGCTCACGTGATCAGGTGTGTAGGGCTCACGTCAGGTGTGTAGGGCTCACGTGGTCAGGTGTGTAGGGCTCACGTGATCAGGTGTGTAGGGCTCACGTCAGGTGTGTAGGGCTCACGTGGTCAGGTGTGTAGGGCTCACATTGTCAGGCGTGTAGGGCTCACGTTGTCAGGTGTGTAGTGCTCACGTGGTCAGGTGTGTATGGCTCACGTTGTCAGGTGTGTAGGGCTCACGTGGTCAGGTGTGTTGGGCTCACGTTGTCAGGTGTGTAGTGCTCACGTCAGGTGTGTAGGGCTCACGTGGTCAGGTGTGTAGTGCTCACGTGGTCAGGTGTGTAGGGCTCACATTGTCAGGCGTGTAGGGCTCACGTTGTCAGGTGTGTAGGGCTCACGTCAGGTGTGTAGGGCTCACGTGGTCAGGTGTGTAGGGCTCACGTGATCAGGTATGTAGGGCTCACGTGTTCAGGTGTGTAGGGCTCACGTGGTCAGGTGTGTAGTGCTCACGTGGTCAGGTGTGTAGGGCTCACGTTGTCAGGTGTGTAGTGCTCACGTCAGGTGTGTAGGGCTCACGTGGTCAGGTGTGTAGGGCTCACGTGATCAGGTATGTAGGGCTCACGTTGTCAGGTGTGTAGGGCTCACGTTGTCAGGTGTGTAGTGCTCACGTGGTCAGGTGTGTAGGGCTCACATTGTCAGGCGTGTAGGGCTCACGTTGTCAGGTGTTTAGGGCTCACGTGGTTAGGTGTTTAGGGCTCACGTGGTCAGGTGTATTGGGCTCACGTTGTCAGGTGTGTAGTGCTCACGCGGTTAGGTGTGTATGGCTCACGTTGTCAGGTATGTAGGGCTCACGTGGTCAGGTGTGTTGGGCTCACGTTGTCAGGTGTGTATGGCTCACGTTGTCAGGTGTGTAGGGCTCACGTGGTCAGGTGTGTTGGGCTCACGTTGTCAGGTGTGTAGGGCTCACGTTGTCAGGTGTGTAGGGCTCACGTTGTCAGGTGTGTAGGGCTCACGTTGTCAGGTGTGTATGGCTCACGTTGTCAGGTGTGTAGGGCTCACGTGGTCAGGTGTGTTGGGCTCACGTTGTCAGGTGTGTAGGGCTCACGTTGTCAGGTGTGTAGGGCTCACGTTGTCAGGTGTGTAGGGCTCTCATGGTCAGGTGTGTAGGGCTCACGTTGTCAGGTGTGTAGGGCTCACGAAAAAAGAGGTAGAGGTGGTTTGTTATGGAAACACGTGTAGCAAGGAGTGTCCGTAAGTAATATGACGTCATGTTGATTTTACCTCAACCCATATAATCATCAATAGTTAGCTTAGGCTAGGTTTGCCTGTCGCCCCTCTTGGGACATAGGCCGCTGACAAGAGCTTTCCAGGCGGCTCTGTCCATTTTAGTCTCTCCAACTGTCCCCCAGGTGTATCCAACCTTCTTGGTGTCTTCTTACAGGTCACGTCTCATTAATAGCTAGACGTCAAATAGTTCCACTAACCCACGTGCTATTGTTAAAAAATATTTTACGACTGCCTGCAACCTCTGACTACTTTTAGGAGAACACATTTTTTTGTTTTTAGGAAGAAACCGATGTATTAATTTATGAATATATGTGTAAAAACTAAAAAAAAAGCAAATTGATGTAAATGTTTGAATTATGGTACAGACTAACGCACACACCCGTATGTTAATATACTTGTCTATATATTTTTTTAAAAGTATTTAAAAATAATTTTAAAAAATCATCACAAAAAAACAACAGATACGAATGTATTTGTATGGCCTGTTGTGTCCGTAGAATTTTTTTGTATGTTGCATTTTAAACCATAAGAAGTAGTCAGTACGACAACAATAAAATACTGCAGTAACAATATAATTATTCAATTTAGCCTCAAATATTTTTTCTATACTTTATTAACTTTTGACTAAAAACAACAGTTATCTTTTTCTATTTTGTAAACATTTTTTTTAAATTACTTTGATCTATGACATAATATATTAAAACTTGATTTACTGCTAATCATTTTGGGCTTTAAGTTGAAATGGGTTTATTCCTACTCAACAAAATAAACTGAAACTAGAACGATTGATACACATTTATTTATCTTAGAGCTGATTTATTAATCTTAATACTCGATGTCCAACAATTTATAATGTACTTTTTCCATGAGGCGGAAATAACAAAAACCGAAACCGGAAGTTGACACCCCAAAACATCATACTTTTTTTTCTGTCCACAGGCCAGACGTGACCAGTTCGCACTGGCCGACAAGTCCAGAACGTCCTCGACCTCCACGGAGAATGACCTCGACCTTGACACCAACTTCATGGAAGTGATAGAATCCAGAGAGCGGGTATGCTTTGACCTTAATAACCTCGAACCCAACGAGTCGTCGTCGAAGGTCGACGACCTACTCAGCCAGAAGCGGATGAATTACCTTAGGGTACTATTTCTCGACCCCCAATCTACACCCCTCGCCTGGCTTGTTCACATTTTTGTTTCGTTTTTTTTTTAGATGTTGCATTTTGTTGCACCGCATTTTTTAAAACCCTCACTGTATGGTTCAACATACCCGTCCAATTTTACTTACTGTTTGTGAATTAAATGGCGCATGCGTACCCTTGTGGTATTTATCTCACCTGTCCGTAATTATGCACGACCCTGCTTAATTAAGCCAATTTATGGATGGTGGTAATATAAAAAACTATATGAGTATATACATATATATATATACATATATGTATATACATATATGTATATATATATATATATATATATATATATATATATATATATATATATATATATATATATATATATATATATACATATACATATATATATATACATATATATATATGAGCCTATAATATATATATATATATACATATACATATACACATACACACACACACACACACACATATATATATATATATATATATATATATATATATATATATATATATATATATATATATATACAAATACAATAATACTTTTTAACAATTGATGTTGTCAGGTTTAAAGTAAGCTTTACATTAAGAAACATGCTTTTATGGAGTAATAGAAGTAAATGAGAGGTTAATAACTAATAAACTGCTAATGAGTGTTGAGTAACATGTTAAATGAACACAATGTTAAATCAAATAATTATCAATATAGTTGGACTTGATAAAATACCACATATAGTATTCATCATCTATGGACGTGCCAAGTGTACAGCTAATCAACATGAAACCGCAAACAGATCCAAATACCCTCACCAAATCCGACACGTTTTCTATATCAATATAGTACAATATAACTAATTAAAGCTAATTAACATATGCATAGTAATTAATCCTTCTCTAATTGAAACCACTACCTTTATTATGCCTCGTGTGTATTGCAATTTATTAATTGACTAAATTAATAGACTTTTGCTTTTCTATTCATAACACAAGCATATCGATTAATCGACTGATTAGTAAACATTTAGTCTTGTCGCTCAAAATCTAACCATCCAACCAATAAATATATTAGTTGTGTATGTTTTATTTTTTGATTATCAAAACTAACTTTATCGAGATTATTATTTGCTGAGCTGCAATTAATTGTATTTGTTTTTTTTAGAATTTCACATAGTTTTTCTAAATGATAGTTTTTATTTGATTTCATTATTACTTTATTCGTTGTGATTGTTGTAAAGAGGGTTTAATTTTTTATTTATTTTTACAAACAATTTTGAATTTATTTTCTGTAACTACAGATTATTTGAAACATTTGTTATCAAATTATTTATTTAGGGGAAATAATTCAAGTAATCAAGTGTTATTTTCATATTGCAGAGTGATAAAATTAAATTTAGACAGACATATTGTTTGTTATTAATTAGCTTAATATTTATTTTAAAACAAGAGAAAATGCTTTTAAAAATTAAATAAATTAGCCTTCACTTGACATACGTATAAATCAGTCAGTATAAAAACATTTGTTTAATTTTGTTCTAATTATGAACATAAACGATTATACTAATTATAAGATTTTAAATTTAGTAAAGTAGAATCACAATTTATTTTTAAATCTAAAATTCTCTGTGACAAACATTAAACCGAAAGGTGAAGTTTATTTTCCCGCCATTTTCAGAGCGCTTCCGATTTGTCAATCGTCAGGCAGAAACCAGACAGCAGACCCCTGCAGCAACTGCAGACCCGCACCCACAGACCCCTGGAGGCGACCCATTCCTTGCAAGGTACGTGTGTGGGCAGATAGCGGTCCGTTTTTACACGGACCAGATTTTGTATGGCCAATGGAGGCTAGTGCAGAGGCGTAGCGGGGGGGGGGGGGGACATATGTCCCCGGGCGCCGACCTTAGGGGTGCGCCAAATTGAAAGTTTGAGAGGGGGTGCAAATGAAAAGTTCGAGGGGGGTGCAAATTTAAAGTTTGAGGGGTAGGGGGGGGGGTGCAAATGAAAAGTTCGAGGGGAGGTTGCAAATCGAAAGTTTGTCCCCGGGCGCCGGGAAGGGTCGCTACGCCTCTGGGCTAGTGGTAATCATATTTTCGTGTCTATTTTAGTGACGTGTTTTACAGAGGTATTTGTATCGTGTATTTTCGTGTCAGTTTATTGTGTTTCGTGTTATGAGTTTAGCTTTTTGTCTTCATGTTTTTTTGTTTCTAAGTGTCTTGTGATTATATTTTTGTCTTGCCGTTTTTACCCTACATTATTGTAGTAGTCTAAGTTTTTTTCCCCTCGTATTATTGTTTGCATTACTTTATGTGTACGACTACTTAAGTTGTACTTAACCTGGTCTATAACGCGTACATAATTGATTAAATTTTGATGGTTTCTTTTATGTGTGTTTTTGTCTTATATAAATGTTTTATCAATTATTTTCTGTTACTATTATTCTAATGTTTCTATTTGTGTATATGTTTAAATTCTTAAAACTAGGGTCATCATTTTTTAACAACGCTCTCTAATACTAAGGTTATGTTTACAATTTAGGACTATGATTTGCACATTTTTATTTATTTGGGTTTAGTCTTAAGTTAGTCGGGCTAATAATAGTCAAAATATTAGAAGTAGATCAAGGATTATTCAATAAGAGTAAAGATTTATCATGGGTTTAGTACTAGGGACATGCTTAGTGTTATGCTTGGGATTATCGATAGATAAAAGTAAGGTAGGCTATATAACAGAGGCGTAGCGACCCTTCCCGGCGCCCGGGGACAAACTTTCGATTTGCACCCCCCCCCCCTCGAACTTTTCATTTGCACCACCCCCCTCAAACTTTCGATTTGCACCCCCCCCCTCGAACTTTTCATTTGTACACCCCCCCTCAAACTTTCAATTTGGCGCCCCCCCTAAGGTCGGCGCCCGGGGACATATGTCCCCCCGCCCCCCCCCCCCCCCCTCGCTACGCCTCTGGTATATAATATAAATATCGTTGACTAAGACAATGCTAAGCGAATATATGGGTATGCCTAGTTAACATGTTAATCAGTATTAACAGGATATACGATACAATTATTGTTGACTGATATGATTATCTGTGACTAATTCAATGCTATACGAATATATGGGTATGTTTAATCAAAATGTAAATCAATATTTAACAAGATAGGCCTACATAATACAAATATCGTTTACTAAGTCAAATATGATACGAATATATGGGTATGCCTAGTCTATCAGTATTTAACCACATTTTAGCGCTGCTTTGAAGTCTTTACTTGATATTGCTTCCTGCATGCTTTTTGTTACTATCCCAACAGCAGGTTATATCAGAGATCTCAAGTTATTGTAAACATGTCATGTTACTGTATAAGTGGGCAGTGGCGTAGGCAGAAGGGGGGGGGGGGGTTAGGGGGGGTCATAACCCCCCCCCCCCCCCCATAGACCCCTCGGTATTTATATATATATATATAAAGTATGAGGGGGTGGTGCAAATCGAAAGATTGGGGGGGGGGAGCACATCGAAAGTTTGTCCCGGGTAAAAATTGGACCCCCCCCCCTGAGACGATCCTGGCTACGCCACTGTAAGTGGGGTGGAATCAGGATATATGCCTGACAGCAGGATTAGACACACTATGTTAAATCTAGGCATTAGATAAAGACCAAAGTAAAGACATATAAGTATAGCCAGATGGCATATGAGTTCAAGACTCCATACGTCACTGCTCGCCACATCCACTATGTCATACAACTGACTTTCCTACCTCCATGAAGTCATAATGTTGACATCACAATGTACTGCCCTAATGAAGTCATAAAGTTGACTTTCTCACCTTCATTAAGTCATAAATTTGACTTTCCCACCTCCTTGAGCTGACCTACCACCTTGCCACCACCATTAAGTCATAAAGCTGACCTAAAACTTCACTAAATTAAGCTACTAAATGAAATCATAAAGCTGACCTACCACCTTCCCACCACCATAAAGTTATAAAGCTGACCTAAAACTTCACTAAATTAAGTCACTATATGAAGTCATAAAGCTGACCTACCACCTCCCCACCACCATGAAGTCATAAAGCTGACCTACCACTTTCCCACCTCCCTAAATGAAGTCATAAAGCTGACCTACCACTGTACCCCCTCCCTAAATGAAGTCATAAAGCTGACCTACCACCTCCCCACCACCATTAAGTCATAAAGCTGACCTACCACCATTAAGTCATAAAGCTGACCTACCACCTCCCCACCACCATTAAGTCATAAAGCTGACCTACCACCATTAAGTCATAAAGCTGACCTACCACTGTACCACCTCCCCACCACCATTAAGTCATAAAGCTGACCTACCACCATTAAGTCATAAAGCTGACCTACCACCATTAAGTCATAAAGCTGACCTACCACCATTAAGTAATAAAGCTGACCTACCACCATTAAGTCATAAAGCTGACCTACCACTATTAAGTCATAAAGCTGACCTACCACCATTAAGTCATAAAGCTGACCTACCACCATTAAGTCATAAAGCTGACCTACCACTGTACCGCCTATATCAGGTCAGCCACCACAAGTCGCAACTGTGGGTTTCTTAGGTCTAAGCCCTGACTGGAGGAGACACCAGCTGAGGAAGATGGGTGACACCATCGACAATGGACGCGCATCTGAGAAAAGTGCGTTTACCATCACCATCTCACAATGTAACACCCAACTGGTTATCCCATTATTTTTTTTAAACGACCAACTAATTTTTTATTTTTTTTAAAAAAGGTTTTTGTCCAATTTTGAAGTTTTTTATACTAAATATAGAATAGTACACATACATACTAATTAAGGGTGATCGACTAATTCAAAAGATTAAACTTAGGTATTTTAGTATTTTTCCGCCCTATTTTGTTTCGTGGACATCAAGTTGTGGGGTATTGTTTTTACATGTTATGACTTTTCCGATTTTTAAAAATATAGCTAAATATATATTTCCTATTTTCTATTGTCATATATGACAATGTATATATCCGAATTTTCTTTTTACTAATATTTAAATCAATCTAACCATATTCTGCACAAAAACTCATACATTTTGCTAAGATGATTTTAATACAGTCAATGATTAATCATAACCCAGATTAGGAGTTTCCTAATGTCTGCACGTATGATAGGGGAAAAAGAAGACCATTTTATATACGTTTTCACGAAAATTAAATCCTCACCTCACCTACTTTATTTAAACATCCTCGGCTGTATTAGGTAGAGGTCATTTTAGCAAATTGTTGTTTTTGTACAGACTAATTATACTAACACACATGCATATTTTGTACTAACAACGATATTAAATTTTGATTAAAGAGACATAATGATGCTCAATATTCTGGGACTTCCATTCAACTGCATTTAATGAACACAAAAACATAAACACAAAAAAATTAATTAGACAATATTACAATATTCATTTTATTTATTGTCATTTTTTTAAAATTATTCTGTGGTTTTCCCCATCAATATCCATTGTATTATTAAAAATATAATTAAGCTCTTATAACTGAAAATACATTTTAAATATATTTAAAGCTAATAGAGTGGAGAAAATATTTCGTAAGTGATGAATAAAGTTTCAGCCTGATTAGTTATTCTTTTGTATGAATAATAGAAGTATAATTCTTTCAGTGCAAGAAAATATATTAAATCTATCTCTTCACGATTCTATTCCATATTTATTAATATAAATTTTAAAATAAAATAAAAATATTTTTATTATTTCAAACGTGTATTCATAATTTCGTAAGTTCAAATATAATATAAATAATTTTTTTTCTGAAAGATTCAATAGGATAGGACTATTTTTTTAAGTTAGTAGATTAAATATATACCCATTTTTTTAATTATGGTTTTTACAAATCTTATATTTATTGCAACGATTTATAAAATAATTATTAAAATTAAAATTTAAAGTAAAGCTACATTTTTTTAGTTTAAATTTTTTACATACATTACCCATCTATATGACTCTTTATTTTTCCCCTATACTCACTTTAATATTAATGCGATGTAATGTATTGATTGATCGACCTTTAACCTTCGCTCACCTTTTCTCTCATGGCATGCAGCGTCTAAGTTTGAGAAAGACCGTTCGCTCTCCCTGCCCCCAGTGTTGGAAGGTAACATTGTGCTCCGACTAGTCAACTGGGCTAATCCTACACCCTTTTTGTTTGCTACTCGCCTCTATTGTTTCAGATCTTTTTATAAACATGGCTCTGTAGCTTTGTTTAGATAAAAAAAATGTATGCATCTTTTGTGTTGAAATAGAAATGTCAATATCTTTCGCTCAGAAAAAAAACTATTTATGCATTTGAAGCTCAGAAAAACAATTATGCATCTTTTTTGCAGAAAATAAATGTACGCATCTCTTGCTTAAAAAAAACAACAACTGTATATTGTGCTGTGTACTAGCTTGATATTCAAGTGAATATATACTACATTTCTCAGATGTTTGTAAGGCCAAGCAAATAATAAAAAAAAACAGAAAAGTAAAAATATCTATTGTTTAGATAATTATTTATTTCATACAATTTATGAATTACTTTTTATTTACTTAAATGAAACAGAAAATTGTAATTATTGTAAAAAGGATGATAAAATGTCTTATATAATGTGTCTAATTCAATTTCATTTTTCAGTTTAATTAGAGTTTTCATTGAAGTTTTTAAACACTAATGTTTGTTATGCTAGCTATTTATTTTGTTATAATTGCATGAAAATCCCATTTCTGTACTAACTGCATCTTGCATGTGTCTGTATTCTGCTACTAGTCATCCAAATACTGGTTCATTAACGTCGGGTGATTGACCTAGTTGTGTTTCGTTTCTTTAGCTAGTGCTAGTTTTTGTGTGATTAGCTTTTGTATTTTTCTGTGTGTGCTACAGACATAAATGCTTGAACATTTATTTTTGTATGCAGGTTTATTACGTGTTAGCGTATTTTATGCATTCACAATATATTATTATGTAGGAAGATGTTTATTGGAAAATATGCAGTTAATTATCAAAGAACGAATTATAAACCTTAAAGTATTTAAAAAGAAAATTAATGTTTTAGTTAAATAAAATGTGGAATCGAAATTACAAGTTATAATATTGATTGCTATATACATTTTAATTAAATTGCTTAATATTTAGTTCCAGCTTTGTCGTAACCCATGATGATATAAGTAATCAACTTGGTTAGGAGTAGATAAAATAAGAAGAGTAAAATATAGAAATAAAATGGAGACTGATATAAGTATTTAATTAAACAGGTACACGCTTTTCTCCGATTTTTTAAAACTGTTACAAATGTAAACAACAAAAGTAAACATTAATAGCACCTTTTGTTAGTTTATCAAATAACATTTTTAAAACACTCCTAAAAACAAAGAGTCCATCTATTTTTAATATTGATTTTTCCGTGAGTACAAGTCTCCTGATGTTGACTCATTTTAAATGTAATTTAACAGCTAATGTGTACACACTGACTGCACTCAGATTGTGTACTTGTAATGACCGTTTATTTATACACAGTGGCTGTACACACATTGATGAGATACACATTTGCAATAAGCACATCTACTACACTTACGCTAAGCTAAGCGTATGTAATGCTTAAAAGAGTAATTATTGACTGTATATCATTGAAAAAACGAATATACTTTTATCTTTCGTATATAAACACGTGATAACTTTAGCCGTCGTCAAAAGGATTGAGCAAGCTATAAAAAACATCTACATTAGTATATTTTTAGATTTTAAGGTAAAATGTATACGCCTATATATATATATATATATATATATATATATATATATATATATATATATATATATATATATATATATATATATATATATATATATATATATATATATATATATATATATACATATACATATATATATACATATACATATATATATATATATATATATATATATATATATATATATATATATATATATATATATATATATATATATATATATATATATATATATATATATATATATATATATATATATATATATATATATATATATATAGGCTAATTATTGGTTAATTTGAGAAACGCAATGTCAATGTTTTCATTTCACTTCCGGTCCCGCTTTCAATTTTCTCTGCGACCTTGTACCAAAGGTCTGTGTTTCCTGTTTGTTGTGACTGACGCCATCTTTGTTGTCTTTGGCCGTCCAGAATCAGCCCTCAGCTATCTCAACTACAACCGCCAGCTGTCCATGAGGACGTCACGGACGGTGCCGGCAGAATCCGGCGTCCACTGGTCCGGCAGCAGCACTAGCACCGACAACAGCGATGACGTCGTTGCGGACGCACGTCATAAACTCGTTGGCCGGAGCGCCAGTGATAGGGAAGCCTACGACACGGACGCCGCTATAGGGTGAGTTATTTTAAGCGGGGCGACCACTGCGCATGCTTGGTATTTTTTAATTTTTTAATTTTTTTTTTTTTTTTTTTTTTTTTTTTTTTAATAGTCTATCATTTCTAAGCATGGTTTTGTTTTTACTCATTTACCATCACGACACTTGGCGGTCTGTAGAGTAGATGAAGTAGAGTTCCCGTGCTTGAAAAAAATATTACATATTGTGTTGAAAATATGATGTGATTCTTTGACAGCTAAATGCTTATTAGATTACAAGTAGGCCTATTTACTTGCTAGATAATTTAAAATTGACATTAACGCCTAACTTATAGGCTACTAGAAAATGATTTCATAAATAATTAGGATAAATAATAAATAGATTAAAAATCAAGTAGACTTAATTAAAATGAGATCTAGCAATAGTGCTATTTTAAAATTATTATTGCTTTTTTTTAAATTTTGTAATTTTCAAGCCTTTGCTCTATATAGCAACATTTTTATATGATAAATTTAATTTATAGGAGTAGTTTTTAAAATAAGCCGATGTATAAGTGAGATATCAATTAACTTGAATTATGCAGTCCATTTAGAGCGCCTGTTAATATTAGCTGGCTATGGCTATAAATAGTTTTACTTTCGGCACAATGACTGTTCCTAGAGCTCATGAGTGGGCTCGGCTCCTACTGACTTAATCCCGGATTCGAACTCGAGACTTACGGGTTAGCAACCTAGTGATTTAACATCTGAGCATAATAGTCTTAGAATAGTGAGATTATTGATAAAAAAGGTATGCAAATGCATTTTGACGCCTTCTTCTATTGTCTTGAACCCTGCTGCGAATTCGAGACTTTAGGCTTAACGCGATAAATCGACCGCTAAGTAGTGCGGGATCGCTGTAATCTTTAAAACAAATTATTTACTTCTTGTAAAAGGTGAAAAAAAAATTTAAAGTAGGCCTACTCTGTGGAAAAAAACAACTATTAAACTCTACTTTGTCTACCCATTGACCTTCAAATTTACCAGAAAACTTTTTAAAAAAATATTTTTAAAAAGCAACAAATTGTCGTGAATAATTATATCACACTTCATACGTTAAGGAAACTCAGTACTTCACTATGACTGCTTCGGGACGTTTTATAATTAAATGCATGCTAATTAACAGGACGGTAATTAGCGATACAACGTCAGAAGAATCGTCCCCTGATGGTGACCGCGTCTCGGAGCTTGAGAAAGAATTGATGTAAGTTTTTAGAATTTTGTACCAATCACCTTAAAGCAACTCTGCTTAGCTCCATTTCATTGCGATTATTTACCCTTATTGTCGAATAGGTTAGGCCCCGTTTTGTTTGACTGTTGATCGCCTTCTAAATAAATAGTTGTTTGTCTATTATTTTGTCGTTCTTTTGTCTTTATAATTATACTGCACTTAAATTGGATTTTATTTTATGCACATCGCATGTTTTGACTTTCGTTTTTTCTTAAAGTATCATAATTTTCTATTCTTTCACTCAAAATGTTATTACTACAATGAATAGTCCTTTAACGGCTAAACGGTCAAACTTACGTTTTAACAATAGTGAATTTAGATTAACGATAATCATAATCGAATCATGTCCCTATCTGTCTTTCCACATTCCTATTGCTTTTTCTTTCACAAGACCTTAAATAAAACCTAAACATAACTCTAACAATATTATTAAGCCTAAACTACATCTCTTAGGTTTTTATTTTGTTATCAGCACACATACACTGCTAATAGTTAGAGACTAAAAATATAAGGTCTCAAACATAAGTATTACAATTGTGTAATGTATCTAAAAAGCACAATTTTGGAAATAATGTAAGTAAAACGATTCAAATGCGTCGATTTTGTATTCATTAAACATTAAAATATTTTGCGAGACGTATTTTACAGTTTGACACAGAGTGCAAATGTAGTACTGACCTGTTATTGATTGTTACATTTTGTGCTAATATTTGGTCCATCAGTCTTGAAAAAAAATATATAAAATCATCAGTGATAAGTTATTTATAATGAAATATTCACAGCGTTTTTATCACACATGACCAAATTAAAACACAATACTGTTTCCAATTTTGCGTAAAAAAATATTTGAGGTTTTTATTTTGAGTATAACTTGGAAGTGCTGAGTATTTAGTTTGGTTGTTTCCCCTGAATGCGTAAAAAAACGGCAACATTTTTAAAAATATAAATTGTAATTAATAAACATTGTGCACTCTTCTGCAATCTGGAGTTTTATTTAGATTGTCATCATTGCTACACGGCGTGCGTAGGGAATGTCACATTAATTAGTCATACATTGCCATGGGGAGGGGATGAGGAAAGGAGTGGATGTTTTTTGATTATCATTATTGCCATTTCCATACAGGCTACAAAAGAGCGCTGCGATTGTTATTGTTTCTGCCTTCTATTGTTATGTAATAAGTAGAATATCGAGGACGGAATTCTATTGATTTTATCATATGCGTTTTGTTTCTTTCTCTTAAAGAATGTTTTATACAACCACTATATATAAGAATATATGTTTATATATCTTTCTATATATAGGTCTATACACACGCACAAACATATATATATATATATATAAATATAGCTATATATATATATATAGCTATATTTTTAAAGCTATATATATATATATATATATATATATATATATATAATGTATATAAAGCTAGCCATTTCGACCATATAGTTCCTTGAGTATATGAAGTATATGATTATTGCTTATTTCTTTTACTTAAGCGTATATAGAGTTATTGTGGGCAGTACTTTGCCCACCTTCCCTTACTTTCTCCAAATTTAGTAAAGTACTTATTATAGCTGGGTGTGCTCAACGGTATCTGAACTATTGGCCTATACTTAAATATGGATGAACAATAAATATAGCTACATGCCAGACTTAACGACATCGAACTTTGTGGCAAATTGCGATTAAGACAAAACTTCCTACACGCTACATACAATGTATACAGCCCCTAGCTATTTTGTTTTCTGAAGTAAGAGTGATCTTTTCTTAACGCGCATTTTCTTTGTTTTGGTGTCTAAAACAAGACATTGTCGTCCCCCCCCCCCCTCAACAACGCTGTTGTCTAGTGTTGATTAACAGGTAGCTTTAAGCCCATGTCTGCTTGTCTGTCGGCTGCCATCCTACACATCCTTACCGAATTAAACTTGATCTTCTAAAAACAAACACTAACGCTCGAGATTTTACTACAGTGTAGAACCGTTTATTTTGTTTTCAGTTTTAAAAATACATCTAAGTATTTAATGAAATAAATATCACCGATTACCAATATGTATTTAGGTTTTTCAATCTCTTTGTTTTCCGCATGTTTTCCATAAGTATCTTCAGCATTTTTCTGCCTTAGAGCATTTTCACATCTCGCAGTATTTTGTTAAGTATGAACAATTATTTAATCAATTTGTTAATTGAAATGGTATTGACTTATCAAACAGTGTTGATTTTTATTTTGATGTCAACCCTCTTCACTGGTATATTCTTAAACACATTCTTGGTATTAGGCGTTATAAATACAATTTTAAAAAAAAAGCACTGTTTATGTGTTCCTTCTATTCATCACACATCATCATTTTCCTGTTCCTTGCAGAACATAGTGCCTCTGTCAAGGCTATCCACTCCCCACGGTATCCTAACACTAATTTCAGCGGTTCCCAATTGCTTCCTATCCTTTCAGCCTCCTCCACCGATGTCTTCTTTGGTCGTCGCTAGCCCTAAGGGTTCCACTCCAAGGCCTGTCTGGCTCTATAGCCAGCATCCTTCTGAAGAGTCTGCCCAATCCATCGCCATTTCCTTTCCATGATATGACTTTCTATTGTTTCCTATCCACACATCTCACCTCACCTTCGAATAGTGACCAATATTATTATTTCGGAAAATGACAATAATATTCGAATTTTATTTCCATGTAGTTTAACCTGAGTACTATTGGCCAATGGACTTTACCGAGTTGACGAGAATCCTTCCATTAGTATTGTTGACATGGATAAAAAATGTATTTTTTTTTTTTACAATTTTCAATCAAAGCGACCGTAAAAATAATAAAATAATAAAAAATAACAACTTAAGCTTGAAAATAATTTAGAAATTTAATAGTTTTAGAATTAATTTTATAAAAGCTGCACAGCCAGAAAATACTAAAAAAACATCAAATAATTTCATCAAATCTTTAGTCAAGACCACCAAAATCCAACCAGTCAGATTTTTATAACAATATTTATTGTACTAACACCTTACATGATTTTGAAAATAGATTGCGTCTATTAAAACAGCCTGAGGTAACTGCTATACCCTATTGGCTTTTCTAGTCAAAGCTACACAACTAGTAGACACATTACTAGCATTGCTCAACTCAACGCATCGTATTTCGTGTAGTTGGTCACATTAACCTGAGTACTATTGACAGCCTCTGGTAACGGCTATACCCTATTGGCTTGTCGAGTTAACACTACTCAACTAGTAAACGCATAACTAACATAGCTCAACTTAACGCATCGTATTTCGTGTGGTGGGTCTCATTAACCTGAGTACTATTGACACAGACTCTGGTAACGGTTATACCCTATTGGCTTGTCGAGTTAACACTACTCAACTAGTAAACGCATAACTAACATAGCTCAACTTAACGCATCGTATTTCGTGTAGGTAACAGATGGCGCGCGACACATAGCTCACAGATATTCACGCATTGTGTTCGCTATTCCAGGGTTTGAGAGTATCAACAATCCAACGAATGGGATTTATTTTACTCGGGCAGTTGTAAATAAAGATGGGAGTAGCCGTGTAATCGTGAGGCGTCAGGGGGTAACTGAGTAACTGTAAACGAAGACAAATAAAATGAAAATTGGGTTAACTGAATAAAACATCGAACTATGGAAGCTATGAGAAGTGTGAGGACGTCTGTATTATTCGAATAGATTACAATTATAAAAAATAAAATAACATTAAAAAGAAATGTTATGTAAAATAACTAGATCTAACTTTACAAGAATGACTCCCTTTCGTTTTTACCTCAGCAAGTAATGTTAGCGATTGCTGGCAAATACAAATTGCTGTCTAAATATAAAGGACGAGCCGACCCGCGGCATATCATACGCCGCTATTTAGTTGTTGTTTTTTCTACTTTTCAGTAATTTATAATTTGTGAATTCGACAGTACCAACGCTGCCACTGAAAATATTTCTTTAAAACACTATAAGTAGCTCGTTAAGGACGATAACCCCCCCCCCCCCCTCTTTCCCCCCCCTCACCTCCGTTACAGTAAACTCCACTTAGTTCCCCCCTCCCTCCCACCTACGTTTAAAATCGTTTCAAACTAAATTATCTGCCCCTAATAGTCGTCACTAAACCCGCCTCTGCTTGTAAACATTTAGCGTGAACCACAGCTCACCAGACCATGTAGGGGTGGGGGTGGTAGGGAGCGAGCTTACAGCTTGTTTTCTAGCGTCTCCCAGAAGAGAATTATATATATAGATATGTAGGTACAAGTTTTATTGCATTTTGTTGTCTATATTTTGGTGACATCATGTCTTATATATACCATCATTGACGTGAATAACAGCCTTGTGTGACTATGAGCTATTAATTAATGCAAGGAGGTTAAAGAAATGTATTATTGTGATATACATTTTGGTTATGTGACATTTCTATAAATATCATCATTCACCTAAAAAGTAGCATTGGGTGCTATTTATACACAGAGGTTAAAAAAATAGTTCTATCTATATATTTTGTTTACGTTCTGCCTTTCACTTGTGGTACGTTTTATGTTCTTTCTTTGCCGGAATAACTCGGTGAGGAAAACGAACAAAATATCCTGTGCACGGTTTTTGATTGTGTGCGGTTATTGGCCTTGAACTAGACTTAAGATTAACACGCATGTTTGAACTCACATTAATGCACCGAGACCGATTTCCAATAACATATCGATGAAGAAAAACATAAAATAAATATTATAAGTTAAGATTCGCTTATTTACTGCGAGCATGCCAAAGTAAAGTAAAACATAAAGCTATGTGCTGAGCGGGGCGAAGGTTGAACAATACACGGTTCAACAGTGTGTGACACGGGCAGTGTTAAGCTGTTTGTGATGGATGTTTTCTTACAATAGTGGCTTACAATCTTCCTTCCTATACGTGACCAACAGTTTTATACTGTAAACACTAATGTAAAGATCGTAGTAATGGATTGTGTTAAGCTGTTTGTGATGGATGTTTTCTTACAATAGTGGCTTACAATCTTTATTCATATACGTGACCAACAGTTTTATACTGTAAACACTAATGTAAAGATCGTAGTAATGAATTGTGTTAAGCTATTTGTGATGGATGTTTTCTTACTGTAAACATAATAGTAAAGATGGTATCAATGCATTATAGCTGTATTAAAATAAATGTCATGAACGTACCGTAAACACTATTGTAAAGATCGTAAAAAATAATTATAACAGTGTTAATCTATAAACCTATGTGGGGAAAGGTTTCTAAATGTAAACATACATGTAATGACGGTAATGAATAGTTGACGCAGTGTTATTATTTGTTGAGAAATATGTTCTTACTATAAACATCAATGTCAGCATGGTAACAAAGAACTGTAGATGAGATAGAATAATGTGTGATGTGACCTAATGCAGAAAACGATTACAAGAATATTTACATTTATTTCATGCGTTGTGGTATAAAACGTTCACATCAACATATAAGAGAACTGTTAAAATCATTGGAAAAAAATCTGTAGTATTGGTTTCAATATTAGCTGGACAAAATGATGCCATCAAAATCTGAGAAGGGTTCCAGACTGCAAAGATCTATGACTATAGCCACTTGCATTCGGTAACAAAATAATTCTAATTTTATCGAGTTTTGTCTTTACATTATAAATTGCATTATTATAATTTATTATTTTTAACAAAGATTCGAAACTAGATCACATTCTTTATCATTCACGCTTGTAAACATTACTATAAGATAACAAAGTATATTGTAGATATCGCTCCACTCGGGTTTTTACAATCTACCACGCCTTGGCTTATTGGCATAGCGATACAAAACATTTGGCTTTGAATTAGTTTTATCAGTAACCGTCTGTTTATCATGCTTTGGTAATCAACCTAGCATCTAGTCCCATGCAAACTTTACTTACTCTATTCCTAGAACTAAAACTATGTAATATAGCCTACATCTCGCGGTCGTTATTGCTCACCCAAAATCTAATTATGGCTTATCCAATTATTTCCCTTAGTCTTGAAACGCCCCTTCCTTGATCGATGAATATCTTTCCTTCTGCTGATGTATTACCTTCGTTCAACGTCTATCTAAACAATACCTGACATATTTCGATCGATACTTTACACCATCCAGCTATCTCATGCCAAATCCCTAGCCACAAACCACCAGCATCTACCGCTCATATATCTATCCCGGCTCCACCACCATCCAGATGTCGTATCCTTATCACTGCTCCGCCAGCATCCACTACCATCCATATGTCATATCCTTATCCCTGCTCCACCAACATCCACCTCTCACACTCCTACTCCACCAGCATCCACCTCTCATCCCCCTATCCCTACTCCACCAGCATCCACCTCTCATACCCCTATCCCTTCTCCACCAGCATCCACCTCTCATATCCCTATCACTGCTCCACCAGCATCCACTCATACCCCTGCTCCACCAGCATCCACCTCTCATATCCCTATCACTGCTCCACCAGCATCCACTCATACCCCTGCTCCACCAGCATCCACCTCTCATATCCCTATCACTGCTCCACCAGCATCCACCTCTCATATCCCTATCACTGCTCCACCAGCATCCACTCATACCCCTGCTCCACCAGCATCCACCTCTCATATCCCTATCACTGCTCCACCAGCATCCACCACTCATACCCCTGCTCCACCAGCATCCACCTCTCATATCCCTATCACTGCTCCACCAGCATCCACCTCTCATACCCCTATCCCTGCTCCACCAGCATCCACTCATACCCCTGCTCCACCAGCATCCACCTCTCATATCCCTATCACTGCTCCACCAGCATCCACTCATACCCCTGCTCCACCAGCATCCACCTCTCATGTCCCTATCACTGCTCCACCAGCATCCACTCATACCCCTGCTCCACCAGCATCCACCTCTCATACCCCTATCCCTTCTCCACCAGCATCCACCTCTCATATCCCTATCACTGCTCCACCAGCATCCACTCATACCCCTGCTCCACCAGCATCCACCTCTCATACCCCTATCCCTTCTCCACCAGCATCCACTCATACCCCTGCTCCACCAGCATCCACCTCTCATATCCCTATCACTGCTCCACCAGCATCCACTCATACCCCTGCTCCACCAGCATCCACTCATACCCCTGCTCCACCAGCATCCACCTCTCATCCCCCTATCCCTACTCCACCAGCATCCACCTCTCATACCCCTATCCCTACTCCACCAGCATCCACCTCTCATACCCCTATCCCTTCTCCACCAGCATCCACCTCTCATATCCCTATCACTGCTCCACCAGCATCCACTCATACCCCTGCTCCACCAGCATCCACCACTCATCCCCCTATCCCTACTCCACCAGCATCCACCTCTCATACCTCTACCCATGCTCCACCAGCATCCACCTCTCATCCCCCTATCCCTACTCCACCAGCATCCACCTCTCATACCCCTATCCCTACTCCACCAGCATCCACCTCTCATACCCCTATCCCTTCTCCACCAGCATCCACCTCTCATATCCCTATCACTGCTCCACCAGCATCCACTCATACCCCTGCTCCACCAGCATCCACCTCTTATACCCATACCCCTGCTCCACCAGCATCCACCTCTTATACCCATACCCCTGCTCCACCAGCATCCACCACTCATACCTATACTTCTGCTCCACAGCGCCACCAAGTGTGAGCTGGCCAAGGTACTCAACAGACAGTCGTGCTTCCAGGAGATCCTCAAGCAGAAGGACGAGATCATAGAAGACCTGGACGAGAAGCTCGGCAACAAATCGGTCAACCATGACGGCTACGACAGTAAAAAAAGGTAAGAACCGCCACACTTGTGTAGGAGGCTGTAAATAGTAAGTTTTTTGTAACTTATGATATACATCTATACCCGAATACGGTAGTTAGTCTTAGGTCTGCTTTGTAACTGGTGTATAAAGATTAAAGAACACATCATATTTAAGCCTAAGTAGAATAGACGATATCTTAATGAGTTCTTGAAACTGTTGTTTTCGTGTTTGAAAACATAGGCAACCTGAAAATACTAAGAAGCTGAAACTTGGAATTTTCTTTTTTAAACAGTCGATCTTTTCACACGTAAACACATACACAAAGAGTATCAACCACACAGAGTTACACGAACAAAAACATACAGACGTAATCACACACGCACACACAAACATAATCCAATCCTCCACGTCGTTTTTTATTCTATTTTAAAATACAGTTTACATGTTTATGACTAGAAAATTATTATTTTATAATTTTGTGGTCGCACTGGTTATTATTTTAACGTAAATGTTGCGTTTAAGGACGTTTATAACATCAAAAAAATCGTGCTTTGATTCAGCAACAGCTGCGCATAAATAACCTAAAATTAAGTAGGCACGCGTTGCTCTAAAAATGTCTATATATGCATCATAAATTACAGTATTACGTGTTCCCAGTGTTAATATACCTTTCAATAATAAATGCCGGTTTCATACAAGTTCTGTAGGCCCTATATGATCCAGATAAATCCAACTTGTTGCAGAACTTTTTCGCTACATTTTGGACATGAACGTGAGAATGTTATTTAGGGATTTGCGTTGAGTAATTCTGTTGAGATAGAAATAGGCGAGAAGTGGGATTTGTAGATCTACTGTTATTGATGTAATGAAATATGGCTGCTCTGTCCTCATAACTATTTTTCACACAAAAGGCATATATATATATTATCTCTAATAAAAAAAAGTATTGATTTAAACTACACGTTTAATGAAAAGTATGGTATATTTTTTTTTTAGCTATGAATGAGTAACACCATATTGTGTGCAATAATTGCAAAATAACACAAGATACTGAGTTATAAAGGCAACCTTCTAAGCATTACGTGTCAACATGTTATGCGCCATATGGCTCGTCGACTGCTTTTCTTTCTGGATTCGCTTTCATAGCCTAGCCCATACAAGAGCAATCTGCAAAGCACATTATTTAATTATTTAGGAGTTTTCTCTTCAAGATGTATTGCTGTCCCCATCGAACGAGCCTTATCTGCTTATACCAGAGGCGTAGCGACCCTTCCCGGCGCCCGGGGACAAACATTCAATTTGGCGCCCCCATAAAACTTTCAATTTGCACCCCCCCTCAAACTCTCAATTGGTTTTTCCAACCCATTTTGGCGCCCCCTAAGGTCGGCGCCCGGGTACACATGTACTCTCACCCAGTGGCGTAGCGAGGTCGGGTGTCACCCGGTGCGGCACTTAATGGTGTCACCCCCCCCCCAGAGGCGTTGCGACCCTTCCCGGGGACAAACTTTCAAGTTTTTTATTTGCACCCCCCCCCCCTCAAACTTTCGATTTCCACCCCCCCCCTCAAGTTTTTCTCTATATATTTTGCTATTTTTTGCCTTGGTGTCACCCCCCTTAATGGTGTCACCCGGTGTGGTCCGCACCCCCCGCCCCCCCCCCCTCGCTACGCCCCTGCTCTCACCCCCACCCCCTCGCTACGCCTCTGGACAAAGTTACCGAGTAAACCAGTTTGGGCATTACGTTTGTCAGACGACCGTAAATGACCAACAGGCTCATATGGGTAGGCCTACCTGACCCCGTAAAGTAAAAACTGCCGGCATTGTTCTGGCCATACAACGTTCTCATCTTCGTACGCTGTACTTGACGGGACTTATAAAATGTAAGCTTACAGTATCATCATTTTTACAAAAATAGAACACTATTATAGAATGATATTGCATAATTCAACGTTGTGTATTGTGATTGTTTTAAAATACATCTCTATTTTGTCCTAATAGCAATTTCTGCTCAAATAATGTTGGAGGAATTTAGTTTACATCGGACTTAAAACGTCTTCTACAGAGTTTCTCTCAGGCATCTCTTCGAAGGGATTCATTGGCCTCAAAGAGCAAATCTACATCCCCTCCCCCTCAACACATGTACAAAGAACGAAGAAACAGAAAAAATATATAAATTATAAAAAAGTATAATTACTTTAACCAGTGTCTCCCCACTCCTCTCCCCGGAAGTGTCAAGTGCACCCATCAACCGCAGAAAAATGTCTGAAATAAACGCATGTCTTCTATCCCCCTAACGGACATTGTCCTACAGTAAATAAGGTTGACGCAAACCTCCACATAGCTCGCAAATGTGTGTTAATGTATTTATGCCTCTTTTGTCCCGCAAAATCAATACCATAAATAAAACAAAACATTGCATGTTAATGGATTGCAAGTCGCAATCATAAACAAAGGGAATAGGAAGCTGCAGTACAAAGTACATGATCATGCTATTGACATTGTTTTTATTTATAGGTTGTATTTTTTTTTTGTTGGCTGATTTCATAGAGATTTTTGGATAATATATTTTTTTATACGGTCACCGTCTGTTTATTTTATTTTTAGGTTGACGGCGGCAAACAAAGAACATTTGGAGAGGGTCAGGGTCCTACAGAACCAGAACAGGTTCCTGAATGAGGAAGTTCGACGTCTGGCTAAGCTCAGGTGTCAGGAGCACGAAAAGATCAAGGTTCAGGACAGGTGAGAATGTCATTCGTCATTTGACATGTGTCATGTAGACTAGTTGATTTAGTTTAGTGACTCATTCCATTCGTCATAATTTATTCCATTGCGTTTGTCATGTATTAATAATTAGACACGAGGATGTAGTTACTAGTTGGTGTCAAGGCTAAAACATGTCTGATACAGGTTTTTACATTGCAGGTTGTTGCATATTTTAATATTTTTACAGTTCTTTATTACCTGTATATTGTATATTGTATATTATTTAAAATATTTAGATTTAGAGACTTTGAGCATGGCACTGATGTCATAATCATAAATACATTTACACTATATGAATATTAATAAGCCGTTTAATTTTTTTATAGATTGTCCATTATATGATCTCAGACTATTTTACTTGTTTTTAATTACTAGATTCTATTTGTAAAATGCTGTTATTTTATTTTATAGCAAAGTGAAAAAGCTTGAAGCAGATATTGAGGTCTGGAAGTTGGAATACATTTCATTAATCCAGTCCAGTATTAGATTCACTGGCACTGACACAATGGATGATGCTGAGTTGTCTCTCTTTGGTGGTGACAGGGTAAGACAATCCACTTAATGACCTGAATTAAGTTTTAGTTTTTGATGCTGTTTTAGACTAACTTTTTTTCTGTTATATATAAAAAAAAATAGTTCATGTTTATCTTATATTTTTTTTAATCCAGGAAAAATAATTTTAATAAAGAGATGTTTTATTTATTTAGCACAAAAACAGGATAATATCACTTCTGGAGGAAGCAAGGAAAATTAACCCAAGCTTACCTACCTTTGAGCATCTGTCTTCTGGGGAGGTACATGTTGACACCTATGGTTTCAAACACCATTTTTCAGGTAAGTTTTGTTTTTTCATGTGGAAATTTTACTAATTCCATTACAAAATTAAAATTTTGAATTATTTCTGAATCACTCATCTACATGAATAGAGAAAAAACAAAATGGGTTATTGCCCTTGGTAAAAATATTTGTAATTACATATTGAAGTTTACATGCATTTTTTTTTACTATTCATTAAGAATGCATTACATCTTTATTTACTGTTAGTCTAACCATAATCTGATGTTAGTATAATTTGTATGTACAGTGGAAATTACTAACTGTATTGACATGATTATCGCAGCTTTTGTACATAAAGTACACAAACCCTTAATCTCAGCCATGACCTGTATTCCTAACTGTAACAGCAATACTGGCAAAAAAAAAAATAAAAATAAACATAACTGGATATTTTTTTCCTGTTAGAAGTAACATGAGCTGTAATACATCACTCAAACAGCATAAATATATAAAAACTTTACTTTATTTCATTATCTTTACTGTCAGAGAAAATTGTAAATTATAAAAAAATACCTTTACAAAAGTATAAAAATATGTTTCAGATGAAGGATTGCTGCTCCACTACTTGTGCCAGGAGTTGAGCCAGCACTTCCTGTGTCAAGCCAACTCCTACGAGAAACATCAGAGGAATTGGATCCAGTATCTCAAAATCAATTGCAAAAACTTAATGATCAATGTAGGTTAAAGTTAATCTTTTAATTAAATATAGATAATTTAATGTATAAAACAGTTAATCACACATATGCCATTGTTTTAAATACATTTTACTAACATAAAATCTGTTAACTTGCAATGTTTGCAGAATGAGGCTCCTGAATCATTTAGTTCCTAGCTTTACATGTCTCTATTTTCTAACACATTTATAACAACTACAGAACTTAAAGAAAATTTTAATTTTAATTAAAATTTTGAAATATTTAAAAGCAGAACGGATTCTGTATTGTGGTTAATATTTAAAGTATATTTTATTTAAATATGTAGAAGCTTTGATATTATTTAAAAAAAAACAATATTATTAACTGATTTAGTTACAAATGTAATTTTTTTATGATTTTGCATATTATTTTATTCTAATTATTTTAAAATTATTGAAAATAATTTGATCTATTCTTATAAAATTTATTAAATTTTGTATCAGAAAAAGACCTTGAAGGCGTTGACAAGAGATGGCATTCCTGACGTGCACAGGAAAATTGTGTGGCGGGCGTTTGTCATGTCACAGGTGGAGGATGTGGTGCTGGAGAAAGGTGCTCACTACTTCAGGAGCTTATGTAGCGCTGTACCTGACTCACCTGTAAGTCCAGATTTTTTAATATATAATACCAGATGCTCATGCTAGTTATCATTTACTGTTTTAATGACTGCAATTTTTTGTCCACTGCTTTTAACCTCAATCTCTGCTAGACTCACTTGTAAGTTTACCTGTCTTTAATTCCATTACTTTATATGTCAAGCTCACATAATTTTATACATGATATAATGGCAAAAAATGTAAAATAAATATTTCTTAAATGTTTCAGTTGGCCGCACGCTACAGGAAACAGATCAGCTTAGACCTGATGAGAACTATGCCAAGTAATGTCAAGTTTTCAACACAGGGATCAAAGGGGGTGAGTGGGAAATCTTGTTATTTTCACATACAACTTTAATCTACTTTTGACATCTTTAAATGGCAACATCTTTTCAACTTTCATTCTTCATTCTGCAGATTCTTTTTTTTTTACAGTGTGGAAATGGCACTTTTTTATTTCATGTGTTCATTTTCTAATAAAGATTGTTAAATTTCAAAAGAAATCACTAACTGTGATTATTAGAATGATGAAATGATAAAATATATTATATTAATTTAATTTTATGTGCACATGATATTACTTTGTAACGGTTAACTATCTTCTTCTTCATTCTTAATTTTTAACTATGAATAGCCTAAATTAGCAATGTTGTAATTAAACTTTTCATTTTTGTTTTTAGATTATGGATCTGCAAGATGTGTTACTTGCATTCTGTATCCACAATCCACAAGTCGGATACTGTCAGGGAATGAACTTCCTTGTGGCTATGGCTCTTCTCTTTATGGATCCTCAAGATGCTTTTTGGTAAATATAGTTGTGGTTGGTGTATTTGTGTAGTTAGAATTATCTATGAACATCTGCAAAACTGTGCCAGTTTACAACTGATATTGACAACTATTGCAACAAGTTTTCTAAAAAGTTTATGAGTGTTAACACTTGCATAGGCAGTATTTTGTAATGTCAACTTAAATCTAACCATAACACTAAAAGTGCTCATAATGCTGTATAATTACTAAAGGTAAACAACCCTTGTTAATTTAATGTTTATTGATGCCAGCATTATAGAAAAAACACTTTTTTTTTTAATTTTATAAGTGTTAACAGTGGCTTAGGAAGTATTTTGTAATGGGTAGGGTTTTACTTTAAAAAAAAATGTAATATCAATTTCATAGCCATCAAAGAAGTTTTTTTTTTATAATTTTAAAATTGAAATCATTGAAAGTGACATGACTGCACATAACTTATCTGTCATTGTGTGTTAATAATTTGTTACTACACTGATAATGTTAAAGGGAAGTGTTTTTTTTTTCTACACCAGGACTCTGGTAGCTGTCACAGAGAGGTACCACTCCCCTTCCTACTTTGACCACAACTTGCTCGGGGCCCAGGCTGACCAGATGGTGTTGCGTGATCTCATGTCGGAGAAAATGCCAGAGCTGGCCAAACACCTGGACGCCATTGATATTGAGATCTCCACTGTCACACTCAACTGGTTCCTAGCCTTGTTTTTTGATGCTGTACCATTTCAGGTATGAAAACGCTTCTATTAGTGCTACTAGTAGTGATTTTTCCAATTGTATGGATTACGTCCCTTTAATTTAGAAACCATTCTGATAACTACATTTTATTATCATTAAATGAAATTTCATTTTAAGTTTTAAAAATATAATGGTTCCCAAATTTTGTGTGTGTGTTAAAGCAGCTTCAAATTTTGTTTTATTGTGAAAATATCCTTGTAGTATTCTTTACAATTAAGTATTTGTAGAAAATAATAAAACAAATTGTAAACTTTAGCGTGTTCCAGATTCTTAAAAATATATTGTTTACATATAGAAAAAAAAATTAATAACTGTCACTGTATTTCAGACTTTACTCCGCATATGGGACTGTTTCTTGCTGGAAGGGCCTAAAGTTTTGTTCCGATTCTCTCTTGCAATCCTGCACATCCACAGCAAGGAGATCATCCTTAAGTGTGATACAATCAGTGTCATGAGGCACCTCAAGGCTTGTGCCAGGATCACATATGATGTTGATGGATTAGTTAGAGTAAGTTTCAAATCTCTGACTCTATTCTATTCAAAACTCTGACTCTATTCTATTCAAATCTAGTTTATTTTCAGTGTTTTATTTTTTTTCTATCAGCTGAAAGTCAGAATTTAAAAACTTGGTTAAATTTCTTTTGCCATTTTTAAAGTTCAAATTGAAGGTCAAGTTTAAATCTTGCTATATTTAACAGAACGTTAAAAGAAATAGAAACTAAACATTGCAGCTTCTTATAGAGATTGCTTACAGACAAATAATCTTCAGTCTATACCAAAGATTCAATTAGGAAACATTGAATTTAAAATTAAAGGGAAACAACTCAACCATTAAATACTTATTTATTGATCCATATCAAAATATTATAAAATGTATTTGATTTGATTTTATTAAGTGCTTTTTCATTATGTTTCCTAGGCTGCCTTTAAAACACTGAAACCATTTCCAAGACGTCAGGATATTGTGAGCAAGCAGACGTGTTACCTGAACGCCCTAAAGGAGAAGTACAGGTGGCGGGACATGCAGAGAGCTGCATTTGCTGAGAGGGAGAATGTAGTGAGTTCTGTTACAGGATCAAATCCTTGTCGGCATCTAGAGGCCGTACCTCAAAACAGAGATACCTTCAACTGGATTATTTATAGATATTAATAAAAATATTTGAAGACTATTTGTTTTTAGACATTTTTTTTTACCAGAAACTGATATTTGCTATTTCAATAGAGAAATGTCATCCCATTATCTCATTTGATGAAATCCTTTCATTTAGGAAATAATTACAATATTTTTAAACTCAACAATGCAGTAAACATCTTTATATCTAAAGGTTTTTAAACTATCATATAATAAGATTATTGGTTTCATTATATTTATATATGTGTAAACTCGAACATACATATTATGGTACATTTATTTTAAATTTAGCTAATTTGATAATGATTTTAATGCTCTGATTTCAGTTCTTGAGAATGGAGTGTGATGCAGAGAAGTATACAGGTTTTGAGTGTTGCACAGTCACAAAACCAGGTAAAAGAAATGTTGTTTAAATATCAATTAAGTTGATTTAAATTAATCCCAGTTATCGTTGACATTTTGAGAATATTCAGAGTTTTGTTGTATATGTAAATGGCTACAAAACAATTATTTTAAAATTTAAAATGTTTTTTTCATAATTTATAAAAGCTCAAACATTTAGTAAAAACCATTTTTGTTTTTTAAAACCTTAAGTTCTCATGGAATGATTAGTGAGGAGAGTATTAATTTTGATTAATCCCACATAACACCTCAGTTGTAATGGGACGGAGTGGTCTAGCGGTAGAGAGCTGGACTGCTAACCCGTTAGTCTCGATATCGAATCCGGGTTCAAGTCAGTAGACCGTCCCTGAGTCCACCCAGCTCTGATGGGTACCTAACTCACGTTAGGGAAAGTAAAGGTGGCTGGGCATAGTGCTGACCACACTATCTCTTCATATGCCGAGGTCACAGAAACAAGTGAAATCTACTTCACTTGCCCCATAGACCGTCAGGTTTGAAAGGGAAACTTTACTTTACTTTACTTACCTCAGTTGTTGGTTACCAAAGTTTTTTTGTTTGTCAGGTGAGGCCTGGGTTGCTTATGGTGAGCCACCCATTTCAAAGATCTGTATTGTGGACTGTAAGGAGCAGACCATGATAGACACTAACATAACTGTAAGTCCTTGGGCTGTTTCATTTTGCTCATATTTTTTTATTTTTATATTGGAGTAATAAAGCTTGTCTAGTTTTTAGATACATTTGTTAAGGTAGTATTTTTAAAGAAATTTTTCACTCAGAATTCATTTGCAGATTTTAAAGTATTTAAAGCCAAATTTTGTAAAACTGAAAAATATAATTGATTGCACATTTGTATCCAATGCTTATTAAATCTACCACATAAAAAAGACCAAATGTATTCTGAGCTGCAGTTTTAATATTAGTGTGTAACTTTTACTCAACTTAGACTCAGTCTTTTGAATATTTGATTCCCATTCAATTGATGTGCTTGCACTTTGACAATAGTTAATTTAATTTATTGTAAAATACACAAAATGACCATTTGATTGTAAAAAAAAAATTAAATTTTAGATGAGAATCAGGAAGTACTTATGCACATTTATTTAAATTGTGCATGCTACAGTTTAAACTCTGAAACTGGCAAAAGTTTTAGGAAATGTGTAACTTTACTTTATAATAATGTGTGTTTTTTCTGATATCGCCAGTTTGAGACGCGTGTCATGTCTATGGTGTATGTGAACCATGACATGGTCTTAATTGGGACTCTGTCTTGGTTTGTGTATGCTTACAGTGAGATCACCAAGTAAGTCTAGTACTGTACGACTAAGTTAAATGCTTAATGCAATATACTGACATGTCCCACTTATTAGAGAAATGAATTCGTCATTTTTGTCAACACTAAATATTAGTGTAGTGTGTCTGTGTGGGGGGGGGGGGGGGGAAGGGGGGGGGGGTTCAGCTAATCCAGGATAAAAATGTGCCTTAATATCAGTCAGATGTTTATAAATTTTGACAAAACAAAAGAAACATCAGTTGACAGCCTTAGATTTGGTCTTAGATTTCAGTCTTGACCCATTTTCATCATTATTCACTTTGAATTTTAGAGAGTTATTGCATGGGCTAATATTTTTATAACATGAAAGACATTCGGCCTTACAGGTGAAAATTAGTTATATCAATATTCAGTATATTGATTCATTCTGACAATTGTAATATTTACTTATTGTTTTAATTCAAAGAGAGATGATGTGGCAGCAAAGGGTCCATGATGCTGTGCTCTCTATGCAGGCTTATCAGGATGATGAGGGGGATAACTCTTATCGACTTTTTGCTGGACTGGCAGATGGCACTGTTGCTGTTTTTGAGGTATAAAATACAACACAATTTCAGTTACAAATGATCTTCTTTTTAAAAAAATATATTCAATGAATATTTTAAATGGCTATTTGGATAGTTTTTTTTATTGATAGTTTATTTTAAGAATTTAATTTTTAATGATTATTTGGTAACTTGATTTCAGCAAGCCATTAGTCCATCCTGCACAAGCTATGATTTATTCTACCTTCCCATTGGCCAGTCCCCAGTCACATGTCTGCAGGTGATTGGCAACCTGCTGTGGTGTGCTTGTGGCAACAATGTCTCTGTCATTCATGCAAGGTTTGATATTTTGTTTGATTTAGATGGTTTATTGGGTAATCTTTTTACATTTTCAATGCATTATGTATTTTTTCTCCTTCCATAAGTTGTTACTTAATTAGCTAATCTACTTAAATGTAAGCAGTAATGATGACATGACAATTCTTTTACCAGTGCTTCTTTTATAATAAAACTACATCTTATTTTTGGATTCATTTTTTGAAAAAAAAAATGTAATCATAGTTAGATATTTAACTTAATTTCTCACAATTCTTATCTAAATATTTATTTGAATCACTTTTTAATCAATTTTTAGTTTTTTATTACAATTTCATTTTTTATATTTTATTTGTTTGAATCAAGTTTGAATTTCTTCTATTCTAAAACTAGTTATTTGAACCATTATTTGAAGCAGTAATTTGTTTGATCCAAGTTTAAATTTCTTCTATTCTAAAACTAGTTATTTGAACCATTATTTAACAGTAACTTGTTTGATCCAAGTTTGAATTCCTCTTGCCTTACTTCACCAGCACACTAGACCCAAAGGACAGGTTCACAGTGTCCGCCAACCCTTACGACACCATCTTGTCTCTGGTGCCAGGACTCCCTGGGGTGTGGATCTCTGTCAGAGGGTCATCAGTCCTGGAGCTCTGGGACCAGGAGAGCTTGACCTGCAGGATGCTCTATGACACACGCACCGGGCAGTTCCCTAATCTCAGAAAGGTAAATGCTGATTCATTAAACAGACAAAAATATTTAACACATTTTGGTTTATTCTAATCGCATAAGCTTAATTCTAAAGATTTTAGCCTTTGGGCATTCAACTTTTTTAACCAACTTTATAATTAGAACGTGGTATCTTTTTATTTGACTAAACATTCGACAAAATTTCTAAGACTATAACATTATATTGGTGTCATTAACCGAATTTGTGTCGATGTTATCTTTTAGTGAATTTGTCAAACATGATCAATATATTTTTGATATTTGAGCTTTGATAAATAATAAATGTCACCATGCAACAAAATTCTATTATGACTAAACACATTTACATTTACTAAGAAACCAAAACAAATAGGTATTAATTGTTTTAGTTAAAAAATGACTTTTTTTCTTGTTATAGGAAGATGATACTTATTTTAATGCAGCAAGAATTACTTCCATACTTTCATTGGACTACAGTGTTTGGATAGGGACAGGGGAGGGCATACTCATCACTTTTGATGTGTTCCCCAACAGCCAGAAAACACCATCAGAGTCGTCTCCCTTCATAACTGATGCCCTGTTAAATGATGATGTGGAGATGCATTCGTGGCGGTCGTCTCCCCACAAGAGTGATACAGACAGCTTGTCACGTCTGATTGAAGTGAAGAAAAGAGTGAAGGAGCTGTACTGTGAGAGGATAGTGTCTGAAAAACTACCTCAGCAGGTTGAAGATAACTCTAGTTTAAATGAGAGTAGCAGCCCTTGTTTTGAACAAGAAAAAAGTATTGAAAAGAAAAAGAGTGAAACTAATAAAGGTTCTTTAGAGAAATGTGAACACTCTGAGAATTTAGAGTCGAGGGAAGAAAGGAGTATTTTAGTGGATGATGGGAAGGAAGAAGTATTGAGTAAGATAGATCTTATGAAGACTTTATCGACTGAGTCTGCGAAGACAGATCTGTCGTTAGCAACAACAACTTCAGGCATTAGTTCTAACTTGAGCCACCAGACTGACGCCAGTGAGGCCGCTTCCATGCAGGACTCAGGGTTTGTCCAGTTGAGTGGTCAAGTTTCAGGGTCGTCCAGTCATGGAGAAATTATGACGGAAGTTCATGTGGGTATTCCTGAGGAAAGTGACGATATTATGTCTGCTGGTTTGGTAGACAACCACAGGACTCACACTGATTCTTCGGCTTCACTTCCACAAATAAAATGTGTTCATGATGGTGTTGTTAGGGTGACAAGAAAATCTGAAGACAGTGGTGTCTCATCCTTGTGTGAGAAAAACATAGAAGACTCTAATTTAAAGACAGATAACTCTTGTGATAAAAATGTGTCTGAGTCTGTTGTTAACAAAGCAGTTATTGATCCATGTACAGACTTAATTTATCTCATGAATTTAAAAAACATGCAGCCTGTCACAGACAGTACCTTAAAAGAAGGATTTATTACATCTACTTCAAGACTGCAGGAAAATGTATGTGAAATTGATAAATCTGGCATAAAACTGAGTGATGCCATGCTGGAACTTAAAGAACGTAATGGTAACGTTCCATCTCTTAATTTAAACGGACGAAGCGTGTCTGAGGAATCCACCAAGACAAATGAATCCGATGATGTTTTCATTGAGAAAATGGCGCCTCTTGTTTATCCCAGTGAAAGTTTAAACATGTTTCATAACAACAATGTCCATTGCCTACCTGTTGGAGATTTGAAAAGTCTACCTGAGGGTAACCTTTCACTTGTGTCATCTGATGTCGACAGCTCCGAGTCCACTTCCAACAAAACCTTGACTCAGGGCAGTCAGTCTAATCTAGAAGACAGCCTCTCTAACGGTTTCCATGACGACACACACAACACGCCATACTTTAACACTAGTCGTGGTAAAACTGATGCCTTAAGTTTAAAGTCACATCATACAAATGTTAAAGCTTTGGCTCAGAAATTTGAAACAGAAGGAAAGATCACAGATACTGGAATTCTGAGGCGAACACAAAGCCTTAAAAAGAATTTTAAGGTTGATCCTAAGCTGTCTGTTGTTAAGCCGTTTAAGGGTTTAAATGAAGAAATTACTATGAATGGTGATGAGTGGCTGAAAAAGGAGGCTTTGATTGATCAAGAGGTTGAGATCGATTCTTCAGCAAATTCACAAACCTTAGATGAATTTTCTTCACTTCGTGGTGTGACAGTTGATGGCGTTTCCAGCGCAGGTGGTGATGATGTTTCATTACCATCCGGTGGTGCCCAGAGCTCCACACCCCTAACCAATTCAAACACAACAAATTCAATGCAGGCAGGTCATACTCCCATAAACTCCTCAAAAATAGTGCAGCAAGCTAAACCTACAGAAGCTCCAACTCAACCTGGTTCTGACCAACAGAGGCTTCAAGTAAAAAACATTGACACCAAGTTCTACGGAGATTCAGATGAAGATACAAGTGTCCACGAGGCTCGTGTCCAGTCTTTTAAAGACAGCTACAAGCGCTCAGCTGCTGGGTCAAAGTTCAAGTTACTGAACGATGTTATTCCGGAACATCCTAACAGTTCAATTAAAAAGTCAGGCAGTTCTTCTTCTCTGTCTAAAGCTTTGGTAACAACTAATGTTGTCAAGGACTTTTCTGGGGCAAAAAATAGTATAACTACTATAGACAACAGTGCCAGGTTGTTGTTGGAGAGTAAACAAAACCTGGCGACAAAAATACCACTGTCAGTGATTGGTCGTCAAAATTCAGACGCAAGCTTGATATTAGGAAATATGCAGTCTAAAGACCCAGACGCGCAGTGGCGATTGGATTACACCAACATACACGTGGACACTGACTTGGAGAGTCTTGGGATGTCGTCTGCGTCGTGTAATGGTCAGGGTGGGGACGGGGACTCCCAGCCCCCGAGCAGACGGCTAAGTTGTGTGAGTACTGGGTCAGACATGAAGGACCAGAGGCTGAACCAGTTTCTCAGAGACACAGCCAGCAGCTACAGTTCCCAGTTTGGGCCGTCCTCAGAGGAAGATAAGGTTGGTTGTCCATTAGCTTGTCATCATAGGAGACCCTCATCTGTAATCTTGATGATAGTTTAAATCTCTTAACATATATATATATATATATATATATATATATATATATATATATATATATATATATATATATATATGTATATAAATATATATGTATATACCTATAACTGTAAAAATAAAATATATATTATCTGTTATATAGAGAAAGATATGTATATATATATATATAATATATATATATGTATATGTATATGTATATATATATATATATATATATATATATATATATATATATATATATAATGTAATTTCTATTACATGTACATTTTGATTTAATTCTTAATTGCTTGTCTTTTGTAGCATTATAAAGTAGGCCTGATAAAAGATAGATAATGTTGTCTTAATTTGCTGAATTGTTTAACCAAGAAGTTCAAAACTTTTAAAGTTTTAAATTCCTATTTTAAAACAATTATACTATAAATAGAAATACGCAAATCCAGTTCCCTTTCTTTAATATTTGATATAGCCTTATATTTGTTTTAGGTAGTGTATGTGATATTTCTTTAACACAATTATTTTAGCTTTGTGAAATTTTAGACAATTTTTAATTAATTTTGTTTTTTAATTCAGAAGTCTAAAATTTGTAAACATTATTAATTTTATGATTTTGTTTGTACACAGACCAACAATCGAGCTTGATTTAAATGGTTTTTATGTTGTCTATTTATCAATGTTTCATGATGTAACAATTCAGTCTAGCCATGTTAAGCTAATGTAAACAACTCTCCACACAGCAGATGACAGCTTTCCTGGCCACCCCCAACATGAGTGGTTGTAACTCTGCCACCTGGTCCTCCTACGATGAAATCTCAACCCCTCCCCACACGGACAGCGACAGTGTCAGGTGTCCCTTTCCTCGCTACAGTGCATACGAGTAAGTAATACAACATTTCATTTGTTTATTAACTAATGTTAAGATGTGGTAATACAACATTTCATTAGTTTATCAACTAATGTTAGGATGTGGTAATACAACATTTCATTAGTTTATTAACTAATGTTAAGATGTGGTAATACAACATTTCATTAGTTTATTAACTAATGTTAAGATGTAATAATACAACATTTCATTAGTGTAACAGTATGAATTCTTTGTTGTTGTGGGTTAGTTTTCACACAGGAATACAAGCAATAGTGGCAACTTCAAATGATGACTTTATTTACACTATATACAGTGAGAATGATAAATCCATAGTTATTCATGGTAAATCCATATTAGAAGATACTCAACAAGTACAGTCACAGTCACGACTCCAAGTCATGGAGACATCTTACATTCACTGCCACAGTTCAAGTCCCCAAGTCCTAGCACACAACACCCGTTCACCTTTTGCTCTCCCTTTTATACGGTCCATTCTCTCCCCTTACGTACATGAGCGATCTCACCCAAAAACATGAAAAAACACATGACGATCGCTCAGACAGTCCTTCCGCTAGCCAGGTACTCTTCATTCATGCAAAACACAATATAATAAAGATACATAATAATACAGTCTGTGACAATTAGTTTATCAACTAATGTTAAGATGTGGTAATACAACATTTCATTAGTTTATCAACTAATGTTAAGATGTGGTAATACAACATTTCATTAGTTTATCAACTAATGTTAAGATGTGGTAATACAACATTTCATTAGTTTATTAACTAATGTTAAGATGTGGTAATACAACATTTCATTAGTTTATTAACTAATGTTAAGATGTAATAATACAACATTTCATTAGTTTATCAACTAATGTTAAGATGTGGTAATACAACATTTCATTAGTTTATCAACTAATGTTAAGATGTGGTAATACAACATTTCATTAGTTTATCAACTAATGTTAAGATGTGGTAATACAACATTTCATTAGTTTATCAACTAATGTTAAGATGTGGTAATACAACATTTCATTAGTTTATTAACTAATGTTAAAATGTGGTAATACAACATTTCATTAGTTTATTAACTAATGTTAAGATGTAATAATACAACATTTCATTAGTTTATCAACTAATGTTAAGATGTGGTAATACAACATTTCATTAGTTTATCAACTAATGTTAAGATGTGGTAATACAACATTTCATTAGTTTATCAACTAATGTTAAGATGTGGTAATACAACATTTCATTAGTTTATCAACTAATGTTAAGATGTGGTAATACAACATTTCATTAGTTTATCAACTAATGTTAAGATGTGGTAATACAACATTTCATTAGTTTATCAACTAATGTTAAGATGTGGTAATACAACATTTCATTAGTTTATCAACTAATGTTAAGATGTGGTAATACAACATTTCATTAGTTTATCAACTAATGTTAAGATGTGGTAATACAACATTTCATTAGTTTATTAACTAATGTTAAGATGTGGTAATACAACATTTCATTAGTTTATTAACTAATGTTAAGATGTAATAATACAACATTTCATTAGTTTATCAACTAATGTTAAGATGTGGTAATACAACATTTCATTGGTTTATCAACTAATGTTAAGATGTGGTAATACAACATTTCATTAGTTTATCAACTAATGTTAAGATGTGGTAATACAACATTTCATTAGTTTATCAACTAATGTTAAGATGTGGTAATACAACATTTCATTAGTTTATCAACTAATGTTAAGATGTGGCAATACAACATTTCATTAGTTTATCAACTAATGTTAAGATGTGGTAATACAACATTTCATTAGTTTATTAACTAATGTTAAGATGTGGTAATACAACATTTCATTAGTTTATTAACTAATGTTAAGATGTGAACAAAATAATTCTTAAAAACAAAATCTAATTATTAGTTACACCAGGGGTCGGCAACCTGCGGCTCGCGAGCCGCATGCGGCTCTTTTGATGTCAAGATGCGGCTCTCCGGCTCCTTGCACAAATACTAATGATCTTTATAAAATAAAATAGAATTCGTGAAAAAAAAATGTTAGTGGCTCTTCAAAACCAGCGAAATTTTAAAAATTGTAATTTTTGGCTTTTCCGCCTGGAAAGGTTGCCGTCCCTGAGTTACACCATCGCTGATAAACTTCTTATCACTTTCTTATAATTTAATTTGAATACATGATATTTGTTTTTACACAACTTTCTGTGTTTTTAAAGGCAGTGGTTTACATTTATTTATTTTTATTTTTGTGTAAATAATATTTGATGTTACTTTTTTGCTTCATTGCAGTTGTAGGCTAAAGGTTAATATTATATTTTATTTATTATTTGGAAATATTTCAAATACAATGCCATAATTTAAAAATATTTTATACCATTATAACTTAAGAATCAAAGATTGCTAAAAAAAAATTAAAATGTTTTTACTTTAGCATTGAAAGTCGAGCCACCAGCATCACCAGTGCCATGGACCTCTGTGGTGGAACAGAGCTTTCCCTCATGAGCAAGAACAAAATCTCTGACAAACCAGTCAAGTGGCTGGTCTCAACTATGTAAGTTTCTTCATTGGTTTCACTATTTGGAGAGTTAAGTCACCTGTTCAGTGGGTGATATGACAAAATGATCTCAGACAAAATAACCTAGACAGAATATCTCAGGACAAAAGATTTCACGAATAATAGATCTCAGGACAAAATATATCAGGACTTATGATACCATGGACAAATGATCTCAGAGAAAATATTTTAAAATTTTTCACAGGATATTTTGTATGAGATCATTTGTCCTGAGATAATTTGCCATGGAACTGTTCAGTCTGGGTACTAGGTTCACCAAGAGCAGTACATTTATTATTAGCACTGTGTAGCCCTTGGTCCTGTAGGTTCACCATTAAAATAAAACCTGTGAAAAGATAAGGCTTGATACTGGGGGACAGCCAGCCACCCATCTAGGAGAGAAAACTCCAAAATCAAATAGCTGCTGCCTTATAGTTTGTTATTGGTTGGACAAAGGGTATGGAGGAAAATCCAAAAGAAAAGCAGAATGAAATAGGAGTTAGTGACCTAAGTGACACATAACTGGTTGTCACATAGACCTTATTGTGCTGAAGGAAAGCCTATCCAACATTACAATTAATAACAGAGAAGAAGAAAAACAGTTCAATACATTAACTTTATTTGTCATCAAATTAATTAACATCATTAACACGAAAATGCAAGTTTGTTTATTTAAATATTCTCTACCCCACTCCTCAGGAGCCAAGGGTGTCCTGTGGTCCTCAGTTTTTCTGGATCCCATTCAGATGATGAGGCTGTTCTGATTTGGTCAAGGGAAGTAAATGAGGTAATTTATAAAGGGAAGTAATAAGTGACCTGGCACTAAAAGAAATGAAGGAATTTTACAATTATTTATTAATAGCTGTTAGCAAAAACTATTTCCAAATACTTAAACTGTTTGCACTACAAATTTAACTTTTTAGTATGGGGATACTGTTTTTTTAATATAAATGTTTAATTTTTTAATAGTAGTTTAAAATTATGACATAAAGCATTTATCAATGAACCAAATCTTTAGTCTGACCAAACATTTTGGTTTCAATAAACATTAGAAAGTTATTATTTTTTCAAAACTATTAAACATAATCCATTTATTCTGACCAGACCCTGTGGACCAACGCCCCAGTTCTAGAATACAACCCCGCCACCCGCACGGCCACACTGCCCAGGTACATGAGAACACAGCAGCTGTCTAATGCTTCCTCTGCCCTCAGCACACCACGACAGAGAAATAAAAGCCAAAACAGTAACTGAATATTTGTTGTTAGGTGCTGACACAAACCTTTAAAAAAACTACATTTACCACTGGGGTCAATGAAAGAATCTCAAGTCTTCATTCAACTGAATTTTTTTTTTTTAGTTTAAACATTTTTTTAATTACAATTTAAATTAAAAAATTAATTTTTTATCATTAAAAGCACACTAAAATAGTAAATTAAAAATGTGGACAATGCAAAATGTCATCTGATGTATCTACACTAATACTAAGTTTTATTGTGTTTAGCTAGTAATGTATTGAGGAGGGTAGGATAAATGGGATTATGTTTTGTCTGCATGAATGTTTTGGTTCTAAGAGTAACAGATCACTGCATAATTTAATGGCATTTCTCATTGAAGGTAGAAGAGTCTGTAATCACTGTTGATAGGTTCTTCCATATTTTCATTTTTTTTAAATTTAATTAAATGCTTTATGAACACCACTTTTAATAATAAAAAAACCAAGCAATGAAGAATTATACTTTTCTTTTCAAAATTAAATTCTTTGTTTTTCATAGTATATTATGTAGCAATTTTAAATCATTTTTTACACAGATAAAAAAACTTGTAGGTTCTAATATGCTTATACAAATGAAATCTGAATTGTCGAATTGTCTAAACAAGGTAATTCAACCAATTCAATTGTTTTTTAAGATAGGCTATTTTACTTGTATTATAAAGTAAAAAAAGGCTCAGTTAGTGATATAATTACTATATTGGTTATTCAATTAACTTTTCAGATAGGACTTTTATCTTGATTAGACCAATTTGTTTTTGTATAATGTAACCAGATGTAAACCCTTTAAAAATGAGATAATCATTTCTCTGATATTAGTGTAAATGAATTAACATTCTGTTAGATGATTTAACGACATAAACAAACCACCCTTTACATGTCACTACATATTATATAAGACTGTCCCAAAAAATTGTTCAGAAATTTAGATTTTGTAAAACTTACAATGGGATAACAAATGTGGCAGTGGAAATAAGTTTTGAGATAAATTACTTAACCTGTTATTTCTATTCAATAGACAATCATTATTTTATACACATATTTTCATGTATGTTTTGTAAATAGAATATCAAGCATTTTCTACATAAACTGCATTTAGCAGTGTTATGCAAATTGTGATGTCTAATTCATTTAACTTGTATAGCTGATGAAAGTTGGTGCAGTATCATTCAGGTTTGTTTATTAACATGAGCTGTATAATAAAACTAGCTGTTACTCTGTGGGATATCTGTAATTGGGAGTAGATTAGTCTCATTATTTCTGAAGCCCTCTTTACTTTAGCTGTCTATTTGTGATACATTTTTCTAAAATGTTATTATATCGTATGTTTGTTTTAAAAATGTATACACTCTCCATTTAATAAAATGATTTGCTTTATTGTTTATTTCTCATTATGAATTCAAATGTTTTAGATCCATGGTTACCTCACTCTAAAACAGAATGAATTTTATGTGTATACTCTATTTTCCTATTTAAAAAATCATGATTTTTATTTTATAATTGTAAAAACTATGTTCATGTTAGATTTTTATATTTTGATACCACAAGTGCCTATAAATTGTGGCTAGTGATTTGATGTTAACTCTGTAGATGAACACCAGTAGAATTTTTTTTTTTATTATTCTTGGGATTGTCAAATATTTGGGTTGAGTAATGTGTAATATTACATCAAAATGTTTATTTACACTTAGTTAAATAAAATTTTAAATCTAGACGTGCTACTCTATTGTAATTGTGTACAGTTCCTTTGGAACAAATGACATTCACTGAATATTGAATGTTTTATTTTTGGGCAGTAGTTAATTCATTAATTTTATTTACGATCTTTCTTTAAGTGGAAAAGAACATGCAATTGTGATACATAGAATACGTGGGAAGTGGGTTTACTTTGCGAGAACTAGTGAAAGTATCAGCTTTTTGAATGAATGATATTTATCTTTACCTGTATTATCACAGCATGTTCATAACCTATTTATACATGATGTTGTTTTATTGTATAAAAAGGGGCATATACTTATGTCAGTCATGAATTCATTTCTTTCAAAAACTGGTGATTTAAACACATTTAATTGTTCAATGCATTGACCTCATAGGTTACTTACTCTATACAAACCTGTGCTGTTAATGGCAGTAAACTTTGTACTGATGTACTGGACTTTATCCATTGGTCTTTCCTTCAACTCTGTGCTGTGCAATACAATTATTATAAAAGTCATACCACAGTTTGGAAAACATGTTTTTAATAATATTTTAATAATAAAAACTGCTCAAAGATAATTGTTAGCTTATTAATAAAATTGGTTTTGAAATAGTAACAGTGAAAATTATATTAAATTATGTAAGAATTAAAGGTAAAAAGATTTTAAAAAATTAATTAAAATACTTTCTTATTTTTACTCCTTTCTAAAAAATGTTAGTTTAGCTTTTGACACAAATTTTCTTTAATATATTGGGTAAAGAGGGACATAAATTTTACAAAATACTTGCTTTTCCTTACTCGTCTCTACAATCTGTTAGTATAGCTTATGGCACACATTTATCTTCCATTTTTGAATAAATTAGGGAATAATTGAAAATAACTAGACAGAAATGTCTCAACATTTCTTAGTCTACTTTTGTCTTATGGTACTACAAGCAGCAATTGAAATTGGCTTGCTTGATATTTACCATTTAAAGTTTTTAAAGAATTTGTTTAAACTTTGATTGGGTTTACTAATAGTAATTTTTAAAAATTCCAAATTAAATTAATAACAAATGTGTACTTATTACATATTAGTCTTTCATTAAATTTGGAGGCGATTCAAATTTTAACAAGACTACTTAAGGGCTGCTAAAATTAATCTAACATCGATAGTTCCAAAGTAGCGGCACACCTGATACAATACTTTCTGGTTTACAATTATTTACACAAAAATTATTGACAAAAACATTTTCTTTAAATAATTTTGATTAAACTTACTTTGATAGAAAAGTTTAATCAACAGCTTGATGATCAAATTCTATATTAATCCTCACAAGTTACAGGCAATTGTATACACAAACCTACTAAAGCACAAGCACTTTAAAGGCCCAAATGCAAGAAGGATCTCTTTTTAAAGACTATCATTCTGGAAAAACTAGAATGGATATAATGTTTTAGATGTATTCTAAAATATTTGACACATTCTTGAAGCACTATCAATGGGTTGGATAATACAAAAACTTTAAGAATTCAATTTTGAAGAAAGAAAAAAATGTGATATTGAAATGATCATTTTATTTTTTTATTCATTTATACTTGAAATTCATCTTCTCAGCTTTGTGATATTAACATGTGTACAAATATTTGTATATTCTCATTTTTGTCTTCCAAATAATTTGTTTGTAATATATTTTACAAGAAATTGTAAATACATTTAAGAGAACCACTTTTGATAGGTTAGAGACTATATAAGATTTCACAATATATTATTATTGTGCAAATAAAAACAAGCTGATACAAGTGTAAAAATACACAGACTTTATTGAAACTCTGATTCATTCTTATTACTTTGATTTAATAAATTCATATATTCTAAGTTTTAAAACAGTTTAATAACCTAACAGTTAAACTTCAGTTAAATGTATTGAGGGGAACAAGTTGCATGCGATAGATTAAAATTTACTGCAACACAAAAAGCAGTATCTATGTTTTCTGTAAGTCACTGAAATTTTGTTTTCATTTTTTTAAGGATTATGCTTGTTTAGAAAAAAACAAGTTTTCAAAATTTATTATTGGCTTTTAGAAATTTTTATCTGGCAATTATGAAATAAGTTTTGCATTGTATATTGATTTCAACTGTGATTTCAATTAGAATCTATATTACGGTATAGCTTTTTTTAAATGCTCCTAATTAATAAGTTAATTTAAAAATCTTGATAATTATTACATTAGCATTGGTATTATTTATAGGAGTGGGAAAATAAAGCACTTAGCATAGAACTACTAAACACATGTAGATTTGAATTAGTCTGGGAAGCTTTAAACACATTTTAATCTATTCACATTTTTTCTGTGTTTATGTAACAATACTTGATGCCATAAAAAATAATAACTTAGTTTTGCTGGAGTACAAGTCATTAAAGCTGATTATGTTAAAAAAAAAGAATCTCCATGCTAATAGTTTGTTTTCTTTACTTTCAAGTGTGATTTATTCAATTTATTTTATCATTACATACATACTATCTACATAAGGATCCCCGGTTATTCATATTTCGGATTATTAATATAAAAAAAAATAATTTAGTTAAAATTAAACCTAAGTGGTTTTATTAAGTACATTGTTTGCATTTTTTAATATGCATTATTAATAGTTGTTTAAGTGATATTCATTATTGTTTTTATTGTGTGCATGTTGCTATGACTACAGCAATTGTTTATGGTATGCCTCAATGTGAGAGTGGTATGAAAAAGTTACACTGGTGCCTGGTCTACAGTAGTGCTCTTGTTCAGTGAAAGATTAAAAATATTCCTAACACAATGACTGTTTTGTTGTTCTTCATATTCACAAAGTTTTTGTTGTGTGTGAAAGGGGGCGGTGTGGTTGAGCGGGAGAACATATAATTAATTAAGTCTCGAGTTCTGATCATTAAAGATGACACTTTTTAGCTAAGTACAGCAACCTATTTCTTGGACAAATGCTTTGGAAGCAAATCCTTAAAGAAGAGCCGGCAGAAGTAAGAGTCAATAAGCCAAACGGCGCTTAGTAGGCTTAACTTAACTAGTTGACTGAGACGTAGCCCCTCTTTACTGCCCCAGAGATTGAAAATCTTAAGTGCACCATCCCTGTATAGTTCTTTGGTCAGTAGCGTAGCGAGGGCGGGTGTTACCCGGTGCGGCACTGAATGGTGTCACCCCCCCCCCCCCCCAGAGGCATAGCGAGCCTTCCCGGGGACAAACTTTCAATTTTCGATTTGCATCCCCCCCCCCCCCCCCCCTCAAACTTTCGATTTGCACCGCCCATCAAACTTTCAATTTGCACCTCTTAAAAGACTATTTAACAATCGAATTAAACACTTAAGTGGAATTATCATTTTTCTCTATATATTTTGCTATTTTTTGCCTTGGTGTCACCTCCCTAAATGGTGTCACCCGGTGCGGTCCGCACCCCCCCCCCCTCGCTACGCCACTGTCTTTGGTATCTGAGCTTAGAGTACTTCCGTATTTAAACTGGACCTTTATCCAAGCCTGACCTACTGACTTTTTCCAACGCTTGGGTTCACGGGCAAAGTTTCCATCGATTTGAATCTTAATGGCGTTTCATTCTAGTAGCTCTCCTGCAATAAAGTATACAATAGTTAGATTCTCTTTGACCTGCTAATGACGCGTCGTTTTGAGGCAGATTTTTGTTTTGTCCTTATTGTTTTTCGTCAAATAAAATAATAGCATCATTACCTGGTTAGTTTACATGGCATTAAAGCTACAAATGCACTTCCATGTCAATTTTCGTTGTTACGTGTTAGACCAGTGGTTCTAAAGTTGTAAGACAGAGGTGTCTTTTTAATATACCCATATTAACTTTCCCTCATACATCCAGCACAGTTTCTTCCAGGCATCTCTTCGGAGGGGGGGGGGGCAATGATATGGAATATATATATATAATATATAGGACTACTTTTACCCCCCCCCCAACCCCCGTCAAAAAAAAATCAAGTGCCCTCGGAGAAAAAAGCTTGAAAGAAACACTGATCCAGCACATACTGTGGTTGTATTGTGGTTTGTATGGATGTGGCTGTGTGTGGATGCAGCGGCGTCAGTAGGGTCTGGAGACACTCGGTGCTGTAACTCAGAGTGGCACCCCCCCCCCCCCCATAGACGAAATAAAACTGTATTTGGTATCCATCTAACCCGTATTGTATCACTCTTTTACTAAAGATGTAGCCTATATAACTACTTAATGTACCCTTTCGAACTTGACGGTCCATAGGACAAGTGAAGTGACCACGGCATATAAAAGGATAATAATGTACGCGCTATGCCAAGCTGAAATTTGGTATCCCTCTATATCACTCCATATGCCAAATGATGTATATAACTTTGATAAGGTATTAAACAAACTGAAAAAAAAACCCTCAAAGAAAACACCCTTGAAAAAATTTGCTACTTTTCGTTATAATGTAACCCTTCGATGGCGCCATCTGGTGCGGTACGCACCAGTCCCAACCCCCGAGGCGTGTGTGCTACTTTACTTAACGGCCTTATTTAACTGTTTTCTGCTAAAAGCGCCCCGAACAAATTTGAGAGGGGGGGGGGGGGCTTTTTACCAATGTGAAGATCTATATATTTAGGCCTAAATGGCGGGGTGGGGGGGGGGGGGGTGCTGAATTAATAGTTCGCCCAAGGCACCAGAATCGTGTATGCCGATTAAGTGCATACACGAACAGTGAATCGGTATCAGTGTATGCCCACGAACAGAGAAAAATTTAGGACTATCAAAAAATGCTGCAGTGAACTCGTAAAAAACAAGTGCCTTTTAGTAAACTCTAAGAATGGTTTGAGGATGATTTAAAAACGTTTTTTTTTATTAAATAAAAAAAAAACAACAACATTACGATAACTATTTCAATGTATCAGTTCAGCATGCAAGCAATAGATTTTTAATTTAAAAATTGCGTGTCAACTGATTGTTGATTTTAGAAGATTCGAGAGACACACTATCAAGTACGAACTAATGGATATTGATAATGCTTTCGTTGCATGTTTTTTACATTGGTACAAATTAAACAAAATAAATTGTTATAAAAAAATCAAGGTTTTGGAAACTGCAACCATTGCTAAATAACATCGTGGAAAATTTTTTCCTACTACCCCTAGCAGACTTTATGTTTTATTGTACCAGTTCTAGACCAGTGGTTCTAATATAGTGTAACTCACGGTGTTTTATATAGTTTAGCAAGCATAGTTCACCGCTTAAATCTACAATACTCCCGACAATAATTGATTTAAAACGAACATGCCACATGTCTTCTCCATCGTAGACCAAAGAGAAGCAACAAAGTAGTCATGTATCTGAGGAGCTATGCAACAAAAGTCTTTGAGAGTTTACCGCTTAAAATGTACGTTTAGTTGGGATTTTCGTGTAGGCCTATTTTTTTTACTCGAACGGGAGCACGCAACTTTGATTATTTTAAAATTCTGAAAATAATTCTAAAACATTCAAAATAAAAATAAAAACAGTGGTGCCTTTTTTTTAAACTGCAAGGCCTTATTTTTTTTCCTGATTTATTATGTTGAGAAAGTCAATATGATTATGGCGATTTTTAAAAATAAATTATATTTAAATAAAACATCGCATTTATCTTAACGTTCTTTTAAGATTTAACAATTTAGATTTCATGTTTATAAAAACTTCGTACAGTTGAATAGGTGCGTTAATTCCTAATGTAGGGGAACCGCTGTACCAGGTATTATACAACTTTCCAAGGACACTAGAACTTATGCCCAGTCCCACGTGACTCCACGTTTTGATTTCCATTGGACCGTTCGGCATAGGTTCGACATGCATCTCTATAACCCATTACTCACTCTTGTTATTTTTTCCAAGGATTTCTAACAAAGGGTTTTTGAATATCTAATGTTTTATTTGAATATGAGCAGTTGATTTAAACATCAGAGTAGCACGGTACTTTAAGATAGGTGTTTTGTTATCGTATTTCTTTAGAATTCTGTTTTAAAAAATCATTAGATCACATTTGGTTGACTTTCTATAATAAAATAATATTTTAATTATGTACTTGCTTAACCAATGGAGTAATGACTCACGCTCATGGCCGCAATCGAGCCTGTTTAAGGTCGCGAACCACACCAATGTCAGCTCACCCCTGGCGCACGTGTTCGCCGTCACGACGGTACTCATCCCCGTCGTCTCCGTTTTCGGCGTCCTCGGCAACGTCACCGGCATCTGCATCCTGTCCCGGAGATCGTACACCGGAAGTTCCAGCATCCTGCTCCTGGCCCTGGCTGTAGCAGACACCATGTACATCCTCGGCATCAACAACATCCCGCTGCAGGTCTACATGGACGGTGACGTCGGCTTTAGCTTCTCTCAGCCTGTTGCTCTCATCTTCTACATCTTGCTTCACGTTGAGATGATACTCGAGTCTATTGGCAGAACGTCTTCCATGGCGATTCCAGTCTTGATAACGTACGAACGCACCATAGCAGTGTTTCTGCCGCTTAAATTTGCAAGGATAATAACTCCACAGAGAATCCGGTTCTTGATTTGTTGTTTGTATTTGATTTGGATACCGGACTACACGTTTTTGTTCTTGCTGGCGAGGTACGAGTATACCCTGGATAATGTTACGAACATAACAGTTGGGCGCATCATAATGTCTGAACAATTCCACATCTACAGATCGTATTACATAACAGCGAGTCGGTTTTATATCGCTTTACTAGGACCAGTGTCTGTCGGTCTGGTTATATGTGGTAGTGTTATGATAGGCGTGAAGGTCAAAGTTCAAGAAACTCGACGTAAAAAGTTAATGTGCACAACGAGCAAGAGACCAGACCAAAAAACCAAACGTCTAAAATCAAGCCTGAAACAGGAAGAGGTAGGAGAAAGCTCTGAGGTATCTACTGAGATTTTTATGGTAGATGAGCAAGGCGGCTTGGATTGTATCGTGACAAATCCGACATCTGATGTGCTTAACCCCAATGAAAATGGTCTTGGTGATTCCGGAATGTGCGAAAAATGCGTATGCAGCGCGACAATTAAATTTCAAAAAGAGAGTCATAATTCGCAAAAACAAAATACAAATAGTATTCAAGATGTTGATTTGAAACTGGTTTCCGAGGCTTCAAAACAACTTGAAGAAAACACGAATAGTTTATTCAAAACAACGAAATCAAGAACTGCAGATTATTCCATTAGTAAGAGCAAGGTTACACGAACCACAAACGAAACAAATATCTCCTCTAATCAGAATAAAGAAACACTAGCCTCGAACTCCAGGGCAAGACGTACGACCAAGATTCTACTCTCTGTTTCCGTGGTCTACTCAATCACGTACGGCCTAGGTTTCCTGACCATCTACGTCTTTAACGAGGCGCGTTACGACTACAGCACCACATTGATCGCCGAACATGTCAGCAGGCTTGCCATGTGCATCAACAGCACTACCAACTTCATCTTCTATGTCGTGCTGAACCCAAAGTTTAGAAAAACGTTGAGACTTTTCTATTTGTATTTGAACAAGATCAGATGTAGATGCATCTAGATTTGTGTAAGGTTCTATATTGTGTCTAAAAGGTTAGAAAAACTGAGACTTTTCTATTTATGTTTGAGCAAGAGCAGATGCATGTTGGTTAAAGTAAGTTGCATCGTGTCTAACTAAAAGTTTAGAAAAACTTTGAGATTTTTCTGTTTATATTTGAACAAGATCAGATGTAGTTAATGTTAGGATCTATATAGTGTAAAACTAAAAGATAAGAAAAATTTGAGACTTTTTTATTTATATTTTAAAAATATAAATAAGTTGGTCACTTTAGTATCTATTAGATACCTTTACTAATTTTGGAAGAGACCCACGCTTTTCTTTATAGTAATTTAAATATTAGTGTCTAATATTTAGGAAGAGACGCACGCTTTTCTTTATAGTTATTTAAATAGTAGTGTATAATTTATTTTCTACTTTTTAGTACATTATTACATAAAAGCTTGTTATTAAAACGTTTTTTTATGAATTTTTTAAAATCTAATATTTTAAACCATCCACCAATAAAATGAAACAAAATATTTTTACTGTCCTCGAAAAACTCCAGTGTGTACTGGGATTCTGATGTGTGATAGTGAGGGAAGTGTGGAGTGGTAGACACACACAGCTAAATGGGTTTGTGAGGGGAGACAATAAAAGGGCTATGGGTGCTGTGTTAATGGTGTATAGCTCAGTTTGTTCTCTACTCTCTGGTGTGTGGTGTTTTTTTAATCTAATAGTTGATGTGTTTGATGTGTGATATTTACTATGTGTTGAGTAATGTGTGATGATGGCTGTCTAATGTTTGTTTTTTGTTGTTTGGTGTGTAATGTTAAAATGTCCGATGTTTTTTTTTCCTGCTGGTTGATGTGTGATGGTGGATGTTTGATATCTGGTTATTCGATTTATGTTTTGTGTTGTTTGATGTAATATATTTGATGTATGTTTTGTGTTGTTTGATGTAATATGTTTGATGTATGTTTTGTGTTGTTTGATGTAATATGTTTGATGTATGTTTTGTGTTGTTTGATGTAATATGTTTGGTGTCTGATTGTTTGTTATCTAAAACCTAATGTTTGATATCTGGTGTTTGATGTTTATTGACTATTGATTGATGTGTGATGCTGGATGTCTGCTGTTTTTTCATCTCCTGTTTGATGTTGAATGTTTGATGTGTGCTTTGTGGTGTTTGATATAATATGTTTTGTGTCTGATGTTATCAGTCATTACTGTATGATGTAGGAAGTCTGATGTTTGTTGGTGTATGGTGTTGAATGTAAAATGTTTGTTATCGATACAATTGATAATTAGTGTTTCTTAATTGGTTTATGTCAAAGTGTTTTATTCAATTTAGCTATTGGTGTTTATACCTTTTGTTTATACTTTGTTACAACTTTTGATAATTAAGTTAAGATTTTAAAATTTTAGCCTTGTAGGTAAATAAAAATATTATCAATATATATGCCCGACAAAAACTATTGGACATACTTTTATTCTGACTAGCTCCTAAACATTACTAATTTAAAAGACAACATTTTTATTAAGACAACGAACAAATTCTTGAACATATGGTATGGATTATGTTAGCTATACAGACACAATACTCAGCTTTTGTCGAAGAAGCTTGTCTTTATTTAGTATTCTAAGTATAGTAAACATTATTATTGTGATTCGGATGTAAAACATAAAATCTAAAAGCAAAGATCAATAACATTCATGTGTAAAATATAATTAAAGCCAATCTAATTTGATAGTGGCTCAAAGAGAAAAACATAGTGTAAGCCAATACATGGGCACACAAGGACAAATCATGATATTTGGATTTAGCTCAAACTTATCACTAATGAGCAACAGTGTCGGCTGTGCTTGCTGGAATAACAAATAATTAATTACGCGGCGGTATCCTAGCACTTAATTCATTACGTTATCACACGATTTACGCTGGAAATTCACCATGACTAAGGGGAAATAAATCATTACAAATAATCAGATCTGATGCAACGACCAGTAACAGCACTTAGGCTTTAAAACCATGAGATTTAGAAATATTATCTCATAATTTTAGTTAAACATCATAGCGTAGAAGTAAAAATTGAGCAGTAATTACTTATTTCTAAATAAAATATATTAAACGTTTGCGTTTTTTAACACATTAATAAATTTAATTTGGTTGAGTTAACATTAAAATAGTTCAGAAGTTTTATCTCGTTTTGTATAAGTTTAAAGTTAGTTGTGGTTTCTTGTGTAAAGAAAATGTTGTTTTCTTCAACCGATCCCCACTTCTTGGTTTGGCCTGTGATCAACGTTTTCGATTTATCTGGCAACAAGACGGACGACGACACATTGAGGCGTTTTAACTTCGTGATGTCCAACATCCTGATGCCATTTGTCTCATTTTTCGGCACGGCAGGCAACATCATGAGCATAATCATCCTGTTCCGACAAGGTTTGAATAAAAGCTCCAATATTCTAATCCTCGCATTAGCTGTAGCTGATACCATCTATCTTATCGGCACGAACAACATTGCGTTGAAACTTTACGCTAATGACCGAGGATTCGGTTTTTTCTACAGCAAGCCAATAGCCGTGTTTTTATTTGTGTTGTACAATATCGAAATGTGCATGGAAGCTATAGGGAAAGTGACGTCGATGATAATCCCCAGTTTAATCACATTCGAGCGTCTTCTTGCTGTTTTTTGCCCCCTCCATTTCTCAAGGATTCTCACACCAGTTAGGATTAAAACCGCCGTCGTTACGCTTTTCGTCTTTGCTGTTATTGTTTACGTGCATTACCAGGTTAAAGTCGGGTTTACCTACACCATAGACACAGAGTCAAACGAAACTGTCGGATATTTTGTACTCTCAGACTTAGTAGACGTCAACTCGACGATTTATATTGTATCTGGTAGTGTGTTTCTCTACATATATGGCCCTACGCCTGTGTGTATATCAGTCATTGGGTGTGTAGTTCTTGGACTAAAAATACGATGCCAGGAACAAACTCGCCGGAAACTCGTTAAACAAACCTTGTTACATTATAATAGAACGTTTAAAAGTAATTTTAGTCGTTTTTTTGGCAATACTAGTTTTAAAAACTTTTTCGGAAACATGGTTCATATTTCGAAGAAAAATGACAAAATTCTCAAAAAGAATAACTCCCAAGATTCAGTTTATGTTTTATCGAAACAACAAAACCTTTCTTCAGAACCTGAATGTGTTTTCAACGCAAATTGTGCAGAAAAGACAAGTCATGCTGAATGTCAAACTGGCAACGAATCCAATGAAAAATCTGGCAAAAGACGAAAAACTAAGACGACCAATAATGACGTAACAAATACTCCCCGAACAAAGAGACGAACGACTCGCACATTGCTGGCTGTTTGTTTCGTTTATTCTTTAACTGGAGTTTTTAACTTCACGGCTTTGACCATCAGGCAGAACAAATGCCTCGGTGCCAACAGTGCCATTGTTTTAGAGATCTTCCGGAAGTTCATCCTGTGTTTCAACAGCGCTTGTAACTTCATTATTTATGTGGCACTCAACCGTAACTTCAGAGAGGCGTACAAGGCCATTTTCTGTGCTTGTAGGAGGTAGTTCAAGATTTAAAAATAGACACTACCATTTTCTGTGCTAGTAGGAGCTAGTTCAAGATTTAAAGACATTAGACGAGACAATTTTCTGTGCTTGTAGGAGGTAGCTCAAGATTTAAAGACATTAGACGAGACAATTTTCTGTGCTTGTAGGAGGTAGCTCAAGATTTAAAGACAAACAAGGATATTTTGTGTGCTTCTTTGTTGGAGGTCGCTCAAGATTTAAAGACAGACAAGGCCATTTTCTGTGTTTGTAGGAGGTAGTTCAAGATTTAAAACAGACAAGGCAATTTTTTTGTGCTTGTAGGAGGTAGCACAAGATATAAAGACATTGACAAGGCCATTTGATGTGATTGTAGGAGGTAGATCTACGGGGAAAAAGATCGTGTGCAACGTATTTTTTGTGTGCGCGGTGTTCTAAAAGTCTTATATAAGGGAACATATATTTTACAAAATGTCTGCGCGGCAGTTAAAAACTATTTCAACCGCTCAGCTTAGAGGGAAAATAGTTGACAAGACCATTTTCTGTGCTTGTTAGAGGTAGCTCAAGGTTTAATAACATTAGACGAGACCATTTGGTGTGCTTGTAGGGGGGTAGTTCAAGATTTTAAAACAGACAAAGATATTTGGTGTGCTTGTAGGAGGTTATGGGAAAAGTACCCAAGTGGTGTAATATTTAATAAAACTGTTGAAAATATTAGAAATTTTAACAACATTTTCCCAGTCAGATGAGGCTCGATAGATGGGGACTGCCACTCATGCAGGAGAGACAACTCCAAAATCAAACAACTGCTGTCTTGTAGTTTGCTCTTGGTTGGACAAAGGCTATGGAAGCAAATTCAAAAAGAAAAGCAGGCTGAAATTGGAGTCAACGGCCTATATGGAGCATAACAAGCTGAAAATTATTTCTTAATTTTGTTGGATTTTTTAAAAAATGTTATTAATTTATTGTTTGCATGAAGTACTACTACAGAACTAAAAAAAGGTTATGTTAAACAAACTAAACTATTATATAATTAATTGCTTGCATTATTAAATTGCTTCGTTATAAATAATGCACTTTTAACATTTCGTGTGTGTCAAAAAGTATAACATAACATTTTGAAAATAAACTATTTCACTTAGTATAAAATGTTGGATTATTTATTTAATTTTTGTGGTACTTGAATAAAGTTGTTGGATAAAAAGCAAATAATCTTCAATGTTGAAAAGTGTTTTGATGAACAATGATGATTTGGTTTTAAAAAGGCAAATGTTTTATTACACATCAGCAAAAAATAGATGACTATAAAAATATATTTTTAACATTGTAATCTGATTAATTACAAGACTTAAATACATCTTTTGTTTTTTGCGTTCTTGTTACCAAAACATCAGTTATTTTAACACCATGTACATGCAAGTGAAAATATTTCGCATAAAATTGATGCAACAGCAAAGCAGCGAGATAAGGGATCTGACAAGCATGAATCTAGGTCTCTGGGACTTTAGTGTATACATATACGAAAATCCGTTGTTATATTTTAGTTTAGGAACGATGTAGAGCGGTTCGGTCGGATGGAAAAGCATACGACAGCAAATCCGAAAGTCTTGAGTTCAAATCTCTGTCCGTGTCAATAAGGTTAGACATTTTAGGTGTCAATCTCTATAACAGTCAGTGTCAGTCTATATAACAGTTTTCTCTGAACATGTACAAGTCAGATTGTGAATGTTTCAAATCATCTACTGCCAGCCGTGCCCAAGACACATGGGGCAGATGTTACAATGACCTGGGCATACAGGTGGGTAGTGTGGTCAGTACTATGTCCAGTCGACTTTGTTTACTTAACGTGAGTTAAGTGTCCATTAGTGATTCAAAATCTTTCAAAACAAAAACAAACGCCTCATTCTTTTATTTATTTTGATACTAATATTCTTCTTCTAGCATATTGAATACAAGTTTATTTTCAATATTTTATTATTGTTTAACAATTTGTAATCATGTTAATGAGAAGTTACTTTACATGGATCACTTCAAACACGAAGAAAACAAGTGTAGTGATAATTTTCTAAATCCTTTCCGTGAGGGAAATTGTGTCGTGACTTACAAGACTTCGATAACATCAAGCTGCATATGGGGCTGAGACTACTGAAGCTGGATACGGTGGGGCGCAGAGTTTCTTCCAGGCGTCTCTTCGGGGGGCTCCGACCCCCCCCTTCCTGAACGAAATGGAATTTATATAGAAAATATATACTTTTAACAGTGTCCGCCCCCCCCCCCCCCGCGGAAATTTTAGTCGTCCCGCAAAAATTTCAGTCCCCCCTCTTCCCCCCCCCCCCCCCCCCAGAGAAAAAAGTATGGAAGAAACATTGGTGGAGCAGGTTAATGTATGCAGATGGGGGAAACACAGAGAGAAAAAAATTCAGGGTGGAACTTGTCTAGTAGCGTCTATTAATAATACTGGAGTGATAAATGCTTGAACCTATATAATGCTGGCAGTAAGAGATATTCTGATTTACATAGTTTTAGCTATAATGTAGTAAATCATTCTTCGGTCACATAATGTTGTAAAAATGCAACAAATGCTTGACTGTAAATAAAGTTGAAGTCCGGCCTACTTGAAGTCCATGGCACTAGCTGTGTAAGCTCGTATAACAAAAGATAAGGTAATAGTGTTGTTATCGAAAACTGGTAACGGGTGGTAGAGCGTTAGTGGGTTGTGTGATGTAGCAATTGTGTGGTTGTTTGTTAATGGGGTGAATTCGTGAAGTGATATGTTAGGTCTTGATTTGTTAGGGTAATAGAGTTGTGAAAGGAGAGGGTCGCAGAGAGGTGGATTCTGTGGGTGGGGGCGTGGTGGATAGTGATGATGATGGTAATAGAGTGATGGACGAGGAGGGTGTAGAGTGGTGGATAGTTTGATGGATTGTGATGGTAGCAGAGTGGTGGATGATGAGGGTGGTAGAGTGGTTGATGGTAATAATGCTAAAGTTGTGGATCGTGATGGTTATAGAATCGTGGATGGTGAGTGGTAAAGTGGTGGATGTTGTGGGTGGTAGAATGGTGGATGGTGTGGGTGGTAGAATGGTAGATGGTGTGAATGGTTGAATGATGGAAGGTGAGGGTGTAAGAGTGTTGGGTGGTGAGGGTAGTAGAATGGTGGATGTTGTGGTTGTTAGAGTGAAATGTGAAAGTAGTAGAGTGTTATTCTTATAGTGTGCGGCTTATCAACAACAAAATGAGAAGTCAAGTTTTAAAGCTTTAAGCCAGTTTATTGAATTGCAAAAAAAAAAAAAAACAAAGCCACAAAGTGTTTTCCCTTCACTAATTAAATTTGAATAGATTTGGGTAATATATCTTCTGCGTTTTGGATTGCTGACTTAGATGTCGGCATTTTTTGTTGGCACTTTGTTCCATACGTCTTGCATCGTTGGAGCCTTTTGTCCGTGTCTTTCTAAATTGAAAAGAATTTACATTTTAAAATAATTCAATTAAACTTTTTTTTTAAATCAGGGAGCTTGAAAAAATAACACATTTTTAAAAATACGTATACGTTGATATATTCATTTATATGAAAATACCTAAAATTTATTTTGTAAATACTATTGCGAAAGCATTTTTAGTGAGCCCTGATGCTAAAAGAATACGCGCACTTAACGAGAGTAGAGGTGAGTCCAAAGTGTAGCACGAGTTAGATAAACATTGACTTGACAGTCAGTCACGTGATAGAGCTAGGCCAATGAATGGAAAATATCGACGTTTAGAAATCTGACGAAACTCGTTGAAACCATGGCGGTTTTAAACGCTTTTAACGGATTCTGATTTTTTTAAAAATTATTTAGATGAAATTTCAGACGTTTGCTTGACCTGTATTGCACTTGTGCTTCACTTCTGCAAGATTTTAGATTCGTAGTGTTACATTAGCAGTTTTTGTCACAATTTTTGTCCCCGTCTTGCTATTTTTGAGTGGCTAACTTTGAACTTTGAAGCTAGATACACATTTTCTGGAATATAACAGATTACACGATTGTATGGCTGCCATTTCTCAAAGCTAGATTCACATTTTCTGTAATATAACAGATTACACGATTGTATGGCTGCCATTTCTCAAAGCTAGATTCACATTTTCTGGAAAATAACAGATTAATAGATTGTATGGCTGCCTTTTCTCAAAATGGATTTGAAGCGAGGCATAGAGCAGAATAGCCTGACATGGCCCGATATAAATATATACACACTTTTCGGGAATTCGTCCGGAAGTATTTTTAGAACGCGATTAAATATCGCTGTGTCGTTAGTTATTATGCCAGTTATTTCGTTTTTCGGAATTCTTGGAAATGTGGCAAGTATTTTAATTCTACGTCGCCGAGGAATTAAAAAGTGTTCAAATATACTTCTTTTTGCTTTAGCATTTGGTGATATTTTTTATCTTATTGGTTCGAACAATATTCCTTTTCAAATTTACGAGAACGGGGGCCTGCTAGGTTTTGAAACAACGCGAGAAATGGCGTTGTTTCTGTATAGTCTTTTCCACATACAGACAATGCTGGAGTTAGTTGGCAAAGTCAGCGCTCAAATCATCCCCTGTATGATAACATTTGAGCGGATTATCGCTGTGTTTCATCCTCTACATTTCTCAAGGATTCTCACACCATGTCGCATCAGACTGGCCGTGGTTTTCGTGATGCTGTTCGGCATGGGCGGGTATATCTGGTACGAGCTGAAGTTCAAGTTCGAGTACGGGGTGGATCCTTTGACCAACCACAGCCTCGGGGTGTTCATAAAGTCAGATTTCCTGACCAGCCACCATGACCTGTACTACAATGTCATCAAAGTGTATCTCGTCATCTACTCACCCTTGTCCGTGCTTTTCACACTCATTGGTTGCATCCTGGTCGGTCTAAAGGTCAAACAGCAGCAAAGGTCACGGTTACGGATGCAAAATCTAGAACCAGGGGAGGAATCAGAATTGGGAACATGCAATGTTGTCTTTTATCGGTTGGTTAGCTTAACACGATGTTTGAACGACTGTATACATTTTAGAGCAAAGAACAGATCTGTAGATGAACATTTTTATTTTCGACATTCCGTTGTCAATGGAAGAAATAATAATGAAGAAAAAGCCACAACACACAGCTTAAGAAATGATAAAATCCATGAAGAAATTGATAAAAGTTATACACGAGAAAACAAAAATATCTTTACGACATCCATATTGTCTTTAACGACAGACCAATCAAATTGTAGACCAAGAACAAGCGGACTCCCTAGAGGCAAGCGACATTTAACCAGACAGAGAACAGGCCTAGTCCAAAAGCCCCGGACTACCAGGACGCTGCTGTCTGTCTGTCTGCTGTACAGCACGACAGGGCTGTTGAACTTCCTCCTGCTGTTCCTGACCAGCAACAAGAGCATCGAGTTCCAGACAGCCGCGCCCCTGGAGTTGTGCCGGAAACTGGGACTGTGCCTCAACAGTTCCTGTAACTTTATCATCTACGTGCTGTGTAACCGTAACTTTAGAACCGCTTACAGGGACATATTTTGTGCGTGTTTCAAGCGTCCTGCTTTATGATAATAGACGTTTGTTTTATTGTAAACGTTTTGATCAACACAAATGTTGAAAATTTGCCAGGATAGAAATAGCAATAAAGACTAATCGAAGCATGCTAAAAAGTCTTTAAAATGCCACACATATCAAAGTTAATGTCTGAAAGACGTTTTATAAAATATTGTTTTTTTGTTCTAATTACTATTTGTGTAGATTGGCAGCTAAGATACTACATTGCTGTATGTGTCATTTAAAATAGATAAAACGGCTTGGGGTGGACCGGGGGGGGGGGGGGCGATGTCGACGTGTATTTCCATTATCTATAAAATATTCGTTAAAATAGGTAGACTGACAGATTAATCTAAGTATAAAACTTTAAATAGGCAAACAATATGTTAGCTTTTGGTGGCTGTAAATTCCTCTAAATGGAAATAGGGAGGGGGTATGAAAAACCTTCACGTACCTACCCCCTGTTTTAGTTATCAGAGCAACGTTTTATTTCTACACGACACGAAGCTTTATATTACTTGATTGATTTGATAACTTTATTCGCACCATATCTGTTCCATGTACTAAATTATGCATTGAATATCACTAAATAAACTGATCTTTTTAAAACAGCCTACACTTAGATGCGGTAAACTAAAACAAACCTATCAGCAATGGAATTAAAGCCAATTTTTAATGGATGTATAAACACTGAATGGATTAGCTAATGGATATTTTAATGGTCCTGATTGGCCATTCAAAGTTTATGTGCATGCGCGTATCGCGTGATAGCTTCCAACCTAATTTGACGTCATTTTTCGTCACAAAAAAAAAAAAACCCAAAAAAAAAACAACAACAATCTAGCTGATCAAATTTTTCATACATTTTGTCAATCTCTACCATGCTAGTTACTATTTTCGTGACTGATGAGCTCTAAGTCAGCACTGGCCATCTACACATGAAAATTAATTACGTTTTAATAATATTTATTAAAATAAATATTCTAAATTAAACAAATTTACTTTTCCTTTAGATTTAAAAAAAAAAAAAAACTCCGCGAAGAGATGAGAGTTAATTAATGAATTTAGCTGATGAACCTACATACGCTTTGTTCTCAACAAGACTTTAACCTAAACGTCCTGCATTAATTGGGCAATGTGTACCATGCTAATCCAACAAGAGAAACCTCTTTTACTTTTTATAATTGTATTACTTGCTGAGAAGGTGAGGTCAAAAGCTAGAACAATTAAAAGATGCAAGTTTATTAAACAAACGCAAAAAAAAACTCCCGGAAAATATATGTGTAATTAAAGAAAGATAAATAATGATAAATATTGATTTCCTTAAAAAAAAAAGACTTTTGTGTCGGAAGTAGATCGTCATCAGCTAAGCATTTAAGTCTCGAGCTGAAATTTGACTCACCAGTCGGTAGGACATTCATGATTCCACCCATCCCAGGTGGGTATCCAACGTACGTTAAGGAAAATAAAGCGGCTGAATATAACGGTTACCTCATCATCCCTTCATAGTAACTCTTCTTCATCTGTCCTACTGATTTTAATGTCACAAAAAAATACAAAACATTTAAAATATATTTAATCACTATTATGGAATTTGCATTGCCTAATTTTGTTTCAGTATGATAAATACATAATATATAAATATTCGTTACTGACAAAGTTATCCAATACAAAGAAATTAAACTAAATTAAAGACATAATAGAGATGTAGTACACATAAATTAATAAATATTAAATAGTAGGTTGAATGAAGTAAATACGTTACATAGTTAAGGCAATTGCCGAGTTGTTTAATTTCAGTGCTGATTATATTTTTATATTTTGCCCATTAAACCACACAGCCGAGCAAATGTCTCCATAATCCCCCCTGTGTACTCTAATGATTTGATTTAACATAATGCTGAGTTCACGCCTGCTTAATAAGAGCATTGCCCGAGATTTGTACGACCGTATAACAATAGATAACGTTAAAGTACTCTTACTGAAACATGCATAGTTAAGATCGTTACTTCAACTGTTAAAAAAAAGGAATAGCGGGTGTAGTTGGAAGGGTGGGGGGGGGGGGGGGGGGGCGACAGCAATGGGTGTCGACCTTTTCGTAAGCGATAAAAAGGTAATAAAATCAGTGTAAAAGATAATTTGGAGCAGCATTACTGAAAGTATACACGTTTAAAGTTATGAATATAAAATGGTACAAAACTTAACAAAGACCGGTAAAAAAGCGCCAACTAACATTTAGAGCAGGGGTCTCCAAACTTTTCAGCCCGAGGGCCGCATTAACCATTAAATTTCAATTCAGGGGCCAGTTTCTTCCAGACATGTCTTTGATTTTTCTGGGCAGTTCCTCGGCCATCACCAACAAACGTTTTTTCCGTGGACAAAAAGATCTCCGCGGGCCGGATGAGAGGACATCGCGGGCCGCATCCGGCCCGCGGGCCGTAGTTTGGAGACCCCTGATTTAGAGGAATGCTATTTTGCAAACATAAATCGGAATTATTTTTAATAGAGAGATGTCTTGATAAATAATTTGTACAATTCGAAATAAATCACTTCTATAAATATATAATGATGTACGTTAATCTATCAATAATTGTTGTTAACGAATGACACCGTTAGGCTCGTGTTCATTCTGTGTAGTTAAAAAGTTTATCTTAGTTTGAATAGGAAAGGTCAAAGACTTTAACCTGATTGCTACGAATTTTTTTATTACCCATTATATTAAAGGGAAATAAATACAATGGTATCTGGGATGGTTATCTGCTTATTAAAAGAGAATAGGGGTTAGATGATGTGTGATGAGAGGGGGTATTGCCAGAAGAAGGATTTCCATTTTTAAACTTACAAAAATAAACCTTTTGAAAAACGCACATTTTACCAAATTTATGGTAATGATCTATTTTTCACTAATAGTCATTAGTAGTGTTTAGTAATAACACTAATCACTTGTGCCAAAGAGAAATGTCAAATTCTCAAGGAACAATCTTGGTCGATACAATTTTCATAAGACTTTTGTTCTGAATTTGCTGTTGACCATGTACGAGAAGGCAGAGATCATCTGAGAAATTCAAGGCATCATGCATGTGTGTGTATCTGTTGTTCTTTAAAGCAAACCGAATAGCAATAAAAATATTTATGAAAGCAAATATTCTTGTCTTACTACACTGTGGTCTTTAATGTTTCTGAAAATGTACACTTGCTTGGCATTGTGAGTTGTGGTTATTGAAAAGATGCTATTCTTCATACCTCTCTAGACGGGGTTCTTTTCTATGTCGGTTTTAAAAATACTCCCTTTAGGAAGTTATACTTTTAAAAATATATTAATCACTAGTTAGTTGTATTTCTAAATAGTTACAAAACTCCATTATATCACACTCTGAAGATTTTCTTTTTTTTTTTTAAGTTGATACTTTAAAGAGACCAAAATAATTGTGCGAATTATAATGCAATTATTTTGAAAGTATTTTAAGCTAACTTGGGTGCTAAAAGAATACACACCCTTAATGAGTATAGTGGTGGGTCCAATTATAGCTCAACCTTAATCAAATATTTGCTTGACAGTCACGAGATAAAGCGATGCCAGTGAATGGAAAATATCGACACTTGAAAAGCTGACGTAACTAGTGGAATGGAAATATTTGAAGTTTTAAAGTTTTTTTAATAGATGTTTTTTTTTGCAATAAATTTTTATTGCATTTTTCACTTCTGCTTGACGGGTGCTACACTTGTGCTTCACTTCTGCGTGATTTCAGTGTCTTGATGTTTGTAGTTGTTTGTCCTTGTAACCCACCTGAACTAGATAACATTTTGTTGATATATAACCGATGAAAAGATTCTATGGCTGTCATTTATCAAGATGGATATGAGGCGAAACATCGAAGAGAATAGCCTTAGATGGCCAGACATAAACACATACACACTTTTCGGGAATTCGTCCGGAATTATTTTTAGAACGAGGTTAAACGTTGCTGTGTCGTTAGTTTTAATCCCAGCCATTTCATTGTTCGGAATTCTTGGAAATGTTGCAAGTATTTTAATTCTACGTCGCCGAGGGATTAAAAAGTGTTCAAATATACTTCTTTTTGCTTTAGCATTTGGTGACATTTTTTATCTAATTGGTTCCAATAATGTCGCCTTTCAGATCTATGAGAACGGAGATCTGCTAGGCTTTGAGACATCAAAAGAGATGGCTTTATTTCTGTATTGTATCTTTCACGTACAGATAATACTAGAGTTAGTTGGAAAAGTCAGCGCTCAAATCATCCCCTGTATGATAACATTTGAGCGGATTATCGCTGTGTTCCATCCTATACATTTCTCAAGGATTCTCACACCATGTCGCATCAGACTGGCCGTGGTTTCGGTGATGCTGTTCGGCATGGGCGGTTACATCTGGTACGAGCTAAAATTTAAATTCGAGTACACAACTGATCCTATAACCAACAGGAGCATCGGGTTGTTTATAAAGTCAGATTTTCTGGCAAGCCACCATGACCTATACTACAACGTCATCAAAGCGTATCTCGTCTTTTACTCACCAATGTGTGTATTGTTCACGCTTATTGGCTGCGTCTTGGTCGGTCTCAAGGTCAAACAGCTACAAAGGTCAAGGCTAAGAATGCAAAATCTAGAGCCAGAAGAGACATCAGAATTGGGACTATGTAGTGTTGTCATGCATGGATTGTGTAGTTCAACACAATTTGAAATATTCTGTTTAAAATCTGGAAAGATGAAAATGTTTTTTCAAGAAAATTTTCATTATCAACATTCCAATGCAGTTTTAAGCAATAAAAATGAAATAGCCACACAATCAAGTACTGATCAAACCAGGACGACTATTGGTACACGAGGATATAAAGAAATCGCCACGACGTCTACAATCTCCCTGACAACAGAACATCCAAAATTAGATCAAAGCACTAGCAGACACTGTAAGTACACGCGACATCTAAACAGACAGAGAACAGGCCTAGTCCAAAAGCCCCGGACTACCAGGACGCTGCTGTCTGTGTGTCTGCTGTACAGCACGACAGGGCTGTTGAACTTCCTCCTGCTGTTCCTGACCAGTAACAAGAGCATCGAGTTCCAGCTAGCCGCACCCCTAGAGTTGTGCCGGAAACTGGGGCTGTGTCTCAACAGTTCCTGTAACTTTATCATCTACGTGCTGTGTAACCGTAATTTTAGAACCGCTTACAGGGACATGTTTTGTGCGTGTTTCAAGCGTTCTTCTTTATGATAATAGACATTTGTTTTATTGTAAACGTTTTAAAACATAAATGTTGAAAATTTGCCAGGATAGAAATACCAATAAAGGACGAATCGAAGTATGCTAAAACTTTAAAAAAAATATATATTATGAAAATCAAAGTAAATTTCTTAAATACATTTTATAAAAAAAAAATTTTTTGTTCTAATTATTAATGTGAAGATAGGAGGCTAGGATACTATATTTCTGTCTTTTATGTCATTTGAATTATATAAAACGGCATGTGCTGGGAGGGGGGGTATCTTGACGTGTGCTTCCTATATCTCTACAAATACTCATTTAAAATATGTATAGTGGGCAGATCAATTAAAATATATAACTTTATTTAACTCAAGTATATAATTATGTAAGCTTTTTGTGAGCGTATATTCATTTTACTTGGGATTGGGGAGTACATTTAGAACATTCACCTACAAAGCTACACCGTAGACCCACAGAGCAGCTATTCAATATTATGTACAATTTGGGATTAGATTCAGACCAATGCATCATTACTGGATACACGAGTCATACTATTAAAGCTAAACATTTTTATTTATTCGGGCCATGGACACCTATATTACTTAATTGATTGATTGATCACTTTATTCGCACCATATCTGCACCCTGCGCTCATTTATTCATTGAACATCACAAAATAGACCGAGCTTTTTTAAACAGTTTACACTTTAATTCAGCGAATCAAAACAAAACTATTAGCAAATAAATTATAGCCGCTTTTTAATTAATTGTATAAACACTGAATGGATTAGCTAATGAATATCTTAATGGCCCTGATTATCCAATCAAAGTTTATTTGCACGACAGTATCACATGATAGCTTCCAATCTAATTTGACGTCATTGTTCTATACTTAAAAATAAACCGGGAATAATCTCCCCTAAACTTTCTCGAATCTATATGTATAATTCTCTTCTGGAAGCCGTTAGAAAACAAGCTGCAAGCGCGCGCCTTGCAGTCCCCTCTCTTCCTCTCTATCGCTAACACCCCCCCCCCCCCCACCCCCACCCCCTCACATGGTTAGGTGAGTTGTAGTTCACGCTAAATGTTTAGTTTGGTGACGGCTATTAGGGGCAGATAATTCAGTTTGAAACCATTTTAAACTTAGAGGAGGTAGCTAAGAGGAGGCTGCTTTCACGGGGGGGGGGGGGGGGGGGAGGAGAGAATGGGGGTTTAGTGTTTTAAAGCAAATATTTTCAGTTGCAGCATTGGTACTGTCGAATTCACAAATTATGAATTACTGAAAAGTAGAAAAAACAACTAAATAGCGGCGTATGATACACCGCGGGTCGGCTCGTATTATTATATTACACTACTCGGTATATACAGCTAGGTTGATGAAATTTCATATATAAGTATTATATCAAAATCGTAGATCCGTATCAACTTTTGAGCGATTTCCGACAACCGGAAGTGGTACTTTTTCTACTTTGAATTTTTCAAAAGCCTATAACTTGAGTACTATTTCAGATAGATAAATGAAATTTCACATGTAAGTAAAAGATCTAATTCTCTAACTTCTGTTAAATTTTGAGTAATTTCCGTTGACCGGAAGTAGTAATTTACGCTACTTCCGATTTCTCAAAAAACTAATGTAAATTTTAAAAGTACTAATAATATTGCGCACTATTATGCGCTTTTTTATTTCGCGTTCACTTGGTGTGCAATTAATTTGTCTACGAGATTTTATTCTATTTTTAAAACTTTAAGTATTTAAAATGGATTAAAAATCATGTCTATAGCCCGAGTTCCCATCCCCTGTTATTTTATATAAAAATATTCGAGAAAGTTTAGGGGAGATCACTCCCGGTTTATTTCTTTGCACGATTACAATATTTCCTCTATACGTCGTATACGAGAAAGTAAAAGTAAAAAGGATCAAGCTGGTGGAATTTTTCAGATTGTTGTCATAAGTCACAACATGGGCCTACATAATTCCGTAACTACTACAAGCTATGGTGCCATTTTCTAATGGACTGCGTTTAGCAAACGAACAGGCAGAGGCGTAGCGAGGGGGGGGGGGGGTGGTGCGGACAGCACCGGGTGATACCATTTAGGGGGGTGACACCAAGGCAGAAAATAACAAAATAAAGAGAGAAAAATTTGAAGGAGGGGGGTGCAAATCGTAAGTTTGAGGAGAGAGGGTGGAAATTGAAAGTTTGAGGGGGGGGTGCAAATCGAAAGTTTGAGGGAGGGGTGCAATCGAAAGTTTAAGGGGGGGGGGGGGGATGCAAATCGAAAATTGAAAGTTTGTCCCCGGGAAATGTCGCTACTGGGGGGTGACACCATTAAATGCCGCACCGGGTGACACCCGACCTCGCTACGCCACTGCGAACAGGCGTTTGCTAGACAGAAAGTCACGAGTTCGGATATCGGGTTAAGTTAATCTCGGGTCTAGCGTCGAACGAATGTCTGGAATCTCTATCATGTTACTATAATTAAGTCAGCACCGGCCATCTACACATGAAAATTGTTTAATTATGTTTGAGTGATATTTATTAAAATCATTATTCTAAATTAAACAAATCAACTTTTACTTTAGATATAATAAAAAATTCCACGAAGATATGAGAGTTAATTAGTGATTTAGATGATTAACCTACATACATTTTGTCCTCAACGAGACTTTAGCCTAAGAGTCGGGAATTAATTGGGCTATGTATACCATGTTAATCCAACAAGGGAGACCACTTTTACGTTTTACCACAGTATTACTTGCTGAGAAGTCAAAAGCTAAAACAATAAAAAGTGCAGGTTTATTTAACAAAAAAAAATTAAAATTCTGAAAATATTTGTATAGTTAAAGAAAGATAAATGATGATATATTAACTTCCTTAAAAATAAAGGACTTGCGTGGCTGGACAGCAGAGCTTCCTGCAGCTAACTCAAGTCTCGAGCTCGAACTTCGGTCACCAGTGTGTTGAACATTCCTGATTCCACCCATCCCTGATGGGTTTCCGACTTACGTTAAGGTAACTAAAGCGGATGTGTATAGTGGTTCTCACACTATCCCTTCATATTAACTCCACTTCATCTGTCCTGCGGATCTTAATGTCACAATAAAATATAAACTTTTAAAATTTGTTTAATCACAATTAGGGAATCTGCATTGCGTCATTCTGTAATTTTGTCATACGTGTATCAGTATGATAAATATATAATAGAGCATATATATTAACATTCGTTACTGACAAAGTTATCGAATACAAAAAAAATGAAACTAAATTAAAAACATAATAGAGATGTAGTACATGAAACAAATACATCTATATATATAATTCTCTTCATTGGGACCATACGAGACACCCCGCAGCTTAGCCGTTCCTACCCCGCTTTCTAGGTATATCGCTACCACCCTAACCCCCTCCTGTCAGATTCACCCCGGATGTTTACAATAGTAGAGCCGGTTCGAATAAGTGACGATTCGAAACTAAGAGGAGATAATAAGTTCTGCTTGATAGTTTCATTGTCGTCTGTAAACGACTGCTTTCACTGGGCGGGGATTGGGGTGGAGGGTGGGGGCAGGGGGGTTGGGTAGTGTCGAATTCACAAATTATGAATTGTTGATAAGTAGAAAATAAAACAACTAGATAGCGGCGTATGCTACGTCGCGGGTCAGCTCATATTCAATAGTAGGTTTAATGAAGTGAATGCGTTATATAATTATGGTGATTGCCGAGTTGCTTTAATTTCAGTGCTGATTCTATTTTTACATTTTGTACCAGCGAGCCGAGCGAATGTCTACGTAATCAATGGACCGTTGTTGGTGTCACTGAACTACGTACCTAATTAATTATCTGCTAGTCGAGTGAACACATTAGAGGAAAACATCCACCACAATCACGTGGTAGGCAAGTTCGACTTCATGGTCAATAACCTCAGTATGTTTTATAACACGTGCATCGATTGGCTGCTTTTAATGGCATGTGATAGTGGAAAAGGCATCAGTAAATAAAAGCAAAGAAATCTCCGTAATGCGTGTCTGTTGGATTGGTTAACGATATGTCAATGTAATTCAGTTTGGTTGAATTTAACGAATGTTGGGATTATTTACCTAAATTTATCTAAATCGTGTACTAACATTGAAAAAGTTAAATACTTTTTAAACTTAAAGCGAAACAATTCAAGTCATGCTTTTTAAGATATCTGATCCAACATTTCTCACCTGGCCTGACATCAACGTGTTCCCCATCTCCGGGAACAGCACAGAGGACGCTGCACTCAGAAGGTTCGAGTTCGTCTCCACCTACATCGTCCTCCCTTGTATCTCTCTTCTTGGCGTCATCGGCAATGTGTTGAGTGTGTTGATTATACTGAGGCACGGCCACCGTAGGATATCCAACATTCTTATTCTAGCGCTGGCTGTGGCCGATGCTTTGTATCTTCTAGGTATGAACAATATTAGTTTGTTGTTATACGTTGATATATTCAAATACGGATTTTATTTTTCCGAAATGAAAGCAAGGCTAATGTATTCAGTTTTTCAAATCCAGCTCGCGCTTGAAATTATTGGACGAATTTCATCAATGTCACTGCCAAGTTTGATAACCATTGAACGATTTCTAGCCGTGTTTTTCCCGCTTCAGTTCTCCAGGATTTTAAACCCGTACCGCGTACGGTTTGTTGTGGTCCTGTTATACTGTCTAGCGCTTGTAGGCTATGTGATATTCCAGTTAAAGTTCAAACTTTCTTATGAAATGGACTATGAAACCAATCAAACGGTTGGTCTGATTGTCAGCTCTGGACTCGCCTACAGTAGTTCGGCGATGTACACCAACACCATCAGCATGTTTAGGATATTTTACGGACCGTTGCCTGTTGTTTTCACTGTACTCGGGTGTGTTCTGATCGGGGTTAAAATATACATCAGGGAACAGCATCGAAAAGTTAAAACGGTAACTTGTTTAAATAAAGAAACTTTATTATCTAGTACTCTTGTTAATGAAAAAAGACGTAGATTTAATGTAGCAAAAGCATTAGCATATCCCAGCTCATTAGAAACACAAGTTAATTTGTATAAATGTCAAACTTCGAACAAAGATTCGGGATCTATACTTCAAAACAATGAATATACTAAGATAGCGAATATTAGCGATACAAAGTTGAGGGTTCAAAAAAATGTGTTAGCTACCAAAATGTCCCCTCAAACCAGTGTTGCGTTGTTTTCACTGACCAAAACAGACAGAGACACCGGGGAGGAAATCAAAGACAGGAAACTCTCCAGCCCGTTGACCAACAGTTCCAGGAACGGACTGGGTCTCAGAACGACCCGCACGCTGATGTCTGTGTGTGTGGTCTACTCCATGACCTGCGTCTTCAACTTTCTGGTGCTGTACTGCTTCAACGCCAACAACCTCAGCTACGAGACGGGCATGGTGCTAGAGATATGCCGGAAAATGGCCCTGTGTGTCAACAGTTCCTGTAACTTTATCATCTATGTTGGACTCAACAGGAACTTTAGGGACGCGTATACAACTCTCTTGTGTAGAAGACGTAGACCATGAAAATTATGTTTGAAACAATAGAATTATTCAGAATTTCTTGTATTCAAAAAATATCTAGTTGTAATGTTTACTTCTTCCTTTTCTTTGTTCTGAATTGGAATGTTGGAATAGATTTCCTCCAACACAATTAAGTACTACTCGTCAACTTGTTATGTCATATAGACCGCTAACTCAGATTTTAGCCTCCTTTAGTTTTTTAATTTGATTCCATAGTTTGTGTCTATCCAAGAACAAACTACACTGCAGCAGTTGTTCGATTTTGAAATCGTATCTCATACATTGATTACAGTCCCCAGCAATCGACGAAGCATATCTGCCTTAAGATTCGAACTCGTGACATTTTGGTTTAGGAACCATGACCCTAATCGACACGACCTCGCCGGCAATGTTTACTATGCATTTCATAAACGGCAATTTTATCATCAATCTAATCTGTGTGCAATGAAAGCAAATTTAAATCTATACAGCATTTTAATCAATACCAATCACATATTGAAGTGACATGAATTAATATGGACACAATACCATTACAGTTAATATTCCAATGAATATTTGTTGTAATTTAAGTGAGTATATATCGTCATCTCTTATTTAAAAATGTTAATATCATATTCATTTTTCATTCAAGTACTATTTATTTCTTAATACTAATTATTTGTGTCAGGCAATATCCCATTACATTCTTCTTGACAGCGCTATTGATTTCCGTAGTCAGGCTTTATACATGTATTTTCATATTTTCAGTCAAGTACTATTTATTTCTTAACATTTATTATTTACTAGACTACCCGTCATCCGTTGGATAACTGTGGGTTTCGGGGGTCATCCATAAAAAAACATCACGTCTGTCACTCAGAGGCATAGCGACCCTTCCCGGCGCCCGGGGACAAACTTTTCAATTCGACCCCCCCCCCTCCCCCCCGCAAGATTTCAATTTGAGACCCCCCCCCAAAACTTTTGATGTGCACCCCCACCCCCTTAAGATTTCGATTTCAACCCCACCCCCCCCCACTCAAACTTTCGATTTACACCCCCCTCAACCTTTCAATTTATTTTTCCAACCCATTTTGGCGCCCCCTAAGGTCGGCGCCCGGGGACATATGTCCCCCCCCTCGTTGCTACGCTACTGCAGTGTCACTTATCGTCACAAAAAACTGACCCCACATTCAAAAATATGATTTTTTTATCTTTTAAAAACACCGAAAACACCGATTTCGGACTATCCCTTCATATACTGACTTCACAGGTGACCTACTCAACTCTACTTCACCTGCCCAGTGTCCCGCCAAGTCTCAGACAACATGTTTTTATCGTTTAAAATCGATTCCAGCCGAGCATGTCTCTGACCACACTATCCTTTCATATGCTTAAGACAAAGAAAAAGATGAACTCTACTTCACCTGCCCTGTATCCACCCCAAGTTCAGATAGGCAACTTTATCATTCACATCTAAAAAAAAATATCATTGTTGTATTGGTCTAGAACCTGTGCCACCCGCATGAGAGCCGATTACACTACCAACTTAGCTATTTACTCGTGACGTCACAAGTGAATTTTTATACTATACTTTAATACTTTGAGTCTCCTTATGCAACTTGATTTACGCGCATAGATCTAGATCTAAGTCTAGTAGTAGTAACTTTCAAATTAAATTTTATCTTAAATTAGCCAAACAAAGATTTATATAAAATAAAGAAGGTCTGAAATTATCTAGATCTAGATAGAATTATCTAGATCTAGATTCTACGACTTGTTTGCTTAAGTCTTAAGTTTAGTTTTTCTTGCTAGATCTAGAATCTAGATCTAATCATTAGCTAATAGCTACGCTAATAGGCCCTGGAGCGAGCATTTCAAAATTACCATATTCCAAACAAAAATTTATATAAAATAATAAAGGTCTAAAATAGTTTAGTATATAGAAAATCATTATTATCTAAATCTAGATATAATTATCTATATTTTAGGTCTACGACTGAGCTATATTTAGAATTTAAGTTTATAATTTAGCAAAATTACCGGTATCGAAGCCGCGTATGAATCTTAAGCTACGCAAATAGGCCCTGGATCCAGCATTTCAAAATTAGCGTAGTCGAAACAAAGATTTATACAAAATTATAAAGGTCTAAAATATTTTAGTATATAGAAACTCATTATTATCTAAATCTAGATAGAATTATCTATATTCTAGATCTACGGCTGGTTTGCTTAAGTCTCGTTTTTTTTTGGATTGTATTTATAACTAATAAATCTTTGATTTGACGTAGATTCTAGATCTAGATCTAGATCTATAAATAACTTTCTTGGACAGATTGTAGATCTAGAGAAATTTATCGTAAAACTAAATGAAAAAGACAGTTGAAAATTGATGTAAGTGTTGGAACGTAATAAATACAGCAAACGGACGTATTGTTAAAGTTAAAGCCGACAGAAAATTAGCTTTAGAACGCGTTAAACATTGGAATGGGACACAATCTTCTTCGATAGGCCGCCATTATTGATGTAAAAAAATAAACACATCATGTGACTTCACTGTTTCCGTCGAGTGTAGTGGTTTATCAAATCTTTTTTAAAAAATGTGGTTAATCTACCTATGAATAAATCAATATATTAATTAACGTCTTTAAATAAATTTGTGATTAACAGTCTGTCTGCAATAAAAAATTATTCTCTACCTACATACTATTTTACAGCTCCCCAGATAGAGTAGAAGTATTCACAATAATCGATCAGACAAACAAAAAAACAAAAAAAAAACAAAAAAAATATTCAAACATGTAAACAAACTTGAGTTTTAGTAGTATATAGATGTATTTTCTAATTAACGCCATCTTTAGAAATTTTTATATATATATGGGGGGGGGGGGGCTAAAACAAATTTGCGGGGTGGCCCATTTTTCTAGTTCCGCCACTGATCGCGATGTGGTATTACGAGCGCAATGTAATACTGCATCAGTTGTTATGGTAACTTAGCTTAAGGTAGTTGTGTTTTTGTTGTTACGTGTGTGTGCGTGTGTGTGTGTGGAGGGGTGTTGTTCTAAACTCCACTTCCACACAACTAAGCGTGCTGCCGTAAACAAATAGGTAGCAACTGGAAAAATTAGTCGATACTAGTTTCATACATAATTACACCTCTTTATTTACCTTGTTGAGTGTTAGACATGCACAAACTATACACGATATTCCAAACAAGACGCCAAAGTCCCAAACATTAACCCGTATTTTTTCAGTATGACACCATATTTCAACAAATAACACCATATTTTTTTTAAAAATACGACACCATATTCCTCAACACGACAACATATTCCCAAACTCGACACCATCTACAAAAACAAAACACCACATGCCCAACATGACACCATCATACAATAATGACACCATATTCCCCAACATGACATCATATTCCCCAACATGACACCATATTCCCCAACATGAGACCACATTCCCAGCATAACACAATAATGCCCAATATGACACCATGTTCCCCAGCATTTTACCATACATGCAACACCGACATTATCAGCTAATAAATTGTACACAACAAGGGTGTAACCGTTGTTGGTCATCTGTGCTGATATTTTGGTCATTGATGGGTGATGTGATACATAATTAATTAACTAAAATTGACATTAGGGTTATTCAACTACCCACCCCACGCTAACTTTTGTATCGCATGCATCATTAAAACAGGCAGAATAGAACCACGCCCACGCAGTATGATTGCCACTTGCTGATGGCAGTATCGGTTAAATTATACCTTCATCACTACCTTCACCACTACTTTCATCACTACCTTCAACATTATTTTCAAACACTGCCTTAATCACTACCTTAATCACTACCTTTATCACTACCACCACCACTACCTTCACCTTATAATAAGATAACGCGATGCAAATAAAATCACGGCGTGTGTTGATGTTTACTTTTATAGCTCTAGAATATATAGGACAAATGAGACCAGTTGTGCTTTAGATCATTAGTCCTGAGATAATTTTCTGTGATATATTTTGTCTACTGGACGTCCCAGAGTCCACCCAGCTCTGATGTTTTCATGTCTAATATAAAGGAAATAAAGGCTGATCCACAGCACGCCTAGTTCATTGAAAGAATGAAATGAATAAACTCTACTTCATCTGCTCCTCTTATGTACAAACTAGAAAAGATGTTCACTATCCACGTCGACATTATCCATATCCACCCCAATACTCCACCTCGTATTTCTATCCTTGCCACGTTGTAGTCTACCACCACAGCAAATTAATCAACATGTGTTGGCAAATCCTGATCATACATTCAGGTAACAACCAAATCGTAATTAAACCCGCACGTATAATTCATTTTGCGTTGATTAATTAATTAGTTTTATAACCGAATTAATATATTTTTTGCATTAAGCTTGAAAATGTAATCAACATTCTTGAACACGAATACAAAAAGATATTTCTGACAAGAATTAAGTTACAACCAGTGCCGGCGCCAGGTTATTGAGTGCCCTAGGCAAAAGTTATTAAAAGCGCCCCCCCCCCCCCATGTTTTTCGCGCCCCCGTATTATCAGAGGCGTAGCGACTCTTCCCGGCGCCCGGGGACAAACTTCGATTTGCATCCCCCCCTCAAACTTTCGGTTTTTTTTTTCCAATCCATTTTGGCGCCCCCCTACGGACAGCGCCCTAGGCGACCGCCAAGTTCGCCTTATAAGTAGCGCCGGCAATGGTTACGACTGGCGTGTAACCATAGTTGTAATATTGAAGGCTTAAATGTGTCTCTCCCCCGTCTCAATGTTAAACCTAGGCCTTTTCCTGGCGTAGAGCAGTCGGAGACACTCAATTGACATTCACTTACATCATTCCTTTGATCTTCTACGAGGCATTGTCCGGGTAATACTATTCTGACGATTATACGATGCTTTAAATATTAGATACTGTGGGATCATCTTTTACAACACAACCTTAAGATAAGCTGTCCCGACAAAATGCCATATAAAGACAAACAACTGTCAATAGGAGAGGGACAAAAAGCCCGCAAATGGAGAAGGTTCAGGCTTGCCCTGAAAAAATGATAACATCGCGAGTCAAGCGTTAGATTTGAATCCCTAGGGGAAAAGAAAAGCAGGCCGGCCAAAACAACGCTAGACGAAGGCAGTGAAAGAGGGACAAGGGCTGCTGAACTAACGTGGACCAAAGAGAGCTGCTCAAGTCCGGCGGAGAGGTGTCGGGAAGTTAGAATCTATCTATATAATTCTCTTCTTGGAGACGATAGAAAACACCAAGCTGTAAGCGCGCTCCCTACAACCCCCACCCCTACATGGTCTGGTGAGCTGTGGTTCACGCTAAATGTTTACAATCGTAGAGCCGGGTTTAGTGACGGCTATTAGGGGAATTTAGTTTGAAACGATTTTAAACTTAGGGGAGGTAACTAAGAGGTGGCTGCTTTCACGGGGGTGGGGTTGTGGGTTATCGTCCTCAACGAGCTACTGATAGTGTTTTAAAGCAAATATATTCAGTGGCAGCATTGGTACTGTCGAATTCACAAATTATGAATTACTGAAAAGTAGAAAATAAAACAATTAAATAGCGGCGTATGATACGCCTCAGGTCGGCTCGTTTAGTATTAAAACTGCTGTTGGTTTTACAATCCGTCTGTGTACTAGTACTGTTGGTTTAACAATCTGGCTGTGTACTAGTACTGTTGGCTTTACAATCTAGATGTGTACTAGTACTGTTGGTTTAACAATCTGGCTGTGTACTAGTACTGTTGGTTTTACAATCTGGCGGTGTACTGGTACTGTTGGTTTAGCAATCTGGCTGTGTACTAGTACTGTTGGTTTTACAATCTGGCTGTGTACTAGTACTGTTGGTTTTACAATCTGGCTGTGTACTAGTACTGTTGGTTTTACAATCCGTCTGTTTACTAGTACTGTTGGTTTTACAATCTGGCTGTGTACTAGTACTGTTGGTTTTACAATCTGGCTGTGTACTAGTACTGTTGAATTTACAATCTGGCTGTGTACTAGTACTGTTGGTTTTACAATCTGGCTGTGTACTAGTACTGTTGGTTTTACAATCTGGCTGTGTACTAGTACTGTTGGTTTTACAATCTGGCTGTGTACTAGTACTGTTGGTTTAGCAATCTTGCTGTGTACTAGTACTTCAGTATTTGTCAAACAGACATATTTACGTAAGGAATGCTCCTGTTTCAGTTACGTGTCAGTCGCGAATGATTTAACCACACAACAATTTTAATTATGTTGCTGAGCCAAATCCTCGCGATTTATCTAATACATTACAAGATTTGACAAGTATATACAATAATAATAAACGAACACAATCATGTGGGAAGGGCTAATCTTGGGGCTTGTGTTAATCCTAGTTTGCAAATATATCTTTTTACTATCAGTTTACTTTTACACAGTGGCGTAACGAGGTCGGGTGTCACCGGGAGCGGTACCTAATGGTGTCAACCCCCTCCCCCGGTAAGAAAAAAAAACATAAATATACTTATATATATATATATATATATATATATATATATATATATATATATATATATATATATATATATATATATATATATATATATATACTAGCCGTCCCGGCCAGGCCCTGCTCTGGCTTCTGTGAAAAACATTTCTGTTAAAGACCATTACCTGTGTGTTTAGTAATCATCATAAACCCGGCATTGCCCACCCAAACCACAACCAACCAAAACAACAAAACGCAAACATAACGCTAACACAATTACAAATACAAACGAAAACAAAAACCTAACAACAAACCCAGCCACAACCACAAACACCAATACAAACACAAAGAAAAAACAAACAAAAAAGCAAACGAAAACAAAAACCTAACAACAAACCCAACCACAAACACATATACCAACAAAAAAAAAACAACGAAAAAGCAAACAAAAACAAACCAAATCCAAACGCAAAACCAACCAAAAACACAAATACAAACCCAAAGAAAAAAACACAAACAAAAACGAAAAAAGAAAGAACAAAAACGAACCAAATCAAAACGCAACCACTAACGCAAACCCACCTAAACACAAGAAAACACTAACGCGAACATAAACGCCCGGGGCGGAATCACCTGTTTTAGCTTAATGAACGACTATAGTACCCCAACTTATTCATAGTCTTTTGCACTCACTTAAACGAACGCGCCTGTTTCAATTTAATGAACAATTTTAATACTCCAAGCTTATCCGTAAAATACCTACAACATTTGCACTTGATCAATCCCCGCTAATTATGTAATTATTTTTTTCCCAACACCAAAACAAAGTAATTAAAAAGTAAATTATTTTCGACTAATGCAATGGTTTTATAAAGGGAAGTAATTGTGTTTTCCTAATTTATCAAAGGGAAGTAAGTGCTATAGGACTAAATAAAGACATAATTAGAATTTTTGTAAAAGATGATATTTTTTAAAAACTTTTGTTTAATGAACATGCCGACAATTATTACTATAATTTGAAAAATGAAAATTATTTCCCAACACTTTCAATAGTAATTTTTTAACTCATAAATTTAGAGAAATGCGCACGATAATATTATAACACTTTAATCCATCCATCACCAACGACAAACATATGCATTACATACAGAACTGAGCTTTATATATATATATATATATATGCCTTTGTGTCAGTGTGTCACCCCCATAAATGGTGTCACCCGGTGCAGTCCGCACCCCCCCCTCGCTACGCCACTGCTTGTACAAAAGGCTTAGTGTAGAAATATTAATTATATGCAGGTAATAATTAATCATTTAATTAAGTGGAGTTATATTTTTCCTGTAAATATTTTGCTAATTTTTGCCTTGGTGTAACCCGCATAACTGGTGTCACCCGGTGCAGTCCGCACGCCCCCCCCCCCCCCCCCCCTCGACACCTGTGATCCACATTACATTTATATTGCAACATAACATTCAGCAATCAAAGTAAGTCTACACAATATCTACACAATGTATATTGTGTGTACCTGCATAATGAAAACAAAAGAATTGTATCGTGCCTTATTAACTATAAGCAAAGGTGTCTGTGCTCCGAACTAGCGTGACTCTATTTGTTACAGTTGAATGCATTATATATATATATATATATATATATATATATATATATATATATATATATATATATACATATATATATATATACATATATATATATATATATATATATATATATATATATATATATATATATATATTATATATATATATATATAATATATATTATATATATATATATATGTATATATATATATATATATATATATATATATATATATATATATATATATATATATATATATATATACATATATATATATATATATTTAAAGTAATGTATGTGTGTGTATCTTTGTATCTTTGTGTCTGTGTGTCTGTCTTTTATGCATTACTACACCTTTGTGTCTGTGTGTCTGTGTGTCTGTTTTTTATGCATTACTACACCTTTCATCGGACCGCCATGAATCTTTAGGAAGTTGTTGAGAATACACCTGGGGGGGGTTTATGCAGAGAAAAAAAATTCAAATTCTTAGAGGTGGCGCCCCGGAAGGGCGCGACTTGTGTTTTCTCTAGATACGGTATATAAAAATAAAAGGCGATTGCGGTTTGATACCGTTCATCCAATCATCATCAAACTTTGGGGAGTTGATTAAAACACTCCAGTTAAGGTTTCTGCAGAAAAATCTTTATTAATTTCGGAAGGGCGGCGCCTCGGCATTGTGCGATTCTTCTCTATACACGGTATATTAAACAAATTAAAGTCTGATGCGTTTTAACACCGTCTATGCACTTGCCATAAAAAAGTTTGGAGAGTTGTTGAATACTCCTGAGAAGGTTTCTGGTAGGGGGAGAGTTAATTTCGCACGTGCGCCCGGGTCTTTTGATTTGGCGCCCCGGTCTTTCCCGTGAACGCTAAGACGCTTGCGTTTGTTTTAAACAGTGAGATAGACAATAGATAAGATGGGGCGCTATAGTCATTCACTAAATTGAATCAGCGCGTTTGCCGACGTTCAGACAGGGTGCAATTTGCCGCCCCGAGCTATCCCGTGAGCACTAAGGCGCCTACGTTAGTTTAAAACATTGCGAAAGAATTTGCATAAGTTTGGGTTTTAGAGTCGTTTACTAAACGTAATCAGGCACGAAATCCAGCGCCCCGGCAGTGTGCGATTTTGCGCCCCGGGCTTTTTGGGGCGGTAGTGTAGGAAACCCGTGCCTCGATAAATATGATCCAAGCCCAGGCATTGTTTACATTTAAATAACTCTGTTTTAGAAAACTTGGTCACGCATTTAAGAACATATGATTGGTAAAGCAATGAAATCCTTCTAATATATTTCATCAGACTTTATTTGTCTTTTATGCATTGCTACAACTTTTATCAGATCTCCATGAAACTTATGGAAATTGTTGAGAATACTCATTGGGAGTTTTCTGAGAAAAAAAATTTCAATTTTGCACGCCAGGGTGCAATTTGGAGCTCAATGTTACCCAATTAGTGTTACAGACTATGATTAAGTTGGGGTGTTAAAAATATTTCGTTAGACTTTATTCTATCTACGCGGCAACGCGCGGGGACGGGCACATTAGTTCATAATATACGAACAGCAAGTTGATTGATAATATCTGTATTTCGATGGTGTCTAGTTAGGACTAGTTAGGTTGTAAGCTAATAAGGTTAGGTTAGGTTAGGTTAGGTTAGGTTAGGTTAGGTTAGGTTAGGTTAGGTTAGGTTAGGTTAGGTTAGGTTAGGTTAGGTTAGGTTAGGTTAGGTTAGGTTAGGTTAGGTTAGGTTAGGTTAGGTTAGGTTAGGTTAGGTTAGGTTAGGTTAGGTTAGGTTAGGTTAGGTTAGGTTAGGTTAGGTTAGGTTAGGTTAGGTTAGGTTAGGTTAGGTTAGGTTAGGTTAGGTTAGGTTAGGTTAGGTTAGGTTAGGTTAGGTTAGGTTAGGTTAGGTTAGGTTAGGTTAGGTTAGGTTAGGTTAGGTCAGGTCAGGTCGGGACAGGTCAGGTCGGGACAGGTCAGGTTTAGTCAGGTCAGGTCAGGTTTAGTCAGGTTTAGTCAGGTCAGGTCAGGTCAGGTCAGGTCAGGTCAGGTCAGGTCAGGTCAGGTCAGGTCAGGTCAGGTCAGGTCAGGTCAGGTCAGGTCAGGTCAGGTCAGGTCAGGTCAGGTCAGGTCAGGTCAGGTCAGGTCAGGTCAGGTCAGGTCAGGTCAGGTCAGGTCAGGTCAGGTCAGGTCAGGTCAGGTCAGGTCAGGTCAGGTCAGGTCAGGTCAGGTTAGGTTAGGTTAGGTTAGGTTAGGTTAGGTTAGGTTAGGTTAGGTTAGGTTAGGTTAGGTTAGGTTAGGTTAGGTTAGGTTAGGTTAGGTTAGGTTAGGTTAGGTTAGGTTAGGTTAGGTTAGGTTAGGTTAGGTTAGGTTAAATTAGGTTAGGCTAGGCTAGGTTAGAATATGTTAGGTTAAGTTATATGGGTTGATTAGATTAAAAATGTCATCCCCATCTTAGGCTACATGTACATTTCGACGCCGCTGCTTAGACCATTTTGATTGGTTGCCCGACATCGTTTGTGGTTGCCCGACATCGTTTGTGTTTATAAACTTCTCATGTGCCACGTCAAACGTTCAACACTTCCATTGCTTCTCGTCAAGTTAACGTCGGGTAAATATTGTTTCACACACATTTTATCTCCTCAACATTATTCTAAAAACTTATTCTTGAGTTTATATGTCATCATGATCTGAACTTATCAAATAATTTCATTTTTTGTGAACGAATGTATTTATACGTTGTTAGGTCTAATATATTAAAACTTCACTGCCATTCGAGTTCATTTTTATTCGTCATTTCCATATTTGTATTTTCCGTTGATAAATTGAACGTCATAAAATTCACATTTTTGTGTTACAGAATCTATCGCAAAATTTTAAAAATCACTATTTAGACTGAAAAATGAGCATCAAAACCATAGGATTGCTAGTTGTGCTTGCTGGTCTTTGTTGTTTGACCGAAGAAATGGTTTGTACTTATTTTCCAATGACTTTTTTATACAACACTACGAAATTCGATTTATATGACCACAGGGGCGTAGCGAGGGGGGGGGGGGGGCGGGGGGTGCGGACCGCACCGGGTGACACCATTTAGGGGGGTGACACCAAGGCAAAAAATAGCAAAATATATAGAAAAAACTCGAGGGGGGGGTGCAAATCGAAAGTTTGAGGGGGGGGGGTGGGATTGCAAATCGAAAACTTGAGGGGGGGGGTTGCAAATCGAAAGTTTGAGGGGGGGAGGGGTGCAAATCGAAAATTTGAAAGTTTGTCCCTGGGAAGGGTCTCTATGCCTCTGGGGGGGGGGGGGGTGACACCATTAAGTGCCGCACCGGGTGACACCCGTCCTCGCTACGCCACTGTATGACCATCAGATCTGCAACAAGGGGTGGTGAATAGTATAACATTCCGGTAAAAGCATCTTGGGAGTGTGCATGAAGCGATCTTAAGGTCTCTGGCTTTTAGTATAAATTTGTTTCTATACATTGTTAATTTCCTTCATAATACCAATCATAATCAGTAAAGAAACTCGATCTGATGATCTCCAGGTTAGTAATCGATTTACTGCTGGTGTCGGGCCAGTGAGCACTATGCTGCCTGTATTAAAAAACTATAGAACATCTAGATTGTTAATGTGTGTATAAATATTCATAATTTGATTATCAAAGTAGTTGAATCGATAACTAAAAAATAGTGATTCGATTCATTACAACGTAGACTTCATTTGAAATGATAAAACTTAAATATTTTCAAATCACCATAGAATTTTAAAATATTGTTTTTTAATTGTTATTACACCATTGATAGACATTACCAATGTATCAGCTTGATCAGTAATAATGAATACAAGTAGATTATTTACATGTGTAGGTAACTGTTATATACTGATAATTCAACAACAAGGATTCGAACCATTTTAATCAGATAAATTTAAAATGATAAACGTAAATAATACATTAGTAGACATTATCGATGCATTAACTTGATCAGTAATGATGAATACAAATAGAATATCTAAAAGCTTGATCATGTATTTCACCCCGATCTACCACTGTAAATATTATGTTTTCCACTGATTAAAAAAATTAAAATGGTCTAAAGATTCTATTGAATTCTTTAAAAAAAGAAAAACAAAAACGAATAGTTATAAAATCAATGATTTGAGATAATAAATGAGTTTTAAAAATATTGCTTTTGCGCCTTCAACGTCTTCTTTTTCACCGTTCTTTATTGTAATGTTGGACGGGGGTCCCTCAAACACAATTAAGTATTTCGTGTTAACTGGTTATGCGTAGGCCATGTAAGCCGTTGACTCAAATTTCTGCCTGCTCTTGATTTTTGGACTTGCTTTCATAACCTTTGTCCAACCAAGAACCAACTACAAGGCAGCAGTTGTCTGATTTTGGTGTTGTCTACCCAAAATATGGTAGAAGATTATAAATTCATTCTCTCTTGAGTTTTAAAAATATTATACTTTATAAATATACAACTAGAATAGTTCAACTTTGCATTGCAAATAGATTTAGTTTGGCCACTGGCTCTTATCAAATTCCTTTGTACATGCGAATCCACATGCTCGGCATAGGCAGTAAGAAGGGATTCTAATTTTAACAAATAAATCGCAGATCGTATCATTAGATCAGTCACCAGTAGAATACTTGGCCACGATATAGAAAAAAATTCAGTCCATGACGCGCCTAAATACACGATCAACGCGCGCCTGTATGGGTGGCGTTAACACAATATATGGCGTAAGTAGGAAATGAATAACACACTGAACCCATGGAGTTCCATAAAATCAGGCTAAAAACCATGTTTTAAGGTTTTAATAATATCATTTTTCTTAAAAAGAATTATACTTGTTTATTTTTTGTTTAAATTGTTAGAGTCTCGGCTCTGATGCACTGACTGGTCGAGACGCCGGATTACAAGGCCCTGATATGAACCAAGTAACGGACGTAACTCAAATCTCAGACCAGCTCTCCAGTAACAACATGGAGAAGAGGTCTATAAAATGCATACTAAGCCCTAGTTTGTGCAAATAAAACTTAACGGGTTCTTCGTTGTTTATTTTTAATTTATTATCATTAAAATATTACAAGTTGCATACCAACTATTTGAATTGACAGGTTTTCACGTTTTATATACAAGAGTAGCGATCTCTTTAAATTTTTCTCGATTATTCTTCTATAACAGTGAGGTATATGGAACTTTCAGTGCAATCTGGTTATAGAAATGTGTTTTATTGTTTATAAAAAATATTTTAATATTAAAAAAAAAAAAAGAAAATTATAGAATGAAAACTTCAAACCATATATTTTCTGAAGGTCTGGTAAATCATAGGGATAGATAACTTTGCTATGGATAATATGGCAGTTTGTATCATTACAAAACTGTCGGGCATCTCACACTACCAAATGCCTGCTTAAAATCAGCAAATGTTATACACAGAGAAGATTGATGCTCAATATACTGAAATACAATTATGCATGTTATAGATATTTGGTCAGTGGTGGGTTCTTCTGTCTAGGGACATTCAGATCAACATAACATATAGCGCTATATACAACAGTAACATTATTGATTTTACTAAATAACAATAAAGAATTTAGTATATATATATATATATATATATATATATATATATATATATATATATATATATATATATATGCATATATATATATATATATATATATATATATATATATATATATATATGCATATATATATATATATATATATATATATATATATATATATATATATATATATATATATATATATATATATATATATATATATATATATATATATAACAGTGATAAAATCTATAATATAAGGTTTACGACACAACTTACGATACACAATACTTAGCAGACTTGTCTACGTTCTCTCAAACTACATGTCAAAAAACTGCCACACAACATAGCACACGTTATGTCACCCTTGAACTGACAATCATCACGTGAACACATTTCGTTCTATGTCAACACACTCAACCAAGGGCTACAACTGTATACAAATAAGAGGGTACCTCTCGTTGGAGCATACAACACACACACACACACACACACACACACACACACACACACACACACACACACACACACACACACACACACACAGGGAACGCTACATGTCAGGGACGTAACTGTCAGTGCATGACATGTTATAGTGAACACATTTGTGGTCTAGTTTTAATTGTCCGACTCTCCTTCAGCACCTCAAGCTTAGTTCTCTTGAGTACAAACTTGCTAGAGACAGACACTTGCATTATTCATCTCCTATTGTTTTATTGAGAGAGGTCATATTCCGTCTGTAGCTTTACTAGCTATCGCAGTTTCAATTTCGGAGGGAATAGTTCGTGTTCCAAAATCGTCAGCAGGAGTGGCTGTAAGATTTCTGCTGTTACATATGATTTGAGTACCTCTGGTAGGGTTCCATATGGTCCAGCTGACTTACAGCTCTTAATTTTCTCGACGGCTTTAACCTTAGTCAGTAGACCTGTATTCACCTTTATCAGTTCTGATGCTGGTGCTTTGTCTGGAATAGTTGTTGGGGGTGGTTTATTTAACATCTCCTCTAAGTGCTGGACCCAGCGGTCTCTCTGTTCTGCATCACTTGTGACAGTTTTCCCATATGTTTGTGTCCTGCAGAGTTCTGCTGGGGTTTGTATTCTTGCCTGAGAATGCTCTTGTAATTCAATACAACCTTTATACGTTTCCTTGTCATGCATCCACCTCAGGTTTGTCTGTCATTTCTGTGAATAAATAATTGAAAGAATGTTCGTCTTTACCTTTGTTTTAATTAAGATTTTAGGGTTGAATTAGTTCACCAAAGCACTCATTTATTTGTTTCTTTTTTATTTTTGTAAAATAATTCATTTTGGTTTGAATTACTTTGAATTACTCCAAACAAGTACAGTGAATTTAACACTATAATGAAGAATGAAGAAGAAGAAGAAGAAGAAGAAGAAGAAGAAGAAGAAGAAGAAGAAGAAGAATTGACCTTGACATATATAAGAGAGCGATATTGGAATAACGTGGACATGCTACTGGGTTTAAAATAACGAATTTAGCTTTGAAATAACATTGTAAAATATTAGGAGAAAACAAAAAATAAATAGGCAACAGCAAGTGAGGTGGTGGACCACCTTTCTTGATACCCCTATAGAAATGTCTTCAGAGTGACCATGACAATAATAACACTGGCATAGACTTATAATTCGTGATAAATACAGTAAAGTTGTGTACTAAGAAAAGTATCCATTGCAATGCTACTGAGTACCCACATCAGCGGTATTATATTGGCATTTAGAACCGACGGCAGTGTCATTGAGTACTCACATCCTCAGCAATGAGTACCAACATCAGTTCACTGAGCACCCACAGATTCAGCACTAAGTACCCACAGCAGTGATACTAGGTACCCACAGCAGTGATACTAGGTACCCACAGCAGCTGCATTGAGCATGGAAGAATATACAACGGCACAACACTGTCATTTAGGACAGTACTTGTTCACGTGCTTTGTGCGTATAGCAAATATAGGTCAAATTAGAAATATGAGATGACCCACGGGGTAGCATACGCTGAAATTTAGTTGTTTTATTTTCTACTTTTAAGTAATTCATAATTTGTGAATTCGATGCTACCAATGCTGTGACTGAAATTTGTTTGCTATAGAACATTATCAGTAGCTCGGGAAGGACGATTATCCTCACTCTAACATTCCACTCCTCCCCCCCCCCCCCCCGGCCCACGTGAAAGTTTTAAAGTCGACAATGAAAAGATCAAGTAAAACATATTACCTACACTTAGTTTCAATCGTTTAATACCTAAATTGTCTGCCCCTAATAGGGCTGGTAAGTAGGTCACCAACCAGTTCTACGGCTCAATAAAACTTGCATGAGCCATAGAACTGGTTGGTGACCTACTTACCAGCCCTATAGCCGTCACTAATTCGACCCGGCTCTACAATTGTAAATAGCTCACCAGACTGGTGGGGTGAGTGTGGCAGGTATATGGTCTGTTGAGCTTGCCTGGAGAGCGAGAGAGGGGGTAGTTAAGTCTTGTCCTGCATGGTCCTTCCATTAAAATAATTATTTATATATAGATGCGTCTTTATTAGTTGACCTTGAATAAAAGTTCACGAAAAGGGCGTAACCATGGACAACCAAGGATACATACATTGAGGAAGTTCTTTCGTAGTTGTGTGTTACTCTAGTGTTGAAGATCCCTAAAAACAACAATGTTTCAAAGTACCCTTTTATAAGAGGTATACAATGAGCAGGTGCAGCAGAGTTATGTAACTCTATGCCTGCGCAACTAAAACTGTAGTTTTCATGAATTTTACAAGTGAGTCTACACCTCATTGCATATGTTTAGTTTGTGATATTCTTATGCTTACGCGTGGAGATTCAGAGAAACACGTGTCAGTAAAAGTAGACAAATGACCCGGACTAAACTTTTTGTTATTACTGTTTGGTTTATTAGTGCCTGATGTCGCGAATTTGCGACATACCGTAATTAGCTTAAAAAATATGTCCAAATTTCAAAACAAATATATATCTTAAATTCAAGGTCAGTAAGGTAACACAAAAATCAGCCCAAAGAACTTTTTACACGATTGGAACATAATTCAGACATTAAGGGGATTAACCAACATATTTTAAAAACTATCTTTACGCTAGCTGCTAAAAATTTCCCAAATTTAGCCGTCATAAGAAAACAATTTCATCTTATTTTGGATAAAAAATAACAGAAAAATAAATAAAGACAAGAATACTGATTAATGCTGGGATAAGTTTATAAACATGTAGGTTAAAAGCATGGTATCAGGTCACAAGGATGAAATCGCAACTTCGCAATTTCGCTTTGTTGCTGCTGGCTCAAGATTTCGATAGCGTTCTTTAGTTTGGCCATCAGTGAGTTGTCGTTCTTTGTTTTTTGTTGTATTAAATCGAACACATGGAATGGTTCAGAATAGATCGTAGGCCGTGTCTTCAGCTGCAGATTCTGGAACAATAAAAACATAAAATGTGTTGAAATAGTTTGAAGCGGGATGAACAAGGAGGTGACATTGACTTTAACATGATAATCTATGTACATAAAGCAAAGTTATCGGGTGCCCTATAGGCAAATTTGGCAGGATCCAGCCTTGGGGCAATAAAACACAAGGGCCGCTGCATGTTGACTGCAAAGTCTACGATGAGGGAGTCAAAACTGACTTCGACTGACCGGCGCCTTATATGAGCTACATATCGAAAAAAATGTCCCTTCATAACTCCTGAGGTCGTAGACCGACCCCAGGGGGTGGCAAAAAAAAAAACAAAACTTTGATATATTCGGGAAAACCGAAAGACCTTTAGAACTGACCGGTCCGAATTTTCCCTATATAAACATTGTTAATTTTCTGAAAAAAAAAAGATGACTATTTTCAAAACAATGTTTTGGAACTTTGGCTCAGTAAATCTGGCTCATTTTTTCCATAAACCTGGAAAAGTGAATCGGCCTTATGGATATAGTATCGGTCAGCCTCTGCCCGCACGGCTAGGGCTTAAAAGTGACCGCCAGTAAAATTCTGCTTATATAAGTTATATATATCAAAAACATTTCCCACGTAGGAATCCTTTAAAACCTCTTGGGGTAGTACATCGGCGCTTGGGGATCAGGAAAAAATAGTGCTATCCTCAGGAAAATTCAGGAACAATGTTTTAACTGACCAGAGGCCACATTTCCTTATATAAACATAGTACTGTTTTTGTAAAAAAAAAATTATAAATACAAATTTTTTCAAAACAATGTTTTGTAACTTTGGCTCTGCACATTTGGCACGTTTTTTTGCAGAGCTGAGTAAATGAATCGGCCTTATGGATAATCTATTGTCAGCCTCTGACATTTTGCTTACATCAGCGCTTACATTAGCGATATATACAAATAATTGCAAAACGATCTCCCTGATATTTTTTGAGGTCGTAGACCGACCCTGGAAAAAAAACCATTATGGTCGTTAAATATGTCACGGTGCCGTATTTTCTTATGTAAGCATAGCAACTGTTTGTGAAAAGAAAGTAAACAAAGACTACTTCATTCGTTCAATTTACAAGGGAGGTAACTTTTTAAAATAAATATTTTTCGAACAATTTCAAACACAAACAGAAAATGACGAAGTAAAGCATTCATTTGAGTATTATTGTTACATACCTGTGCTTCAGCTAGACAAAGAAGACAAAGAAGCAGAGCAATGCATATGTTTTGGAGAAACATTGAGCAGATTATCCAGCGTCTTTCAAAGTATGCAGTTGCAAAGTGTGAAGAGAAGATTAAAGTGGGTGTATTGTGGTTAACATGTCAGCTTAATGGGACACGTTAATCTTTTGATAAAAAGACATTTAAATGAGAATCTTATAATAGAAAGAACTAGTAGATCTAGTAGTTGAAGTTAATGATACAAAGATGTATTTAGAAAACGAATAAGAACAGTCACAATTAATTCACTGTTTAGTTAAATTATGTAGACACTAAACTCATAGTTCAAATCTTATACACGAAAAGTATTTAATACAGATCATTGAGAAACCTAAGATATACCGTGTTAATGCAGAGATCAATAGTCCTTAAAATACACCATAATATGGTGGTCAAGGAGTAAAAATTTTACAAGCAATAATTCAACAAGACGTTATAAAAATAGTTAGCATCCATTTCGGACCTAATTATACCTAGCGTAGATGAAGTAGATTTTATCCGTCTCTCCATAATACAATGTATGATTCCTTTTTAGATCTAAATATCTTGATCACGGTCAGTAATGGGATGGTGTGGTCAGCACTATGCCCAGGCATCTTTTTATTCATTCCGTGAGTCAGGTACCCATCATAACTGGCCGGGCACACAACGCTCAAGAGCTACTTCAGCCCTTAATTCGAGTACATGTTCTTTGAGTTATCAAACAAGCGCTCTACCGCTGGAGCACGCCGTTTCAAAGAGATGCGATATTTATTTTTAACTGTGACGTGGCACATAGTACTACATCTGTGTACACAAATCGATGACCAATTACAATAACACTAAACTCAGAAATGATGGATCTACCAAGAGGCCACCTGTTCGGATCGATGGACTCATTATAGAATTTTAATATCAGTAATTGAAATGGATTGATTCTATTTAGTGATAGGTATTGTAGACATTCTGCAGTTTTAGTTTTAATACAAGGCTAATTTTCTCTTTGACATTTTTTCTTCTTCATTCTTATGTGTTTGCATGTTGGAGGATTTAAACAAGTCCAACTTTTGTAATCTGCAGCTCGGATGGACCCCTTGCATTTTGTGTTTGAAAAAATAAAGTAATCAACATGCCAATATTAAAGACTATAACATAAGAAGTATGAAGAAATAACTCGTAAAAAGGTTTTAATACATACATATCACACTATTTCTACATTGTTGAGAATTTTTGTTTTAAAACATGATTGTTGCTTTTTAAATATTATTTTTAAAACATAGATCTTTGATCTTTTTCGAAAAATGTATGTAATTTAGTTGCTTAGTATTTTCAAGGTATTTTTTTTACATTATATATTTAATGAATTATTTGTTCTAAAAGTGTTATGCTCAGTACAATAAACAAAGTTATCCTACAGCCCTTGAAAAATCATATTGTTGTTAACCATTCTCAACACGGATATTTTTACTTGAAAACCCATCCAGGCTTTTTTTTCTGTAAAATGCAACAGCTAAAAGAAAATGTCTAAAAATCAAACAATTTAAAAATAAAATTGATCCATCTGGACCCTCGCGGAGACACACTACTTGAATTTATGACAATACCGAATAAGCCTCGAATCGGCTAGGTTGTTTTTCGTCTATTTGAAACACGCATGTGCAAAAAAAAAAAAAAAAAAAAAAAAATATATTTGAAAACCACATTTTACGATGCGTTGGGAGTGATACAATACTTTTATTAACAGTGAGAATTCATCATCTGATATATTGTGTTTAAAAGGGAGCAACTGCAATAATTTTTTAAAATCTCAATTTACTGGGTTATTTCACTTAGAACATTAAATCCGATATTTAAACTTTTGTATAGCCAACATGGAAATATATTTTGTTATCGGTAGGTTTACTGTAAATACAATTATTGTTTAATTATTGATTTTCATAATTTGTATCTTTTAACATTAATGTATTGCCTACTTTGGAAGGCAATTATAATAACCCTGATCAAACATTATATATATATATATATATATATATATATATATATATATATATATATATATATATATATATATATATATTCGGCTTACATAATTGTTTAAAACCAAAGAGGGTGGGATAGTGTCTATAGAATAAAGATAATCCAACCGCAGCTGCAGTATTCTTTTTACAAAACAACCTTCATGTCGAAAATGCAAGAAAATTTTTTTAACTATAAAATTTTGATTATGGTCGGCTGTGGGCCCCTAAATGGCGTGCCCCCAACCTCCCCCCCCCCCTCGCATTGCGGGGTCTGGCGGCACTGTAGTTCCGCCCCTGTATATATTTACTAATAACGTTTTAAGTTTATTCCAGCTACCCGACCCAGAGGCGTAGCGACCCTTCCCGGCGCCCAGGGACAAACTTTCGATTTGCACCCCCCCCCCCTCTCGAAGTTTTCATTTGCACCCCCCCCCCCTAAGGTCGGCGCCCGGGGACATATGTCCCCCCCCCACCCCCGCTTTACACGAAATTCTGTGAAACACTGACAACATTATGCTGACATTTTTTGCAAAAGTCGATCAGTGGAACAATCAAATTATTAAAAAAAATTCAATATATTATTCAGGAGGCGTAAGAGTTTAGGATAGGTTACCAATTAGGCGTTGGCTACCTCAATAATGTTTTGTTTATGTTAGTATAGAACTCGCCCATCGCTGTATAGTAATAAAACAGATTGGAGCTTATGGTGAAGTTTAGTGGTGGAAAGAAGCTTTCAAAATATCTTTAAAGTTTATGTTTCTGTCTTTCTTCCTGGCTGTAAAGACAAGCAGGTGTATGCACTAGCTGCTTTTACCGCATATCAAACTAAACAGTTGTTTAAATTCCCGCGTGACTTTGAATACATAAGAGACACATACAGATATCTTACCAATATAGATAAACCTGATGAGGAGGGTCATTAGAGTGTTAAGTGTTCCGACAATGCGGCATAAGGTAATATCGTAAAACACCCTACGTGCCCTCAAGGTATATGACCCCGACTCATGCGCTACAGACTGAAGATCTGGCACTGTGGACCAGAAAATTGGTGCTACCAACCTAGGTGATGTGGTCCATGTAAGGCGACATTAGCCATTTCCCGATTGTCAGTCTGTTCCCACCATGGAGACTTTAGCGTGCACTTGCACAGTTTTGTATATGAGTGAAGAATATAAATCTTGCATAAATGAATGCTCTGTTAACTTCTCTTTCATAAATAAAATTTATTGGCCAAATAATCTTTTTTTTTAGTTTATATAAATTAAAAATCGTCGAATTTAGCAACTTGTGTGAGATCATTTTATAAACTGCGATACATAAAGAATTAATTGTGAAGATCATGTTACATTCGCTTGTGATATTGTTTAGGTTAATAAAAACTGATGTTTTTAGGGAAATGAATAACGACATATAAACAATGTAAAGGAAAGTATGCCCACTTGTGTATACAATGGCCACTATTATAGCAATAACTGATATTTTGGATTTTATTTTCGATAAATGCATTCATGAGGTTTAATATCTAATTTGATATTTACTTTAGCTTTATCGCTTGTACTGTTATTGCATAATTTGTATATTGACCCTCAGGCTTTGATGAATAAAAATGCACTATAACAATTGTACACAAAGAGGGATGTGGGGGGGGGGGGACGATTTTTTCCTCTTCAGTGCAGCTTTGCTCTAACAAATTCGCTCTTGTGTGTACCGATAAAATTAAAAAGACTTGAGTTGTCTAGCTTGTGATCAAAGGGGAGCAACTGTTAAAATAATAAAATAAATACATATATTTGGTTATTTCCCTTTGACCAGAAATTAATTTATTTATTTTATTTTATTCTCTTAAATATTTTATTTTTTTTTGGTTTTAGAAATTTTAAAGTGTGCCGGTAGATATTACATAGTTATAAATTAAATATAGTAGTATAATTACTATTCTAACTAAGAGAAAAATTTTAAAATCTATTTTATCATTCGGTTATAATAGCGTAGACTAATGAAGTGCTCATTAATGTAAAGGTCTCAGCTGGCTTGGCCCAGGTCAAATAGAAAAACGAGGTCCCACTACCAGTATAAAGAGGACCGGCCTATTTAGGCTATTCCTTCTTATGTAATTAGACAAAAATAATTATTCAACTCAATATTTTTTTTCTCTTTAGGTTTACCAAGTAAGTAATTTTTTGTTCGTTTTAATTTTACTATATAGTGAGACGATTGCCTAGTGGGCTATATACTATTTACTCTATTATGTACATGTAATTAATCAGCGAAAAAAAAAAAATAATTTTTAATATATATATATATATATATACATATATATATACATATATATATACATATATATATACATATATATATACATATATATATACATATATATATACATATATATATACATATATATATACATATATATATATACATATATATATACATATATATACACATATATATATATACATATATATATACATATATATATACATATATATATCTACATATATATATACATATATATATACATATATATATATACATATATATATACATATATATATACATATATATATATATATATATATATATATATATATATATATATATATATATATATATATATATATATATATATATATGTATATATATATATATGTATATATATATATATATATATATATATATATATATATATATATATATATATATATATATATATATATATATATATATATATATATATATATATATATACGCATCTCGATGGCTAGGTTGAGTTCACAGAGGAACAGCTGCAAATGTTCAAACGAACACATTTTCTTTTAATTATATAATTTCTATTCGGGGCAGACTTGTACGTTTATTTATTGTACTACAACGTGTTCATAATTAATGAGTAACGATGGTGATGTAAAACAATACAAAACAACATGGTGGGATAATCGAGACGTGATAGGTCACTATATTCTGACAGGACAATCGCCGGGCAGTGTTTCTTTCAGGAAATTTTACCAGTCCCCCCCCCCCCCCCGGAAAGTTTAAAGTGCCCCCCCACTGAGAAAAACGTCAGGAAGAATCAATGTCACCGTATGGGTCAGAGGTCATTGTACTTTCGGATGAGCAGGGAAAGAATGGGTAGAGGATAGGGGCGGGTTGTTGGTAGTGGTGGTGGTAGTGATGAAAGTAGTGATGAAGGTAGTGATGAAGCTAGTGATGAAGGTAGTGATGAAGCTAGTGATGAAGCTAGTAATAAAGGTAGTAATGAAGGTAGTGATGAAAGTAGTGATGAAGGTAGTGATGAAGGTAGTGATAAAGGTAGTGATGAAGGTAGTGATAAAGGCAGTGATTAAGGTAGTGATGAAGCTAGTGATGAAGGTAGTGATGAAGCTAGTGATGAAGCTAGTGATAAAGGTAGTGATGAAGCTAGTGATGAAGGTAGTGATGAAGGCAGTGATGAAGGCAGTGATGAAAGTAGTGATGAAGCTAGTGATGAAGGTAGTGATGAAGCTAGTGATGAAGCTAGTGATGAAGGTAGTGATGAAGGTAGTGATGACGGTAGTGAGGACGGTAGTGATGAAGGTAGTGATGAAGGTAGTGGTGAAGTTAGTGATGAAGGTAGTGAGGACGGTAGTGATGAAGGTAGTGATGAAGGTAGTGGTGAAGTTAGTGATGAAGGTAGTGATAACGGTAGTGATGAAGCTAGTGATAAAGGTAGCGATGAAGGTAGTGATGAAGCTAAGGGTGAAGTTAGTGATGAAGGTAGTGGTGGTGGTAGTGATGAAGGTAGTGATGAAGGTAGTGGTGGTGGTAGTGATGAAGGTAGTGATGAAGGTAGTGGTGGTGGTAGTGATGAAGGTAGTGATGAAGGTAGTGGTGGTAGTGATGAAAGTAGTGGTGGTGGTAGTGATGAAGGTAGTGATGAAGCTAGTGATGAAGCTAGTGATAAAGGTAGTGATGAAGGTAGTGATGAAGGTAGTGATGAAGATAGTGATGAAGCTAGTGATGAAGGTAGTGATGAAGGGAGTGATGAAGGCAGTGATGAAGGTAGTGATGAAGCTAGTGATGAAGGTAGTGATGAAGGTAGTGATGACGGTAGTGAGGACGGTAGTGATGAAGGTAGTGGTGAAGTTAGTGATTAAGGTAGTGATGACGGTAGTGATGAAGGTAGTGATGAAGGTAGTGATGAAGCTAGTGGTGAAGTTAGTGATGAAGGTAGTGGTGGTGGTAGTGATTAAGGTAGTGATGACGGTAGTGATGAAGGTAGTGATGAAGCTAGTGGTGAAGTTAGTGATGAAGGTAGTGGTGGTGGTAGTGATGAAGGTAGTGATGAAAGTAGTGATTAAGGTAGTGATGAAGGTGGTGGTGGTAGTGATGAAAGTAGTGGTGGTGGTAGTGATGAAGATAGTGATAAAGGTATAATTTGACCGATACTACCATCAGCAAGTGACAATCAGACGGCATGGGCGTGATTCTACTCCGACTATTTCAATGATTTATGCGATACATTAGTTAGCGGGTGGGGCTAGGAAGGGAGCACGGATTTGTTCTGTCAACTGACGTCACCAGCTTGGAACTGATCATGTAGCTAAATTATGCTTTTAAATATAAGCAGTAAAATTATATTATGTCTAACTGATTAAACATGTTTACGAACATAGCGATACTTTTCAAGGAGTCTAAGTGTTAATATTTCTTTACTGCATCAATCAACATACACTATTTTAAAAAACAAATATTGTTTACGTTCAACAAAATACATCATTCATTTCTTTAAGACACATCTCATACACAATAGTATTGCATTACATTTAGAATTTATTTTTAAAAAATCTAGTTTTAATTTCAAGTTGTTTTGTATCAATAGACAAATAATAAAGCAGCTAGCGAAGGCGTTAGTTTCTGTAAAGTTTCTGTAAAGATGTAGTGATGTAAAATAATGACCACAGTAACGAGGACAAGAGTACGAAATGATACGTTTTGGGCGTTGGCTCTAGTGAATTAACATGCGCAAGTTGTGTGGGGTGGGTGTGGGGGGGGGGGGGGGGGGTTGAATGTCATCTATGTCATTTTCAGTTAATTAATTATTTATCACATCACCCCTCAGTGACCAAAATGTCAGCACAGATGACCAATAACGGCTACACCCAAGTAGTGTCCAATTTATCAGCTGCTAATGTAGGTGTTGTATGTATGGTATTATGCTGGGGAACATGGTGTCATATTGGGCATTATTGTGTTATGCTGGGAATGTGGTCTCATGTTGGGGAATATGGTGTCATGTAGGGGAATATGGTGTCATGTTGTTGAATATGATGTCAAGTTGGGGAATATGGTGTCGTGTAGGGGAATATGGTGTCATGTAGGGGAATATGGTGTCATGTTGTTGAATATGATGTCAAGTTGGGGAATATGGTGTCATGCAGCTGCCAGTGCCCCCGGAGTTTTAGGGGTCCTAAATTTTATTCTTACAAACCATGGTTAACTTTACATGACTACATAAACAAACAAAAGCTATTATTAAAACCGAATCTGTGATTTCCATGAGTTATTGAGAAACAATTACAATCTTCTTGAAGTTTGATTGTACGAACATGTTAATTAATCGACACGTAAATATAATACAAATTACCTAATGCTCAATGCTACAAAGTAATATCGCTTGAGTGGAGTTGCAGTTTTAGCCTTAATTTAGAAGGTTAATAATAGTCCATTTTAAAACAACTATCCTGCAGTTCGTCGAACATTTTTTTAAATACTAAGCAGATATTTTGTAGTACCGTCATGTGTTTTTTCACCCACCATACCCCACCTAAAACTGAAGACCGTCGCCCATTTCCCGTGCCTGATTAAAATGAGATCCTTTGAAATTCGGTCGACATGGTGATATTTTGTACAGAAAACGCCCAGTGTAACACGCAGATTTTTCACTACACTATTCATGAGCCGTAAAGGTTTGATGATAGGGTTTCAAAGCGGCGTTGGTCACTTGCAATAATGTAGTATGTTCGTGTTGGTATATAACTCGGGCCCATCTCACTGCAGTAATAACTCAGATAGGATCTGATGGTGAAGTTTAGTGACGGACATTACCTTTTTACTACAATGTCTTTAAAGTTTATATTGCTGTGTTTCTTTCTGGCTGTAAAGACAAGCAAGGGTATGTACTATCTGTTATTAGTGTGGGTCAAACTATACAGTGTTTACAATACCGCGTGAATGAGTACATTTTATTTAAGCTCACCTAATAAAGGGTGTGGAAGTGGGTAGCTGGCGACATGAAAAAGTTTTCTTTGCCGTATGGGCCAACGTATTGTTCGATAAACTAGAATTTATCTCTATATTGCATTGATCTTTAAATCGAAGAAAAAGTACAGTGTAGATATTACAACACTATCTGTTCTATAATAGTTTTGTCGCCATTATAATGTAAAGTCATGTTTTTCTAGTCTGGTTTTACAATAGTTCTTGATGTCACCTGAAATATTTAAACATAGTTTATTTATTTCCCTAATTGTGCATGCTGCTACTAACTAGCTACATTATTTTTATGTTTCTGATTGCTCTCTGTATAGTGTGTTCGTTATTAACCTTGTTAGCAGATATAGTTTCAAGTTCTCGTATATTTTTACTTTTTTGTAAATCTAACTACTGTTGTGTGCTGATCTAACATGAAGCGGAAACGTATATAATTGTACACTATCCCCGGTTAATGTACCCATGCATTTAGTTTCAGAATAATTGATATCCCCACCCCTGCCTTCGGTCTATCACCCCCGTATTGATACTCTAACGGTCACTCAAAAACAACGCCATACACCAGTTGCGTAGTGAGGTCGGGTGTCACCCGGTGCGGCACTTAATGGTGTCACCCCCCCCCCCCCCCCAGAGGCGTAGCGACCCTTCCCGGGGACAAACTTTCAAATTTTCGATTTGCACCCACCCCCTCAAACTTTCGATTTGCACCCCCCCCCTCAAGTTTTCGATTCGCACCCCCCCCCCCTCATACTTTCGATTTGCAGCCCCCCCCCCCCTCAAGTTTTTCTCTATATATTTTGCTATTTTTTGCCTTGGTGTCACCCCCCTAAATGGTGTCACCCGGTGCGGTCCGCACCCCCCACCCCCCCACCCTCGCTACGCCCCTGCCATACACATAGTATAACTCTAAACTTTAACCTAATTCCAACCTTAAATATAAACTTTTACCTTTATATATCACAAACTCTACATTCCAATTAGAGTTATGCTGGATTTTTGTAAATGACGTGCAGCAATTTGTAATCGATATCGTGTAATGTGGTTTAATATGAAAAGAATAAATGAGGATAATTCATCGATGGGGGGGGGGGGGGGATTGGTGGGGGTTTGGGGTAAACGCAAGAGATTACTTTTCTGCATCCTCTTACACTAGTGTCTATATTGCTGCTCTAATTAGGGGTCATCCAATTATGGCGTCCACATGGAAGGGGAGGGGGGGGGGGAAGAGGGTCCGAAAAAATAGACTTTTGGGGACGCGTGTGGACTGGGAGTGAGGGGGTTCGACGTTCGGGTCCATGCTGAGGTCACATTTTACATATATTGAAGTGCTTACATTCTAAGACAAACATAACACTCGTATCCTTCGTGTAAAAAGTAAAATCAAGACGACTGCGCTCGTGTTTAATAAACCATCACAGCGTGTAAATAAAGCACTGTATTTACATCTACCCTAACATTACTACATGAGCGTGTCGTCACAGTTTCTAGAACCTTCTACCGACCTACCGGAGTGTGACGACATGTATGGAGGACCCCTACATAAAAATAGTCCCTCGTTGGTAAGCCTCTGACAAAGTAAACATAAACTGGAGTGAGAACGTAAATAAACCTTGCGACTTTTTAATTATAAAAAAACAAACATCCAACGAGTACAGAGAATACCACTGTTAATATCCCCCCACCCCCTCCACACTCACACACACAAATTGTTTAATAAGTTGCTTTAATTTTTTTGTTGGTACTGTAGAGGCATCACAAGTAGACGCGTCTGCATTGGGGGGCGGGGGTCTAAAATACGAAATTTTTGTGAACGTCATAAATGGACGATTCCTTATATCTTGTAGTTATTGCAAATATAGAAGCTACAACATTAATATGCTAAAAATTGCTCTTTTAAGGACATGTTACAATTTTAAATAAAGATTTTTATTACTGAACAAGCCCTCGGTGTAATCTCAATTAATGTTTATGAAACATATTCTGTAAGACAACCATGCTCTTATAGTCTTATTGTAAAAAAAAAATCAGCAGTAAATTTTGGGCTCCCGGTCAAAAACCGATTAGACATAAACCCCTTGGACATAAAGCCCTTGACATAAGCCCCCTGGACATAAACTCCCAGCGACATAAACCCCCTGGACAACCTCCCCCCAGCCCGCAACATTAAAAGAAAATTCAATTTTGCACAGGCGGCGCCTAGGCAGGGTGCGGTTTGGCGTCTCTGGTTTTCCCACGAGCGCTATAGCACCTACATTAGTTTTAAACAATGCGATAGTCGTTAAGTCGTTCACTAAATTGAATCAGAAGCTTTCGCTGGCACCCGACAGGTTGCAATTTAGCGCCCAGGGCTATCTCGGTTGTGCTGTGATGCATGCGTTTGTTTTAAATATTATGATATAATATGGATAAGAAGTAGTATAAAAGTCGTTCACAAAACTGAATAAGGCGCGTCTAAACACGCCCCGGCATGGTACGATTTGCCCCGGACTATCCTGGGACTTTTTTTTCTTAACCCCGCAGCAACGCGGAGCGACTAGCACGCTAGTATATATATATATATATAAAGCAACGTATGTCTTTGTGTCTGTGTGTGTGTGTGTCTTTTATGCATTACTACACCTTTTATCACATAAAACTTTGTGAAGATGTTGAGAATAGTCCCCACATAATATGCTCCAAATAATGTGTAATGAAAGAAATCATCAAAATAATTAATACAATATAATAATTTTATCTGTTGTATTTCAGGTGTGTATTTGACGAACTGCACCACTGAAAAGCACCATATATCGATAGTGAAATTTAATGATGAGAAGACAAGACAGGAGAGCAGTTTTTTGGAAACATTTTTGAAGAGTTTTATTTCAAATACTGATACAGACTTCGAGAGGGTCCAAGTAACTTGCATGAAGTATGATCAAGGAGATGAAGAGAACTGCCCTGAAAGATGTGAGGGGATATTGCCTGACTATAATTTCCCGTTCAATATTTCTTGTATACCAACTAAGGAAAAAGACAGGCTGATAAATCACATCCAAGAGACTCAAACTATATCAGTTCGCATAGTACCTGAGGATCCAGAAAATTTTGACTTTAATTTTTCAGCACATTTGTTGTTGCTATCTAAACACACATTTGTTTTGGCTCCTTTCACTATAAATGATTTACTTCATGGCTTAACTTGGGTAAATCTAAACACACATCAACAACTTTCCGATCGGCCTACACTGATATGCACTGACTGCAGACCAGGCTGGACACCATTTATAAATCCCACAACAAAGACACTTGAATCGTGTTATTTTGTTCAACATGTAAATGGAACGACAAGTTTAACACAAGCTGGCGATCTATGTAACCAGGGGAACATGGTAACCATAGAAACAGAAGAAGAGTTCCAGTTTGCACAAGACCTTCTAAAGAAAACACTGAATGTCTCAGGTCCAGAGACTTGGTGTAGACAACAAAACAACAGTGTGTGTCTGGCCTTGAACCTAACTCGACATGAGGACCATTTTAGGTGGGGTCAAGGTCGACCCCTGGTCATATCTCCACGGTGGTCAACAAGCCTTGAAGGGAGTGGAGATTGTGTCACGTGGGTTTTATCACGTGATGAAACTGGACACAGTGGAGTCTGGCGTCAAGTTGATTGTAATGTGAGAGATCGATATGTTGTCATCTGTGAGGTGGAAATTTTTTTGGAACGTAACTCAAGATATATAGCGATGGGTAATGAGTTTATTGAGTACAATCAGGAAGTCGTTTCTGTTGCAGCTTATTTTGAGGATGACGAATTCTATCATTGGTTTGATAACATGATGATTTATGAAACCCAACGATTTAGCTGTGGCGATAAAACTTCCAAATCTATAGCTTATTCATTTGTCTGTGACAACAAACACGATTGCCCAAATGGTAGAGATGAAGAGGGTTGTACAGGAGACAAAGACAATATATGGATTTACAACTCAACTCAGAAAAACTTTAAAAGAACTGATGGAAGCAACACAAGCCAATGCCACGCAATCAGACATCCGTCTCGTTTTGATCTAAAACAGCTGTCACATGAATTGTGTAATTCACAATCAGATGATTACGGATTGATTGAAAACACAATTAACATAACTGACACTGTACCAGGTACGCTGTCTTCACTATGGCCTGACATACTGGCATGCGGTGAAGGTAATGTTCCTGTTGATACAATAGGATCTAACCAAACTATGACCTGTGTTATGGCCCCTAAATGTTTGTACATTAAATCGTGTGAAGATGACGTCATAGGTTGTCATGACATGATCCACCTACAGAACTGTACGACCTACAAATGTCCATCTGGCTACTCTAAATGTCCACTGTCTTATTGTATCCCAGAGACTTACGTCAATGACGGGACACAGGATTGTCCACAGGGAGAAGATGAAAACAATCTGATGTTGAAGTGTTTCAATACGTCACAGTATGTTTTCTTACAGCACGTTTGTGATGGCTACATAGACTGTCCTAATGGTGACGACGAAATTAATTGCAATATTGAATGTTCTAACTTTTTAATATGTGTTGCAGGGACAGCAACTGTCACTAGAATACATTTAGATTTTGCAGGCACAAAAAAATATATAGGACTTATTGATTATTCTTTTCGACACCTTAGTTTTAGAAATAGCATTTCAAAACCTGAGTTGGCTTCAATAACAATACAATCGGGCAATAAATCAAAACTGACATATTTAGATTGTAACTCAATGAATATTAAATCAGAGAAATTTAATTTTTTAACAATATCTGAAACAAATAATATTAAACATGCAGATTTTAGTAAAAATAAGTTTCAAAAAATTACATTAGCAGGAAGTTTTTCCAAGTTGGAAAGACTTAAAACACTTGACCTTTCAGACAACACAGACCTAATTCTATTTAATTTGTCCCTCCCATCTCTATATATCTTAGATTTGTCCAACACAGAAATTTCAAATCTCGAAAAACAAATCTTTGATAACATGAGAAATCTCAGAGTTTTGAAAATTGTAGATACTAAATTGACGAAACTCAACTTCATCCCTGACACATTTACTCTCCAAACTCTTGATATCAGAGGTACTAACATGCAAGGGATAGGATTTAATTATTTTAATAACCTGAACATTACAGGAGTTGTAAGAACATCACAGTATAAACTGTGTTGTCCCCAGGCACTTGGCCCAAACATACCCGTTGAGAAATGTAAAGCCTATGACAAAAGCATTTCTTCCTGTACAGACCTAATCAGGGATGTTAGCATGAGAAGTATTCTGTGGGCGATAGGTCTTCTGGCGTTGTTAGGGAATGTGTTTTCTCTAGCGTATAGGATGATATGGGATAGGAAAAGTTTACAGACAGTGTACGGGCAGTTTGTGTCCAACCTCTGTATCTCAGACATGATCATGGGCTTTTATCTCATCATTATTGGCGTGGCTGATGAGGTGTATCGGGACACTTATTTTGTCAGAGAAGACGAATGGAAATCCGGGGTTGTCTGCCAAGTGGCCGGGTTTCTGTCAACCCTCTCCAGTGAGGTCACGACGTTCTTTATCTGTCTGATAACACTGGACAGATTTCTGACACTCAGTTTCCAAACTGGCACGTACCGGTTCACCACGAGGACAAAACGTGCATCCATCATCCTCTCCTGGCTTCTTGGATTCTCTTTAGCTTTGGTGCCAGTACTGTGCCCTGAGTGGGGAATATTCACATCCAATTCCATGTGTTTGGCTTTTCCTTTAGACACTGCTGTTAGTGGCGGACGTTATTACGCTGTAGCACTTTTCCTAGGTTTAAATTTTGTTCTGTTTCTGTCTATCATAGTCGGACAGATTTTCATCTTACGTTCCCTCTCAGCTAGAAGAACTGTTTCTACTTTCAGTACTGTAAACAATTTAAGACGAATCCAAGACGTTCTCGTTGCTAGGCAACTGTCTCTTATTGTTGTGACCAACTTCCTGGCCTGGGTTCCTGTGCAGATATTGGGGACACTTGCAGTGGCTGGGGTTGACCTCGACAACGACGTCTACACGTGGACGGCTGTGTTTGTTTTACCCTTGAACTCGGCCTTGAACCCTTTAGTATACTCTTTTCCAAGACTGTACAAGTTGTTTCAGTCTCTAAAAAATGTGTGTTCTAAATAAAACGGGCTGTGAAATTTCGTGCCTGCGCCTGTATGTAAATGTTAGAGTTGCTCTCCAAATATACTTTGCTATCATGGTGTGTTCTGATAGAGTTGAAACAAATAAGTATCGCACATTATACTGATAAATCGCGTTTATTATTCATATATATTTTAGATTTTCCCATTAATTAAATTGCAGTTTAATTTTCGAAAAACCAGATATTTATTTAAAGGTTGCATTTCGTTACTTTTTTCAACAAACCTTGATAATTATCTATTTAAATTTGAGATTTTTAAAATTAATTTCTTCATAAACTTCGAATTAGTGTGATAAAAATAATTAAAATAACTTGACACCGCATTTTTTAAAATTGTTTCTCAAGGTTTTAAAATACACTAAATTATAATAGTTTTTCAACATTTGAAAATTAATACATATCGTTTTAATAAGTTTATATTTGACTTGCGCTATTTAAAACTGAGTGTAATTAAACGTAAAACCCCCATATGTGAGTTGTTAACCATTATTTTGAATTAACACAAATCTTTCAAATTTTAATGCAGCACTGTATATATTTTTATTTCCCTGATCCTAGTTTTAATTTAAATATAACTCAAATAGCTACCTGTTTAATTATCAATTTTTTTAATTAGTTAAAGCTACTCAGATTTGTGAAGATGTGTGTTCTTAATTTTTACCTTTTATACGAATTATATATATATATATATATATATATATATATATATATATATATATATATATATATATATATATATAATAAACCACTAAAGTATTATACATATTTCTAACTAAAATGTAATTTTTACATTCGATTACAATTACACACACACACACATATATATATATATATATATATATATATATATATATATATATATATATATATATATATATATATATATATATATATAATTATTAGTGTTCGCATACACTCTTAACACACTATATCCGTTACATGTGAAGTATGTTATACAGTTTTACTTTAACAAATATTGTTGGTTGTAAAACACGAATTGGATAAGTGCACTATTTTGTAAACTTTAATTAAAAGATTACTTTATGTTTTAATAATAACTGTATGTAAAGAAATGTATATTATTATGTATCTCACTCACCATAAATCTGGTAAAAATGTCTTGAACTTACATTTAAATATAATTTACAGCTATATGGCGGTTTATGCTTTGATATTTTATTGCATATATTTTTACACATATAGGCTACTTAATTATAACACAATAAGTGTAATATTACACATCTTTCCATAAAAGTTGAAGCATCATTTTTTTACATATTTGTATACAATATATATATATATATATATATATATATATATATATATATATATATATATATATATATATATATATATATATATATATTTAAAGAGAGAGTGTTTAATTGATTCTAGTACACTTATTTATATATATATATATATTTATTATAGGCCTACTTGTTATACAGTTTCTCGTAACACATTGTCATTGCTTATGAAAATCCAGAGGAAAATAATTTTTTGAAATCGACTTTTCTAGATCTATTAGGAGTTTTTTTTATAGTTCCTAAAATTGTATCGATAATATAAGCGGCCAAGAAGTGTTAGTCTGTCCGTTCGTCCGTCATCGCTATAGATTCTGGAACCATAAAAGTAAACATCAACACATGCCGTGCATGTTTTAACTGCATCGAATGGTCATAATAGAGTAGATTTTTTATATAACTACTTAAATGCTTTGTATGGTTGGCGCGTTTTTAACTCTTTCGCACAACGTAAAGAAAATATTAAATACACACACATTGATAAAACATCTTAAACTGGTCAATGTTAAATAATACTTTCGCTTAGATTCCTAGAAAAAATGGATACATTTTAATAACAGGTGGGTCGGAAAAACTAATGAATTTAAATGTTTGATAATTATGCTAGGAGAGAAATATCAAAAAGAAAGATCTTTCGCTTTGCGCAAAAGCATGCGATTGTTACAAGCTTTTATTTAACTCACTTCCTCTGTCGACAGTCTGTCGTCAGTCTAGATGGAAACGCAGAAGTGAAAATTCGGACAGTTCTACTTGACCGATACGATTCACAGTTTGCACGTGGGTCAAGACATGAAGACAATGCAATCTGAAACTAAATTTGACTTAATTGGATGCCTAATTAATTTTTTATGAATTAATAAAAATTTGGACCGAATTAGTAGGCATGTCTAGCCAACCACACCACACGCGTCATCACCTTCAATAGCTGCGCCATCACGTAATGGCTGCGTTCAAAAACCATTGCGCGCCTACTGAACGTGATGTTCAGTAGGCGCGCAATGGTTTTTAGTCATGTAACTCTATTGTAAATAAAACATGTAAAGTACTGAAAAAAAATTCATAAAAAAAACGTTTTAATAACAAGCTTTTATGTAATGATGCACTAAAAAGTAGAAAATAAATTATAGACTACTATTTAAATAACTATAAAGAAAAGCGTGGGTGTCTTCCTTAACATTAGTAAAGGTATCCAATAAATACTAAAGTGACCCACGCTTTTCTTTATAGTTATTTAAATAGTAGTCTATAGTTTATTTTCTACTTTTTAGTGCATCATTACATAAAAGCTTGTTATTAAAACGTTTTTTAATGAATTTTTATAGTCTTTAACTAAATTAAATCAGGCGCGTCCGCATGGTTCGATTTAGCGTCCTGGGCTGTCCTGTGAGCGCTGTCGTGCATACTTTCGTTGTAATGAGTGCGATAAGCTGTGGGTAAAGGGTTACTAAAGTCCTTTACTAAATCTAATCCTGGGCGTCCCCAGGCGCCCGAACATAGTGCTATTTGTTGCCCTAGGCCTCCCCGTGAGCACTATGGCGCCTACGTTCGTTTAATTGAGTGCTCTAGACTAAGGAAATGTTTGCGTAATATAGTCGTTTACTAAGTTGGACCAGGCAGTTCCGCCGGCGCCCCGGTAGGGTGCGGTTTGGCGCCCCGGGCTAGAATGTGAGCACTATGCGTTTATGTTTGCATTTGATTTGTGTTTACGTGATGCGTTATTGTTTACGTTTAGGTCTGTTTGTGTTTCTGTTTGAGTTTGCGTGTTGCGTAGTATTTGTGTTTGCGTTTTCGTTTGTGTTTGTATTTTGTTTTCTTTTGTGTTTGTGTTTGCGCACAGAACTGCCTGTACGTGTCCGAACTAATTGGTGTCATATAAATTAGGAGTATGCAAAAGGATTCCTTACAATACTTGTGGCTTATGACTGGTAAAATGGGAGTGATTTATATATTAATTATTTTCCCCAATTCAAGTGCACCAGGCTAATGAGATCAGCTTTAGCTAGATGTCAATATACACGCAAAAAGTTATTTGAAGAAAAGAAGATGAGTAGACATGTATACGTCAATAAAGCTAGATGTAGTATGTTTAAGCTGAGGATTAGGCAATATGGAAAGGCACGTCAGATTAGATTTTCTGATACATAGTGATTGATGTTTATTGATATTTAGCCCAGGGGCGGAACTACAGTGCCGCCAGACCCCGCAATGTGGGGGGGGGGGGGGGGGGCACGCCATTTAGGGGCCCATAGCCGACCGGAGTAAATTTTTATAGTTACAAAAAATATATTTCTTGTATTTTTGACTTGACGGTAAAAAAAGGCGTGTGTAAATAAGAAAAAGATCTAGTACAGTAGTGATGTTATACAGTAGCTAACACATGCTGTTGCGTAAAAAAATACATGCCTGAGCTATAGTGTGTAAGATAGGTAAACGTTCATAACACTTCCATGACTTATTTCCCTTATTTAAATAGTTTAATAGGGTTGCTACTAATCTCCTTTTAATATATTTGTACTAAACAAATTAAAAAGCAATTACTTCACTTAATTTAAAAAAAAAAAAAACATAAACAAACAGCATAAAAAGGAAATATATTTGAAACAAATAATATAAATCCAAAAACAACATAAAATAAACTTAACAACCCAAATTTTTTTTGCGGGGTGGCCCTTTTTTTCTAGTTCCGCCACTGATTTAGTCATTATGTTGGGAATATAAAAGACTTGTAGAATGTATATAATGTCTTGTTGAGATCTAGATAGTAGCTAGCGTCGATTAGAGTTTGTTTTCACAATTTTCATAAATTTCATATTGTTGGGTGTTTTTTATTTATTTTTATTATACATGCTTATCTATGTACTTATATGTAACAAATAAATTTAATGTAAATGTTTAAGCTTCTTAAAATAATGAATAACTTTTTGTTACACAACTATTTACGTTTCGTGTGCATTAATTTACACTCATAGTCGTTGATTTTGAGCCTCAATATATCAGTGTGTAATATTTGTCAATTCTAAAATTCTTTATCTATAATAAAATTAATTGGTATTTGTACAAAAACATATGTAATTGACTTTAATTTTTAATTAGTTAATTACTTTCAATGAGTAAAGTGTTTCATATTTGTCACTAGCTCAACTTAAATTACATAATTAAATATTTCTAACAGATAAAAGAAAAAAACTGAACATACTGAAACTTGTTAGTAATGTTTAGTGTGTCCAGTACAACATATTTATATGACGGCATTAGTATAAGTCGCTGGTTTGGGACATATAATAGACGATGTAGCTAAGTTATATACACAAAGAAACTATTTAGTCTGCAACAATAAAATCACAGGTAACACATACGCAAACATCATAACCGCATCACACACACAAACAAAACGAGCTGCACAGCAATGCTTCGCCGCAAGGTGAAACACCATAACAAAATTTTTGGAGGATATAAAATAATGGCGCTAAACATAAAAGAACCGCTCTTTTGAAATTTTAATGAAATACAAAATGTATTTATTTTACTAAATCAGACATTAAAGAGAATTAAAGATGAGAAAACAATAAGATGAAATTAAAAAAAAAAGCATACAGAGTTTTTAGGCATTCGTTCTGAATGCAGTTTAAACGCCATTCAACTATAATAAAGCTTTAAAATAATATTTGTAGCTTGCAATATAAAAAAAAATCATGTATCTTTCTCTCAAGTATAAAAAAAATGAAAATAGCAGTTCATATTTGTCAGTTAATTAAATGAGCAATCATTTGTATTTAATCTTCTTATCTACCATTTCATTTTATTGAATTTTGCAATCCTTTAAGGGGGCAGTATCACGCAGACTATGGGAGGTAAACAACAATTTTTACAAAAACAAAATTATTAGACATACACATGTCAAATTTTTACAGGGGTAATAACGTGTTTACCTTTATATTCTAAAAAATAAATTTGTTAAAATTTTATTACATTTCTAATAATTTTATAAACAATTTTTTTAAAACCATAAATAATGTTTTTAAAATTTGATATAAATTTTTCCTCTCGTTGTAATTTGTGGTAAGAACTACAATCATAACATTTTCAAGCAAGATAAATTAGCATAATGTGGGCCAGCTGATCACCATGAAGAAGCTGCAAGTTAATGATACAAATGGATTCTAGAGAATTTTATTAGAGTAACATGAAAAGAAAAAGTTAGAAGCATCGCCAAACAGATGACCAGGAAACACTTCAGATACATTTCAAAATCATGACGGTGAAGAAATATGAAACACAGCACAGGTTCTCTCAGAAGAAAAAGATATGACACACCAGAAATAAAGTGTCTGACACCACACCATTGTAGGACCAACAAATAAAATCTACAAGTTGTGGATAATTATGAGGATAAAAAAGATACTAATATAATAGTATAATTAGCTCTTTTGTTGTAAAGTGATAGTTGTATGGGAATTGTGTAAATAATTAAATTTTGAAATTCAGTTTTTTTAAAAGTGCTAGGAACATTTTTGTTAGCCATCATAATATATGTTAGTGTTGTAAATATTTTAAATATTCCAGCAGCTAGAAAACATGCTTATTATCTGGTAGATATTTTAGAAATCACAATAATGTAAGGGGGTAAAAAGTGTATTGTACCATGCAGTGCAGCTAAAAGAACCACTATCACTGGACAATTTATGTGCTTGTATAAGTTGTTTTTTTTTTATAAATCTCATAGATACCAGAAACTTACTACAACAAGCAAGTTCAAGAAATTCACACTTGTGTCAATCCCATTAGGAAAACTGCTATAGCAACTAGTTTTTGCTACAATATTCTCATGTGATAAAATATAAAGATATGTTTTACTAAGTTACTCATAATACTTTCCAAATTTACCTAAACAGATACATAATGGTACTTATTGTGTTAGGTCCAAAATAAGGGTTATGATTTTAATGCAATTAAATAATGTGATCATTGATTTCAGCATCCAACACAAGTTTTGGAAGTTCTCTTTCTTATGAGTTTCATATATAAATAAATACATTTTTATGTGTTTTAGTAGTATGTGAAAATTACCAATATGTGTTGAGATACATATATTATTGATATGTTTAATAAATCTTTAGTTTGTACTGCCCTAAAAAAAATTAGCATAATACTGAATACAAAAATTTTTGATCCCTGAATTCAAGGGACAGTAGTATACATTTTTTCAAAATGGCTGAAACCAGACAGACAAGACTTTCAAAAAACCTTAGCTGGCCTTCGCTCTGTTCTGAGGATAATACGGACACCTCGCAAACTACCAACTGGCCTGTGCCAACACCCGTAACGGATACATATTCAAATGAAACTGTAAATGTTCTTGAAAGTGGGAGAAAAACCGGAGATGTGTCACAAAAGGAGAGACCTGTCCCTGTACCTGTAAGTACACTCTTCAAAAAAATCACGATTTCGGGAACTGCGCCTGGGCAGCATCCCAAAATCACGCTACATGTGTTGATTAAAGGAGAAAAAGAACGTCGAATCGACGAATTCATATTAGAGGACCTATTTACTTGTGAACTGAACGTAAATCGTTCTCAAATTCTTAATGTCTACAACTTGGGGAAACCAAGTGAATGGTTTATCTCTCTCAAATCAGATAAAATTACAACAAATGGGTACTACGTACCATTACCCAGAATATGATCAATAAAATTTTTATTTTAATTATCAGAACCAGACATAATAGTTTCATCTCTTAAGATCGGGAAGAGTGATAAGTGGGCAGTCGATTTCTGCCCAAACGCTCCTTTAAAGAATTTACCCCATTATATTGATCCTGAGATCGGTGGGGAAACTTACACCTTGTTATTACAACTCAACGGTATATGCCCCCTGTGTGGCATGACCAAACACGGACCGGCCGCCTGCCGAAGTTCGTATGTAAGGGAAAGAGACAATATATCAGTAGACAACGATGGTAACTACTTCGATAATGATCAACATATAGACGACAGTAAATATTTGTCAGACGACGCCACAGAAATCGAGCCAGCCCAAGAACCAGCCACAGTCATAGCCCCAACCACATAAGGAGAATGGACAACAGTTCCGGAAAGAAAGAACAAGCCACCAGGGAAAAATAAAAAAGATAGTTTACGAAGCAAAGAAAACGAACACATCATTGAAACCGATACTACCCAGAGCCCTACACGGCCAACCCCAACACGCCCAGCCCCAAAGGACAGAACCACGACAAAAAGGAAAACATTTACATCCCCTCCACTGATCGCACAACAGACTAAGGCGGACCAGGTATTAAAAGCAGTGTAAGTAACCTTACGATATTAACCCTCAACATAAAAAGTACAAAATACAAAGACAAGTATGTAAGACAATTAATCGACAAACATAAACCTGACTTCATTTTATTACAAGAAACTAACTTTAAAAATAAATTCACAGCAGACAAATTCACTGGCCGGGGACTTCAATTTCGTGGAAGACAGATTAGACATTGTAGGACCAAAAGACATAATTCGAAACCGCTTAACCGCAGACAAAGCACTCGCCGATTCAATCAACAACATTAAAACATATTTCAATTTAGTTGACACATACAGAGCGCAATATCCACACACCATACAAACCACCAACGGAAGTAATACATCTGGGAATAGATTCCGTCTAGACAGAATTTACGCCCCATCGAACATGAAAATCAACAAAGTAGAACACCTATTCTCAACCAGAGGCGTAGCTAGGGGAGGGCGGGGAGGGCGGCCGCCCCGGGCGCCGACCCTAGTGGGGGCGCCAAAAGGGGTTGAAAAAAATTAAAAGCTCATTTTAAGCTGCAGTTCTGAATAATAAACAGTCAAAGTAAAGAAATTTAACGGCTGGAAGCCTTTGCATCCTGATTTAACTGTTTTTCACCTTGATTGTGTAGCTGTAAAACATATATCCTTAAGAAACAGTGACAGGAAAAACCGCTTTCCAACTTTCCTAGATGAGGGGGGGGGGTGTTTTCCGGAAGACTAAAATCGGAAAAATTCACTCCGGATTAAGGAATAAATAACCGATATTACTCAGAAAAGAAACCCATTGAACTAAAGCGTATTTTAAGATTGTGTTACATAAAAAAAGTTGACGAAACTCCGATCGTGAATTAAATGAGTAGGCTGTGTGTCTTGACCTACGAGGAAGCCATGAGACTGAATTACCGAACCTCTTTTTCTCTTCCGCTTTCCCCATGGACTTCACACAAGCACCTGCATAGTGATGTTATTTTTTGTTGTCTCATATTGTGTCCTAACCACCACCTTTTCATTCTCCAATGTCTTTAACTTAGCTCCGAGCCATACAGTAAAAGATACATCATATTCAGCTAGAGATCCTTATTAAATTTATTTGACAATGCATTTGAATTCCACATCGACTTAGAATGTCAATACGCATTTTATTGCTGCTGATTCTAATCTGAACGTCACGAGCGCCAGCTATTATCATTAAACCGGTTATTATTGCTGCTTCATCCAGTACAATTAGTTCTGAATTTGTTGTTGGCTGTGTGTGAGAAGGCAGCGCACATCTGATAAATCCAAGACTTCGAGCTGTTGTGTCCGTTGGATTCCAGTTTGTTTCATCTAGCTTGTTTCTTTATACAATCAACCAGTCAACGAAATACCCATGTCGTATTCCAAATGTGAACAATAATTTGCTATTGTATGTCAATTGTATGACCTTAATCTAACAAACTTATAATCCAAGTATGTACTATATCATGACAGAAACTGTTCCAAATATAAAACATAAAAAGACTGTCCTAAACAAATTAGCTTCACTACAATTTTTTTTCTGACTTTATTAATCTTCATTTTTAAAGGATAATGCATCTTAAGGGGAATTTAATTGGCGTGGAGTAAAGTTTTAGGGAAAGAAAATCATGCAGCGTAATTATTAATTTTTTCCAGACTGCCGCACATACACACACACACACACACACACACACACACACACACACACATACATATATATATATATATATATATATATATATATATATATATATATATATATATATATATATATATATATATATATATATGGCCTATATGGGGAGGGCGCCGAACGGAAAGTTCGCCCCGGGCGCCGGGAGGGGTAGCTACGCCTCTGTTCTCAACACTACAGTTTAGCGACTATACAGCAGTTCTGACAACTTTAAAAATCGAACAAACACAAAACAAACCAAAACACAACACATACTGGAAATTCAATAATACACTATTACTAGACGATCGCAACATCAACACTATAAAAGACATAATACAATTTTACACGCAGTCATTACAAAAAATTAACATTGGGAAGATGTAAAACAAGACATTAAGCGGGTATCTATTCAATATGCATGTAGAATTAATAGCGTAAGGGCCCACATAGAAACTAAACTAGAAAAAACAACTAAGTATGCTTAAAGAAATCAACAACAGCAAAGAACAAATAGACTCAATAGAAACGAAACTTTCTAAAATACAAGAGCACAAATATAGTGGAGCGCATATTAGAAGTAGAATAGAACAAATAGGCTCGGAAATCACATACATCACACTTTAATTTTAGAAAAAAAGCTTTCAGAGTGCAAAACAAATCACACATATCATAGACATCAATAATCAACAGACGACTGACCCTGACAATCAATATTTAGAGACTATTATACGCAACTATACAAGTTCGAAGAGACAAACACAGACATACAAGACAAATACCTTAAGTTTATTAATCCCTCACATGACAGCGTCAAAATTAATATTGGCACCCCCTTTCAGTCAGTCGACATAACCAAAACCAATCTCAAATTAAATTCAAACAAATCACCAGGACCGGACGGCTTGACAAGCGAATTTTTAAAGGCTTTTCAGCCGACTTAACTTCCCTCCTTTTAGCTACCTTTAGAGAAATGTTTCTGCTAGAACAATGCCACGAAAACTTCAACAGATCATACATACAATTTAAACGCAAACCCAAAACCGATCATAGACTAACCCAAAGCTATAGACCTATTTCTCTCAAAAACACTGATTACAAAATTCTAACAAAAGCTCTAGTCTCCAAAATTGAACAACACTTGTATAAAATTGTACATGTAGATCAACAATGCAACATCACAGGTAGGAGCAAACAAAATCACAATCACTTAATTAGAGACATAATCCACTACACACACGAGAAAAACACTCAAGCATGCATACTCAGTTTAGATCAAGAAAAAGCTTTCGACCGATTAGCTCACAATTACATTTATAAAATCTTAGAAGCAAACAATTTAGGACAACACTTTAAGACATGGATAAAATAATCTATTTTAATGCACATAGTCACCTACTGACAAACCATAATATTTCCCAACCCTTGAGAATAAATAAATCAGTCAGACAAGGTTACCCCCTATCTCCAATCCTTTATATACAATTACACTCGAACCCCTGTTAGGATACATTAGAAATACTAGAGACATCAGAGGAATCGACATTCCAAATCAATTTAAAAAAAAAAATTCTAGCGTAAGCTGATGATACAGCATTTACCCTCCAAACCGAAAAATCTATCATTCTAATAACAGACACTTTCCTTGACTTTGGGCTTGGTAGCGGGTCAAAAATTAACCTAATGAAAACAAAAAATCATGGGACTTGGACGTTGGACTAACAAACCAAATTACCCACTTAATGTGATAGGTACCAACAAATTAAAACTTTACGGCATAACCCACTACAGCAACCCACACACCAATAACGATGACGAATGGAAGCAAATCTCATGCAAAATACAAAACACCATAGCACTTTATAAATTTAGCTCAACAACAATTTTTGCTAGGTAATCTATAATTAATAGGTACGTCATCCCAAAAATTACCTATATAGCCACGGCTAAAACAATCCCCAAGCCAACAAATAAACATCTGAATAAAATCATTAGAGAGTACATATTTCAGACCACAATTACAAACATTAGCTACAACACGCTAGAATAAACCTGCACGATATACAGACCAAAATCAATAAATTCACACTTTAGCTCACTACTATATAGGCATTCAGCTCAACAAACTAACAAAAATCAATAATACAACTCCACATTACATAGGATGAAAACAAAGTCCCTTTTAAACATAATGCTTACAAATATTAAACCGGTAGTGATCTCCCCTAAACGTTCTCGAATATTCTTATATAAAACAACAGGGGATGGTAACTCGGGATATAGTTATGATTTTTAATCCATTTTAAATACTTAAACTTTTTAAAAAAGAATAGAATCTAATAAAAAAAAGAATTGCGCACCAACGAACGCCGAATAAAGATGTGTAAAATAGTGCGGAATATTATTAGTAATTTATAAATTCACAAGCGTTTTTTGAGAAATCGGAAATAGCTTACATTAGTACTTCCGGTCAACGGAAATTACTCAAAATTTGATAGAAGGTAGAGATATAGATCTTTTACTTACGTGTGAACTTTCATTGATCTATCTGAAATAGTACTCAGGTTATAGGCTTTTGAAACATTCAAGTAGAAAAAGTACCACTTCCGGTTATCCGAAATTGCTCAAAAGTTGACACGGATCTACGCAGGGGCGGAACTACAGTGCCGCCAGACCCCGCAATGCGGGGGGGGGGGGGGGGGGGGCAGGCCGATTGGGGGCCCAAAAATCCTGGCTAAATTATTTAATTTTTTTTTTAATTTAAATAAAAAAAATTAGGTGGATGTCGAGTTATCTTCCTTCTACAGTTACAAACAAACACGATAGTCGGCAAACGTCTTTGAGAAAAATGCACAGACTATAGCTCGAGAGACCGCCAGACATATAGACAACTTCAAAGACGCAGCCTACCGTTCTTTTTTAGTGGCGTCGATTAGGAGAACAAAAAAGCTTTGAAAATCGGGCTGAGGAAATGTTGCGGCGACTATCCTGGTCTTCTAGACGACCGGAAAAAGTCGGCACTATTGATGTAGATGTTCATCGGCGCTTTCTTGTCCCCTTCCCTTGAACCTTCCCAACTCTCTACCCTCCCCCCCCCCCCCATCCCCCTAACCTCTACCCCTCACCACACCCTTACAATAAGATGTAATGCATAGATTAACGAACCGTTTATGAACTACTGAACTGTAAACTGACCACTTCTGCACATTTTGTTAAAGACACTAGTCAGTAGTTGTTCATTTACCTGATGAAGTATTTCGTTGACGAATCTAATTCACACAACAAGGAAGGTAAGACTCGTCTTTATATTATTAATCGTTTTATAATTAGTACACGTATTAATGGAACATTAGTTATTAACACTAAATACATTAAAGTTAAAAATTTTAGGATACAATGATCTAGCTTTCAAGCCTAAAAACAACCAAAAGATCTATACAGGGGCGGAACTACAGTGCCCCCAGACCCCGCAATGCGGGTGGGGGGGGGGGGGGGGCAGGCCGTTTAGGGGCCCACTGCTGACCATAATTAGTATTTTTTTTAAATTTTGAATTTAATTTTCGTGCATTTTGCCTTGATATTTAGTTTGTAAAAGAAAAACACTGTAGCTGCGGTACGATTATCTTTATTTTACAGTCACTATACCACGCTCTTCAGCAAAAAAAAATAAAATCCATTACACAAAATACATTGTAAAATATAGGCAACGCTTCAAATTTGAATAACACATTTGACTCGTTGCCCCCCTTTGAAAGCTAAATAGAGGACACGTAACTGTTTGACCGATCCTCCAAAGTGTACTGTGGCGGATGGGGCAGGGGATGGGGATAACATTTCTTTTTATTTATAGTAATATTTTTTAACCATCGTCAAGGCCGAGTTCTATTTCCCTACAATCAAACACACGCTGTCGCCGGCAAAATTCTTTTTAAAAAAAACAGCAAAGACCATAGCACGAGAAGCCGCTACATATGAAGTGGCTTTCATGATGCGCGGTTCTTCTTTGCGGCATTAGTTAGGGACCCGCCGAAATCCATTGAACATTTTTCAATGTTAATATGTGTTAGTGATAGTGGTTGAATTTGTATTCTGTACTATCTTGTATCCTACAAATAATAAAAAAGAATATAATACTAGAAACTTCGTTTTTATATACGTTTACTTGTGTTTTACTTTTACAAGAAATATAATAGTAAACTTTTAAGGCCTATACTTGGAATTATCTCCCCTGAGTAAGTTTTACAATGGGCGATGGTACATAAGTGCTTTGTTGTCTCTTTCAAGATTTTTCCCGAGCCGAACCCCATCCCATCCCTCTTTTTTACCCTCGCAAGTATCGAGTTGATCAATGTATCGTTTATGAACGATTCACCACTTTAGCACATTTTGTCAGACACTAGACAGCACTAGTCAAAAGATATTGATTTATTTGCATACTATTAGTATTAGGCACATCTAATTCACAAAACAGGGAAGGTAAGATTATTTTTTATATAATTATTTAGAAATTAATTAGAACGTTTAGAATTAATTGAACATTATTGTATAATTAATAGTCAATTACTATTTATAAATGACGTTATTGAGGTGGGGGTGTGTGAGGGTCTGGCTTTTTGTTAGTGGTTAAAAAATGTGACGTCATTTGTAGATTTCCCCCCCCCCCCCCTAAATCAGAAGATTATCCGACGCGTGAGCTGGCCACATACAGTTGTACATGTGAAAAACATGTTTCTGTCTATTTTGCATTACTGCATCATTTACCCAATTGCCATGAAAACTTTGGAAGCTGTTGAGGACAGCCACGCAAAGGTTTCTGTCATAGGCTAACATTTGTTTACATATTGGAGTGGGGACGCCCAACGGAAATATGTGATTTAGCGCCCCGAGATCTTGCATAAGCGGATGAGGTTACTACTTGAAATCACCGGCGACAGTGTCATCCTGAGCGCATCACATATGAGCAGGTTGGCCCCCACGTCCAGTCGTTTAAAAGTTCCCACAACACTAGGAATAAGTCTCGCTACTACACTCGATAACTAAATCTAATCAAGTGTTGCACCAATGTTTCTTCCAGACTGCCGGAAGAAACAATATGTCGCGCCCATCCCCTGTGCAGTAATGTAACCAGTGTTTCTTCCAGACTTTTTTTCTCCGGGGGGGGGCACTTGAAATTTTCGGGGGGGGGGGGGCGGTAGACTTTCTTCGGGGGGGGGGCGGACACTGTTAAAAGTATATATTTTCTATATAAAGTATATAAATTTCATTTCGTTCGCGGGGGGGGGGGGGGGGGGGTGGCGGTAAAAATGTTTCGGGAGGGCGAAGCCCCCCCGAAGAGATGCCTGGAAGAAACTCTGAATGTAACCGGTAGCTCCCAAAAGCCCCGTGACTCCCCTGACACCTGGGCCGTCGCCGAGGGACTTACAGCATGCCTTGGCGTGTCTAGTTGGTAGAAATGAACTGCCGAAATTGTTAATATTTAATTCAACTTCTGGAAAACAGGGCACACGTCTAAAAATACACGGTTGGTAACGTTTTGATAAAAGCCTCTTAAAAATCATCGTCAGTTTAGTGTGTTGGGCTGGATATAGAGAGTCGGTGTTTCTCACTTCGAAAACTTAATGGGGCCATATATATATATATATATATATATATATATATATATATATATATATATATATATATATATATATATATATATATATATATATATATATATATATATATATATATATATATATATATATATATATATATATATATATATATATATATATATATATGTATATATATATATATATATATATATATATATATATATATATATATATATATTTATGTATATATATATATATATATATATATATATATATATATATATATATATATATATATATATATATATATATATATATATATATAATTATATATATATATATAATTATATATATATTATTATATATATATATATATATATATATATAGGGGCCCAAAAAAATTCTGCGGGGGGGGGGGGCCTTTTTTCTAGTTCCGCCTCTGGATCTACGATTTTGATAAAATACTTTTATATAAAATTATATCAACCTAGCTGTAACAGTACTCAAGTTATCGTGTTTACACACAGACAGACAGACAGACACACACATACACAGACATACGGACAAGATTGCAAAATTATGTTTTTCCGTATCAGTGAGGTGTAAAACGTCGAGATTTGTAAAATCTCGTTTCTATTTTTTTGCACGATTACTAGACTTTCTCTATACTTCGTATATACGAGAAAGTAAAAACAACAAAAAACTTGTACACGACAAATCACAAAACATTTACAATAAACAGGGAGTGATCTCCCCTAAATTTTTCGGATATTCTAATATAAAACTACGAGGGATGGCAACTCAGGACATAGACAATATTTGTAATCGATTTTTAATTACTTAATCTTTTCATAATAGAATGGAATCTCGTAAAAAAAGAATTGCACACCAAGTGAACGCCTAATAAAATGTGCATAATAGTGCGCAATATTATTAGTACTTTATAAATTTACGTGCGTTTTTTGAGAAATCGGAAATAGTGTAAATTAGTACTTCCGGTCAACGGAAATTACTCAAAATTTAACAGAGGTAGAGATCTAGATCTTTTACTTACATGTGAAATTTCATTTATCTATCTGAAATAGTACTCAAGTTATAGGCTTTTGAAAAATTCATAGTAGAAAAAGTACCACTACAGGTTATCGAAAATTGCTCAAAAGTTGATACGGATCTACAATTTTGATAAAATACTTATATATGAAATTTCATCATCCTATCTGTAACGGTACTCAAGTAATCGTGTTTACACACAGACAGACACACAGACATACGGACAAGATTGCAAAATTATGTTTTTCCGTATCAGTGAGGTCTAAAACGTCGAGAGTTGTAAAAATCTCGATTTTTTTTTGCACGATTACAATACTTTCTCTATACTTCGTATATACGAGAAAGTAAAAAGTTAGTGCAAAAAGTCTCAACCCGATTATACAACAGAATTCAATGGTGTAGGAAATACGCTCTAACAGACACAATAGACACCTTCAGGAACCTTCATCTCAAAACCATCACACACAAAGCCAGGGAAAGAACATACAGACTCATTTACAATTCGACACCCCTAGTAAAACAACAGAAACCCTACTGCCCACTATGCAGACAAAACACACCAGAAATCGAAACACACATCCATTTAAAATGCCCCACCATACAAAACATGAAAAAGACGATAGAAACCAAAATAACAAAAAATCGAGACCTTTAACATCGATGTAGTCATAACCCTAAACAAAATCCCTAAACACAGAGACAGGACGGACCTAGATAAAAAAGCAAGGACGGTAGCAGTGTTTCTTCCAGACTTTTTTCTCCGGGGGGGCACTTGAAATCTTCGGGGGGGGGGGGGGGGGGCGGTAAACTTTCTTCGGGGGGCGGACACTGTTAAAAGTATATATTTTCTATATAAATTATATAAATTTCATTTCGTACGGGGGGCGGTAAAAATTTTTCGGGGGGGCTTTGTCCCCCCGAAGAGATGCCTGGAAGAAACTCTGGACGGTAGCTATCTAGAGACAAACTATATGGAACAGTAGAATAAAAGAAAAACAAGACAAGGTACAGTTCAGATTTGATTTATCGTAGACGACTCGACAATGACAGCACTCAAACACGTATACCATAATTAGCAACACTACGACGAAAAGAACATATTACACTGCATTGGCCACCTAGCCCGCCTAATACTAACTGACACATCCCCTTTCATCACACCCTCCCCGCCCCCCCGCCCCTAAACCCCATGATCCCAATATCAAATTTGCCCTCATAACTGCATCCCCTTCGTCCCCATGACCCCCACCCCTGTGTTGAAATACTCTGTTAAATACTGAAAATGATGTATTATCCAAATACATTTCTAACAACATTAATTTGACCCCCACCCCCACAACACCCATGTCCCCACCTTGTTTCGCATCATTTATCATTAGTCATTCAGGTTCCTATTGTTGCTTATTTGTGTATTGTTTTATTTACAAAGCTTACAAACAAACATTGTAAAGTCATTATTTGACACTATTTTACTATTATCATATATGTACGGTACTTTGGTCCACAACGTACAAAATCACCCCAATGACCCCTCCTCCTTTTGTATTCATTTTATTATCCCTAAACTAATACTTAAGTTGTTTTGTTAACTTTAATAACATGTACGGCCTTATTTGAACTCTTTTATGAGAACACTGTTAACCCATTTTTTACCTTTAAAACTCCACTGTATCTCCACACCCCGTGATAGCTACACGCCTACCCACCCCTAACCTGTCCGTACTAAACATCCAAATAAACATAAACACCGACTTGAACATACCAACCTTTCACCCTCCCGATAAATCGCTCACACAGCAATCTGTTCGTTAAACCTCCACCCACCCCACACACACAATATAAATAGTAACATCTCAGCAGTTAGATCACACAAGACTACCCGCTATCTAGTTAGATAACTGTGGGTTTCAGGGGTCATCCATAAATGACATCACGTCTGTCAGCACTTATCATCCCAAAATAACCAGACCCCACATTCAAAAGAGGTTTTTATATTTAAAAAACTCTACTAAACTCTACTTCACCTGCCCAGTGTCCCGCCAAGTCTCAGACATGTTTGAATTTTTAAAAAAAACGATTCCGGCCGAGCATGGCTCTGACCACACATATCCTTTCATATGCTGAGAACATAGAAACAGGTGAACTCTACTTCAGTTGCCCTGTGCCCCGCGAGGTCCTGATAGTCAACCTTATCATTCACATATAAGCCTTAAGAAAAAAATAATTGAAAACATTGTTGTTAAAAATAATAAATCCTTGTACTATTACTTAATTTATTGTTCTAAACTGTTATAATTAATGTGTTTAATCTACCTATGAATATATCAATAAATTAATTAACGGCTTTAAATTAGTTTGTAATTAACAGTGTGTTTAAGTAGGAACAACATTTACCACCCAAAATCCTATTTTACAGCTCTACACATAATGCAGATTCTCCCCAATAACAAATCAGAAAAACTAACAAACAAAAAAAATGAGTTATCAAACGTCACTATTCAGTCAAAGTTAAGCCATTGTTCTAAAACTTTAAAAGCAATGTAAACAGAAAGTGATATTTCAACCCTTGGCGTTGAAATATCACTTTCTGTTTACATTGCTATTTCAGTTACAACGCCTGCTTCCACCCCTCACCATGTTTAAAACTTTAAAATTAATGTGGTTAATCTATCTATGAATAAATCAATAAATTAATTAACGTCTTTAAATAAATTTGTGATTAACAGTCTGTCTGAAAAGAAAAATTGTTCTCTACCTACATACTATTTTACAGCATTGTATATTGCGTAGATTTTCTACAGTACGAAATCAGACAAAGAAACAAAAAAAAATATTCAAACATGTAAACAAACTTTAGTTTTAGTAGTATATAGATAGCACAGGATTTGACGCTTGGCTTGCCTTAAACACACACAGAAAACTTCTCCATGACTCGTCAGACACACCTAACCCCCCCCCCCCCCCTCTGCCCACTTCACCCTCAGACATAATGTAGTGAACGAGGGAAGGGGGATGAATGGTGGTGAATGTTGTTGTACTTTGTACCCTGTCCCGTTCGACCTTCTTCAGTTCTTGTGCTGTGAGTTGTAATAGTCCGGTTTGTACCAGTTTATGAAAGCGTATATAAGGTTTTGTCCAGATCTCCAAGGTTAGTACAGGTTAGGTTTAGATTAGTTTGTAGCCAGTGTATCTTAGTTTACTAGCTTGTGTATTTTGTGTTTAGACTAGACTGTTATGTGTAGATAGTGTATATACTATTAAAATCTCTTAGTTTTTCAACGAGCCTTTGTTCCATTCAGTCTTGTGTTGTAACCCGTTTGTGGTTGTTTGTCTTATGTGTTGCGCTACGCATCGGATCACCCGAAAGGCGTGTCCGTGTGTTCACAACATATAATTGGGGGCTCAGCCGTGATTTGAACTAGACTGTTTGTTTTCGTGTCGAGCTGTCTACACATGAAGTTAGGTCTATTCTCGCTAGTGTGTACAGTGGCTTAGATCTTAGTACTGTCTATAGCGTAGGGAGAACTGGACGGAGGTCAGACAGTCGGTTGCCTAACCAGACGTCAACCGACCTGTGACCAAACGAGAGAGTGAGATGCATCTCTCGAGAAGGTGGTTCAACTCTGTGACCAAGAGCATGTCGTTGGGCAGCTGTAACCAAGACTATGTGAAGTCGGTGCGGTGCTAAATTGTATCCAGCGGTCAGGCCGTATGGACGGTGACCTGAGCCAGTGTTGTTTAGCAGCCACACACGGTTGTATGGTCAACACAGACGTCGGAATCAGTGAAGCGTGTCGTGAAGCACGCGTGGATTTTGAGAGACACAGCAGTGTCCGTGATGGTGGGCGACAGATACAAGTCGACATCGTCTGTTTAGCAGAATCCGTCTCAAGTCAGCATCTCCAGCTGTAGATAGAGAGCTCAACTGTTAGCAGTCATCCTCTACCTAGGCTGTGACAACAAGCATCAACGGCAGTTGGTGGATTGTTCAACCGAGCAGTCTACTTAGGCCATGACGAAAACCTCACCGGCAGTAGATTGGGCCACCCTTGCGGTGTGTCATACACTACATAAGCCCGAGCCGTCCCAAGTCTCCTACACCCCAACATCACCGGCAGTAGATTAGGCCACCCTTGCGGTGTATCATCCACTACATATACCTGTGCCCCACAACCCTTCCAATGCCCTTGCATCCCAACTCTCCTAGGTCCAAGTATCACCAACAGTAGACTGGGTCATCCTTGTTTGGTGAGTCACTGTCTAGATATGTCCGTGTTACCCAACCCTAGGATACCCCTCCTACGTCCTTACACTAGGCTGTCATATGCCTGTGCCCCACAACCCTTCCCATGCCCTTGAATCCCAACTCTCCTAGGCCCAAGTATCACCAACAGTAGACTGGGTCATCCTTGTGTGGTGAGTCACTGTCTACATATGTCCGTGTTACCCAACCCTAGGATACCCCTCCTATGTCCTTACACTAGGCTGTCATATGCCAGTGCCCCACGCCCTTCTTATGCCCTTACACTAGGCTGTCATATGCCTGTGCCACAAAGTCCTACAACGAAGCAGTGACGGAGACGGTGACCTGAGTCAGTGGTGCCCCGGATAGATGTTATCTACCATACGTGTGGTGTCTACAGTCCCAGGACCACAAAATGACGTCAGGCCGTGAAGATTCAACAGGACACGGTAGCCGCCGTGTTAGCTATGGTGTGTGACTGTTTACCCTAGTCGACATCATTGAGCGCCGGAGAATCTGTCATGCTTCAGGGTATAAGGGACGCAACCTCCAGCGCACCCTGTTTACCTGAAGTCCCCTGATAATCCCGTGCTCAACACATCGACCATAGAGTGGTCCCCCTCGCGGTGAATTCGATTCTATCTATTCCTAACATCAAACTCCTATTAGGAAACAACATAGCCCCACCACCTTCGGCTATGTACTCCAACCCACCTGCCTGTGCACGTCGGGTTAAATATGCTTGTGCACACCCTAACTCTCGTCTATCAAGATTTGTCTCTAGATCATCTGTATGCAGTGACCTGATTAGCTGTGTGCAGTGACCTGATTAGAGGTATGCTGTGACCTGATTAGCTGTGTGCAGTGACCTAATCAGCTGTGTACTATGAACAGATCAGAGATGAAGAGAACTTGTTCCCAAGTCAACCCAACAAGTTCACAGTTCAGAAGTCTACGTCTGATGTCAACGACACGAAAGAATTGCGAACTGTTACCAGCCAACACGTCTTGTGAACGCTGCCGTTCTGAGCGATTTAAGGTCCTGGTTAAGTTAATCCAGGGAGATAACCTGGTACTTATTGCCTTGCATTATTGCAATTTCTTTTACTATCCGCCTGGATAGTGTACTTAGTTTTTACTGTTTACGATACTATTGTATTTAATGTTTATCATTTTAAGATTGTGACTTTAAAGATTAATACCTTTGTTTTATGATGTGTTTTTTTTGCACACGCTTCATTGTTATGTGGCACTTGCTGCATTTGTGTTAATACCTTGTGGTACTTTATTTACATCATGAAAGTATATTGTAATACTAATGTTAGTAGTTATTAGTTTTCATGTTACCTCAACTCACCAAGTTAGCCACCACTGTTATACTATTTAAAGGTTTTTGGAGTCAAAAATTAATTTTCAGATAATTTTTGAGTTAGCGGTGGGGGTGTAGTAAACGAGGGAAGGGGGATGAATGGTGGTGAATGTTGTTGTACTTGGTACCCTGTCCCGTTCGACCTTCTTCAGTTCTCGTGCTGTGAGTTGTAATAGTCCGGTTTGTACCAGTTTATGAAAGCGTATATAAGGTGTATGAAAACGTGTGTGATTGCCTCAGTTTTGTCCAGATCTCCAAGGTTAGTACAGGTTAGGTTTAGATTAGTTTGTAGCCACTGTATCTTAGTTTACTGGCTTGTGTATTTTGTGTTTAGACTAGACTGTTATGTGTAGATAGTGTATATACTATTAAAATCTTTTAGTTTTTTAACGAGCCTTTGTTCCATTCAGTCTTGTGTTGTAACCCGTTTGTGGTTGTTTGTCTTATGTGTTGCGCTACGCATCGGATCACCCGAAAGGCGTGTCCGTGTGTTCACAACACATAATAACCCCACATCCCCTTTAACTGTTCCAACGACCCCACCATACACCCCAACATCAATTTCGAATATCTATTCATTTACTTATTTAAAGTTCTAAATCGTGTTTCTTTCCCCTCATCTTTCACACAGCAATCTTTTGAAAACTCAACGCGACTAGTATATAAATAAACACTCTTTCAACTGGCCAACATAATTTGTTTCTCTACATAGAAAATGCTTCACTGTCCCATTGACTCTCCCCTAACCCCCCCCCCCCCCTCTTTTAACAATTTCCTTTCCACTCCCCACCCGGACACCTGACCCTTTCATTTGACCTTCACCCCCTTTACTGTTATCCCTTTCAATTTTGTATAATAACATACATGACATCATGTAAATATTCATTATGTACATTTGCAAAACCTTTCGTTTTCATTTGATGTTCGAAATTATGTAAAGAATTTGATGTTGATGTACTTGTTTTAAATTGCAAATAAAAGTATTAAAAAAAACAACTAAGCACTCCACAAAACAACCAATCACCAATTTATTAATCATTCAAACGCAAAAGTTACTTGAAAACCTAAGCGAAGCTAGTCCGTATACCTAGTAAAGTATAATTATGTGTATTTTTTTCTCTAATAAAATAATTGAAAAAAACCTTGAAAATGGTCATAACAATCCAAAAAAAAAACCCATCAATTATGTGGTTATCAATAAAAAGGGTTACATTCTTGACAAACAGTCAGCTACAATATTATCTGTACCTTTAATATGGGAAATAATTAAATTAAGTTTTGGAAATACAAACACCATCAAAAATAAATAAATAAATAAATAAAATAAATAAATAAATAAATTAGATTGAACCCCACGCCATAGCCGAGTAGGATTTCGATGGTTTTCCTTAATGTTACAATACTAACATAGACGCCAGCCGCCACACCATTCATCTTCAACATTTGTATCATCAGATTATTACAGTCATATTCTTTCATTCTCTGGCAATTAAAACATTTTTTATACTGAAGTGAAGCTGTCCAAATACTGTAGGAAATTGTCAGAAGATGTGGGTTGGAATGTTTGTCTGTAAAGTAGTTCTGACAAAGGCTTATGCGTTAACTTCCATCCAGTTTGTGCCGCAACTATTCTGTTGATCTGTGTCCATGTCTTCTATTGAAGTCTGTTTTTGGCATTTTTTAAAATTGGTAGTGATGTTCATTGGACGCTTCAAGATTTTACTTAATACACCTGTCTAAAAAATTTTATCTGATCAAGTAGACCAGTATTTGATGAAATTGTCACTTCAGCTTTTGGTTAAAATAAATAAGTTCAAATTAGAGAAATGTCTCCCAACAACTGACAAGAGCTGAGCAAGTTGCTGAATCATTGATTTGGGAGCTGTCTGTGTCTGGTTCCTGTGTTGTTGGTGATGTTCAGTGTCTTGATTTTGTCTTTTCATCTAATGAAATTGTAATGCTTAAACCAATATTAATAAAACATCGAAGAGCGTATCTGTTAAACTTGAGTGAAACCACTGCTAAGTGGGTAAAATTGAGTTACAATATTTGACACTTAACCAACAAACAAGCAAACAGAAAGAAATAAGCATATAAAACAGACATCCTACGCTTATTAAAACCTTATAAGAAACTAAATAATACCTGAAAGAATTACAATGTAGTCGCTTCTTAATGTTGGAAGTTCGAAATAGTGTGGAAGCATTTACATCGCATCTATCACAAATCAATTGATATTTTTATAAGAAGTTGTCATATCATAGATTGTAGACCTATCACACGACTTCAGGATGAGAACCCAGCATAACGAAGAAAATAACGTTTGTGTCGGTGTGTGGCGTTAAGGACAAGAGTAAACACCACGTTATATTTAAAATATTCAGGGAATTGATGTTTTAACGTAAAGTATTTGGGAAACAGCAAAAAATCAAATGTGTTACGATCAACCTTTCGTTCACAAACACGTTTCAAGGCACTGCTTAAGCCTGTATTTAGCTTTTTAGTTGTATCCTAACACCATAAGCCCTCGACCCTAGCCGCTACTTACAAAAAGGCCCCTTACAATCGTACACCCAAGATTTTACATCTGCACTCGACCTTGGGATTAAAATACATAAACACCCCGGCGTTATGTCAACTCACACTCGCCTCTTTCCTACGTTCTAGACTACTCTAGACTATTCTAATCCAACCTGCAACTGACTCGTAACAGCATGCAAGACCCTTACCCCACTCACATCTGGTCTAAAACGATGCGACATATATTCTTACAGCATGGCATACATTACTGTCTGCTCCCTTAGCAGGCAGGACGAATACATTAAATTTACAACTGGGGGTCATTGTGGTCAAGCCAGTAACGCCCGTGGTTGCTAAACCGAAAAGTCGTCGGGCAAATGAGGCTTTAAGGTTGGGGACAACACATTAAGGGAAAAAAACAAAATAATTAAACAACTTCTTTCTTGAAGTTTGTTCTTGGATGAGCAAAGGCTATGGAAACCAGAGTTTCTTCCAGGCGGTGGCCGGAAAGAACCGCAACGGAAAAAAGCGCAACGGAAAAAAAGCGCAAAACAAAAAGCGCAACGGAAAAAAACGCACACGGAAAAAAGCGCAAAGAGAAAAAAGCGCACACAGAAAAAAGCGCAAAGAGAAAAAAGCGCAAACAGAAAAAAGGGCAAAGAGAAAAAAGCGCACACAGAAAAAAAGCGGAAACAGAACAAAGCGCAAACGGAAAAAAAGCGCAAAGAGAAAAAAGCGCCACCCTTTTTCCCCTAAAGTCAAGTGCCCATCAGAGCTGGGCGGACTCATAGTCGTCCAACGGTCTCCCAGACGTTTTTTTTGTGGGTTAGCAGTCGAAATATCTACCACACTGAACCACTGTATTTATGCATTATTTTGTCAGTCAAAAAAATTATAATTGGTTTCAAATTAAAAATGTATTTCCAGGCCTATATTAGGTTTTTATTTAAAAGTTTTTTTATGTGTGTCGTCTATTCTCAAGAATGTGTTTTATTTGATTATTTGATTAGTTGCATGCAGACTAAATAGTAACACAGATATTCAGATTACGTTTAAGCTATAGTGTTGTAAACACAAGAGAAAATCCTGAATTATTTTAACATGATTTATTACAGAACAAGTTACAAACATTTACTGCATACACATTTTTCAAAAGTAGTTCTGCCAAAAGTAGTAGCCATTTATATAGTTTTAGTACATACGTCAATGTTAACAATTATGGTCTTTGACAAAAGTATATACATTTGAAAAATTAAGACATTTCTTTCTACTACGATAATGTAGGAACAAATTTTCTCAATTAATATAAAACAGTTTATGGTTACACATTACAATTATGAGATTTAAAACACAATTAAGTATGTTCAAAATAAAACAAAATAATGTTAGTCATCATCAAAGTTTGTAATTCTATAAACTAAATTTGAGATAACTATAATACGCGACACGTTAGGAAGTAAAATATAACTGACTTGTTTGTCACATTTTACACTCTCAATGCAAAGTAAAAAGAGAGTATTGTCGTCATTTTAAAAAAAAGAGACTATTACAACTTTCTGTTTCCTATTTTACGATCTAATTAAAATCTGACATTTTAAATGCTAAAATAGCATTCGTCAGTAGCTAAACATCAATGATTTTACTGAATATAAACTGTAAAACAATTAAATTTATGAGAAATGGGAAATAAAGTATAGTACAGCTTACGTTATACCGGTACTCGCTAAAAATAATAGAAGCCAAAGTATTAAATCCAATATTTATGATTTTTTTTGAACCCAACTGAAACAGTAACCAGGTTATCGGGATTTTAAATTTGAATAGAAGAAAGTATCATTGCCTAAAATTAACGATTTCAAAATATAGGTGTTTAATAAACTTAAAATAGGGTAAGCAAAACTTGTGGTTACCGCAAATCACTCGAACGTTTTGAGAAACATACATGAATAAATACTTGCTTTAAAAATTCGCGAGCTTTAAAATTCCCGGGAGGCAAACACTGCTTAAAAATTAAACTTTGTATATCAATTACAATTTTTTTACTTGGTCCATGTGGGCTTAAAAGGGTTGGGTGGACTTGCTCCAAAGATATGTGTTCTTATAATACCTTTTAAAACTTTTTTTTCTTTGAATTTTACCTTTCTTGCCTGGAAACAGCTTTCCTATCTGTTGTTTTACACATATGGGTATATCACATCGGGTAATTTGAATATCATTGGCCCATTCTTCAAAAACTTTACAGGCCAGACGAAATCGCCCTCTGTGGAAAAAAACATATTCCTTCTAAAAGCGGTATCTGGATTCAAATAAATCGTTATAATTTAAATCATCCCTTAAACTTTGTCGTTGGGGCACCACCGTATCGAGGGCTAAGTGTCGCCCACCCGTCTCCATGCCTGACCACAGCCGGATGTCTCCATCTAGGTGGTTCGCCTTGGTCACGAACACTTTGCCGGTTGAAGTACCTCTGGAGGGCCTTACGCCTAGTGATGCCTTGTTAGCATCCGTTTGATTTCTCTTCTAGATGATTTGCTGTCCCCGCTATCGAGCCTCATCTGCCCAGGGGGTTCCAACTCGGGCCATTCCAGGTTTAGCAAACATGAGCTATACTGACCCGAACAAATGAAACACCTATCAGTGATATTAGCAGTTAAAGTAGAGCTAGTCGTGTTTTGGAGAAACACAATGTCATGTGGTCATACAGGTATTTAGAATGTAGTGCATTTGTTTAACAGTGTAATTGTAAAATTCGAAAATTATAAACGTTTTTTGTTACAGGACTTACTTGTTATTTGCCGGATCTACTCTGCAAAAGTCTTTAATCCTTGACTCCAAATATTTCTCATTAAAGACTCGTTCGACAACTGGTTTCCATAGAGACACGCATCTCCTTGCATCAACTTGACCACAGGTTGGGTCCAGACTTGAAATGAATTTCCTACAGAGAGAACAATTGCTTGTGTGTGGAACCTCTGTTAAGGTGAGGTCACGTTCTGGTGAGGGTCCTTGGCTGGCGCTGCTGCTTCTTTTATTCTGTCTCTTTTTAGGCGGTTCGGATTTTAGTTCTTCGTCAAGAGCATCTAACAAATTAAAACATAAAATAAATAAATAAGTTAAATGCCCTTTAGAAAATGACGATTCTATGGGGCAGGTGAAGTAAAGTTCACTTGTTTATGTGACCCAGGCATGTGAAGGGAAAGTGGGGTCAGCAACATGCCCATCCGAGTTTACTTTCCCTAACATGGTTCAGGTACCCATCAGAGCTTGATGGACTTAGAGACGAGTCTACTGATACAAACCCGGGATTCGAACTCGGAATTTCGGGTTAGTAGTCGTATGCTCTAACATCTGAATGGTACCTAACTCAAGTAGGGAAAGTAAAGGTGGTTGGGCATAGTGCTGCCGGTTCCCAGAAAGAACCGCAACGGAAAAAAGCGCAACGGAAAAAAACGCAAAACAAAAAGCGCAACGGAAAAAAACGCAAACGGAAAAATGCGCAAAGAGAAAAAAGCGCACACAGAAAAAAGCGCAGAGAAAAAAAGCGCAAACGGAAAAAAGCGCAAACAGAAAAAAGCGCACACAGAAAAAAGCGCAAACGAAAAAAAGCGCAAACAGAAAAAAAGCGCAAAAAGTGTTTGATCACGTGATCAACTACCATTTAAAGCGTACCACTACCATGTGCATTCCCATCACCACGATACAGGCGATAATCACTTTACTTTTATTTTCTTTGTCAATAATTATTCAACTACTATTCTCGTATAAATAAACATAAAACTATCCTTGATATCGATATTACACGAAGTATGTCTCACATTCTCCCTAGTCCGAACTACCTAGCTTGCATACCGTAACAACCCGTTCCTATGGCAAAACTTCACTCTCTTTCATCCGCGTCATCAAACATGCATTCGTCATATTTCTCGCAACAACATTCATTCGCACCAAATTACCTGATAAAACACACATCAAAACAATGATGTATTTACTATTATTTCATAATGACGCACCTACCTTCCTACCAACCTACCTCCCTCCCTCCCAACCTACCTCCCTCCCTCCCAATCTACCTACGTACCTACCTACCTACCTACCTACCTACCTACCTAACTGCCTTCCTACCTACCTGACTACCTGCCTGCCTGCCTACCTACCTACCTTCCTACCTACCTGCCTACCTGCCTGCCAGCCTGCCTGCCTACCTACCTACCTACCTACCTACCTACCTACCTACCTACCTACCTACCTGCCCCCACTATCTCTATATATACAGAGGTTACAGAAACAGGTCAACTCTACTTTTCTTTTTTTTATATATTATATATTTTTTATATTCTTTATTACCTTTAATGCCTTTAAAATCTGCAACCAACCATTCCTGTTTTACTCCGGGGTTGCGTAAAATTGTCACAATGCCGTCAAACCATCTGTTACTTCGACGTCGAATGCGGTCGATCAGTTGTCCATTCACCATCTTGTCTGTTTTGGTTTCAAGAAGCTTTTCAAACTCTTCCTTAAAAAGAAATTTCATTATTTAAATGATGAATAACACATATAAAGCATTTTTTTTTATTTCATAAAAAAAAATTATAAATGCTACAACATCAATGTTTTAAAATTAGAATTTAAAAGCTTACTATTTCGTCGAATGTCAGAAGATCTGGTGCATCCCCTGGAGCAGCGTTTAAAAACGATTTTGTAATAATGGAGTCAACAAAAACTTTCTTTACTCTTTGGTACAGTTTTTGGTTGTATTCTGAATCCATTTCTGAGTAATTTCTATGGAAATATATATAGATAAATAAATAAATAACATATATATATATATATATATATATATATATATATATATATATATATATATATATATATATATATATATATATATAATATATATATATATATATAATTTATATATATATATATATATATATATATATATATATATATATATATATATATATATATATATATATATATATATATATATATATATAAGAAGTATATCAGCTCCCCTTTGGTTAGCATGGGTGAGCAGGAGCAGGAGTAGGTCACCTAGTAACCTATTGACCTAACATGGCGGAGGGGGGGACCTAGTAACCTAGTGACCTAGTGTGGGAGTGACCTAGTGACATAATGACTTCTGTGGAGGGGGAGGGGTGATGATGGTAGTGAAAAACGTAGTGATGAAAGTACTGATAAAAGTAGTGATGAAAGTAGTGCTTAAGTCAGTGATGTAACTAATGTTTTAGGCAGTGATGAAGGTAGTGAGGAAAGTAGTGATTAACGCTCAACAGACGATTGATTGGATTATGGTCTTTTTTTTTACTCGTGACTTTGACGTCATAAATATTATACTACAATTTTTTTGTTTACGTACAATAATATTTTATGTTTAAATAAATGAATAATGAATGATAATCAACAATAAAAATGATAATTTTTTAGTTTGTTTTACATTTACTCTTACGGAAATGAACGCAATTTCGTGGCTGATGATAAAAATAATATTACACAATATGCAATAAAATATTTTATGTTTATTACTACTAATATACATCAAAATTAAATGCAGTAAATTGTTGTAGCCTTATCTAATATTTCCATAGTTAAGACAATGGTTAGGAAGGATGTTTTTCTTGACAATACATTATGATTGTGGATAAGCCAACTGTAGGGTGTACAATTATGAGCTTTGCTTGATCACTTACAGGTTACACATATGGTTTTAATTTATATATTTAATTATGCAGGTCAGTGGACCAGATAGGTTAGCAAACAATTAAGTAAGTTATCAGTTTAAAAACATGTAATGTCCTTAGGTAAACAATTAATTACTAGCAAACTTAATTTGTTCACCTTTGAGATATAACTATAGTTCATTTTTATATTTCATTTCAAGATTATTGAGAAAAGAATCCAGATATCTTAGAAATAATAATTCCAACAAGATATTGCCAATTACACTCTAAATTAGTTAGTTTTAGAGTTAGATAATATTTCACTTAACCATCCTGTTTATTTTGTTTTTAAGCCACCAATATTTTCCAACCATTCTATGAACCATACTGTTTCAGATTAGCATGAGGTTTTTAAATTGTTGTTGTATTATTGAAAAAAAAAATTTTAAAAGAATAAATGTTCACTTTAGATAAGTAAATGCGACCCTGTATGTTTACAAAAAGAAGGAAATTGTTTGTCTAGTTATCATGTATACCTGCCTGGAAAGCGAAAGAGAGGAAGACCACTGGGAACATGGAGGACAGAGATGGAAGTAGAAGTGCTCGCTACTGGCAAGGCTTGTCATGAACTGAAGTGGATCGCCCAAGATATAGTGGAATGGCGGAGATTTGTTGCTGCCTTATACTCCACATGGAATGATGAGGAATAATAGTAATAAAAAATAATAATAGTTATCATGTATGTTCACATTATTTATCAATTGAAGATCATAAAAAGCATATATTTTAATTTTATTTGAAGCACTGCAGATATTTTAATTTGATATTTTCATTACATTTTCTTATTTCTGTGTTTGATTTCATGTTTACTTATGTTTGCCACTTGTAGTGTAAAAAGTGTTTGCCGAAGGACCCAATTGTGTAAAGATCATCAACACATCATTTGATTTGTGAAATAATCATTTCTTGACACCGTGCATTCAAAATTGTCATATTTTTACAAATATGCAATAAAATATTTTATGTTTATTACTACTAATATACATCAAAATTAAATGCAGTAAATTGTTGTAGCCTTATCTAATATTTCCATAGTTAAGACAATGGTTAGGAAGGATGTTTTTCTTGACAATACATTATGATTGTGGATAAGCCAACTGTAGGGTGTACAATTATGAGCTTTGCTTGATCACTTACAGGTTACACATATGGTTTTTATTTATATATTTCATTATGCATGTCAGTGGACCAGATGGGTTAGTCTATGTGGTGGATGAAAGTCATCAGTTAAAAAAAATGTAATGTCCTTCGGTAAACAATTTATTACTAGCAAACTGAATTTGTTCACCTTTGAGATATAACTATAGTTCATTTTTATATTTCATTTCAAGATTATTGAGAAAAGAATCCAGATATCTTAGAAATAATAATTCCAACAAGGTATTGCCAATTAAAACTTTAAATTAGTTAGTTTGAGAGTTAGGTAATATTTCACTTATCTATCCTGTTTATTTTGTTTTTAAGCCACCAATATTTTCCAACCATTCTATGAACCATACTGTTTCAGATTAGCATGACGTTTTTAAATTGTTGTTGTATTATTAAAAAAATATCAAAAGAATAAAAGTTCAGTTTAGATAAGTGTATGCGACACTGTATGTTTACAAAAAGAAGGAAATCGTTATCTAGTTATCATGTATACCCGCCTGGAAAGCGAAAGAGAGGAAGACCACTGGGAACATGGAGGAGAGAGATGGAAGTAGAAGTGCGAGCTACTGTCAAGACTTGTCATGAACTAAAATGACTCGCCCAAGATAGAGTGGAATGGTAGAGATTTGTTGCTGCCCTATACTCCACATGGAGTGATGAGGATTAATAATAATAAAAAATAATAATAGTTATCATGTATGTTTACATTATTTATCAATTGAAGATCATAAAAAGCATATATTTTAATTTTATTTGAAGCACTGCAGATATTTCAATTTGATATTTTTATTACATTTCTTATATCTGTGTTTGATTTCATGTTTACCTATGTTTGCCACTTGTAGTGTAAAAGGTGTTTGCCGAAGGACCCAATTGTGTAAAGATCATAAACACATCATTTAATTTGTGAAAGATTCATTTCTTGACACAGTGCATTCAAAATTGTCATATTTCTACATATATGCAATAAAATATTTAAGTTTATTACACCTAATATACATCAAAATTAAATGCAGTAAATTGTTGTAGCCTTATCTAATATTTTGATAGTTAAGACAATGGTAAAAAAGGATGTTTTTCTTGACAATAGATTATATTTGTGGATAAGCCAACTGTAGGGTATGCAATTATGAGCTTTGCTGAATCACTGACAGGTTACACATATGGTTTTGATTTATATATTTTATTATGTAGGTCAGTGGACCAGATGGGTAAGTCTATGTGGTGGATTAAAGTCATCAGTTAAAAAAAATGTAATGTCCTGCTGTAAACAATTACTAGCAAACTTAATTTGTTCACCTTTGAGATATAACTATAGTTCATTTTTATATTTCATTTCAAGATTATTGAGAAAAATATCCAGATATTTTAGAAATAATAATTCCAACAAGATATTGCCAATTACACTCTAAATTAGTTAGTTTTAGAGTTAGGTAATATTTCACTTATCTATCCTGTTTATTCTGTTTTTAAGCCACCAATATTTTCCAACCATTCTATCAACCATAATGTTTCAGATTAGCATGAGGTTTTTGAATTGTTGTTGTATTATTTTAAAAAAATATTAAAAGAATAAAAGTTCAGTTTAGATAAGTGTATGCGACACTGTATGTTTACAAATAGAAGGAAATTGTTTGTCTTTTTATCATGTATACCCGCCTGGAAAGCGAAAGAGAGGAAGACCACTAGGAACATGGAAGAGAGAGATGGAAGTAGAAGTGCACACTACTGGCAAGACTTGTCATGAACTAAAGTGGCTCGCCCAAGATAGAGTGGAATGGCGGAGATTTGTTGCTGCCCTATACTCTACATGGAGTGATGAGGATTAATAATAATAAAAAATAATAATAGTTATCATGAATGTTCACATTATTTATCAATTGAAGATCATAAAAAGCATATATTTTAATTTTATTTGAAGCACTGCAGATATTTTAATTTGATATTTTCATTACATTTTCTTATTTCTGTGTTTGATTTCATGTTTACTTATGTTTGCCACTTGTAGTGTAAAAAGTGTTTGCCGAAGGACCCAATTGTGTAAAGATCATCAACACATCATTTGATTTGTGAAATAATCATTTCTTGACACCGTGCATTCAAAATTGTCATATTTTTACAAATATGCAATAAAATATTTTATGTTTATTACTACTAATATACATCAAAATTAAATGCAGTAAATTGTTGTAGCCTTATCTAATATTTCCATAGTTAAGACAATGGTTAGGAAGGATGTTTTTCTTGACAATACATTATGATTGTGGATAAGCCAACTGTAGGGTGTACAATTATGAGCTTTGCTTGATCACTTACAGGTTACACATATGGTTTTTATTTATATATTTCATTATGCATGTCAGTGGACCAGATGGGTTAGTCTATGTGGTGGATGAAAGTCATCAGTTAAAAAAAATGTAATGTCCTTCGGTAAACAATTTATTACTAGCAAACTGAATTTGTTCACCTTTGAGATATAACTATAGTTCATTTTTATATTTCATTTCAAGATTATTGAGAAAAGAATCCAGATATCTTAGAAATAATAATTCCAACAAGGTATTGCCAATTAAAACTTTAAATTAGTTAGTTTGAGAGTTAGGTAATATTTCACTTATCTATCCTGTTTATTTTGTTTTTAAGCCACCAATATTTTCCAACCATTCTATGAACCATACTGTTTCAGATTAGCATGACGTTTTTAAATTGTTGTTGTATTATTAAAAAAATATCAAAAGAATAAAAGTTCAGTTTAGATAAGTGTATGCGACACTGTATGTTTACAAAAAGAAGGAAATCGTTATCTAGTTATCATGTATACCCGCCTGGAAAGCGAAAGAGAGGAAGACCACTGGGAACATGGAGAAGAGAGATGGAAGTAGAAGTGCGAGCTACTGTCAAGACTTGTCATGAACTAAAATGACTCGCCCAAGATAGAGTGGAATGGTAGAGATTTGTTGCTGCCCTATACTCCACATGGAGTGATGAGGATTAATAATAATAAAAAATAATAATAGTTATCATGTATGTTTACATTATTTATCAATTGAAGATCATAAAAAGCATATATTTTAATTTTATTTGAAGCACTGCAGATATTTCAATTTGATATTTTTATTACATTTCTTATATCTGTGTTTGATTTCATGTTTACCTATGTTTGCCACTTGTAGTGTAAAAGGTGTTTGCCGAAGGACCCAATTGTGTAAAGATCATCAACATATCATTTAATTTGTGAAAGATTCATTTCTTGACACAGTGCATTCAAAATTGTCATATTTCTACATATATGCAATAAAATATTTAAGTTTATTACACCTAATATACATCAAAATTAAATGCAGTAAATTGTTGTAGCCTTATCTAATATTTTGATAGTTAAGACAATGGTAAAAAAGGATGTTTTTCTTGACAATAGATTATATTTGTGGATAAGCCAACTGTAGGGTATGCAATTATGAGCTTTGCTGAATCACTGACAGGTTACACATATGGTTTTGATTTATATATTTTATTATGTAGGTCAGTGGACCAGATGGGTAAGTCTATGTGGTGGATTAAAGTCATCAGTTAAAAAAAATGTAATGTCCTGCTGTAAACAATTACTAGCAAAATTAATTTGTTCACCTTTGAGATATAACTATAGTTCATTTTTATATTTCATTTCAAGATTATTGAGAAAAATATCCAGATATTTTAGAAATAATAATTCCAACAAGATATTGCCAATTACACTCTAAATTAGTTAGTTTTAGAGTTAGGTAATATTTCACTTATCTATCCTGTTTATTCTGTTTTTAAGCCACCAATATTTTCCAACCATTCTATCAACCATAATGTTTCAGATTAGCATGAGGTTTTTGAATTGTTGTTGTATTATTTTAAAAAAATATTAAAAGAATAAAAGTTCAGTTTAGATAAGTGTATGCGACACTGTATGTTTACAAATAGAAGGAAATTGTTTGTCTTTTTATCATGTATACCCGCCTGGAAAGCGAAAGAGAGGAAGACCACTAGGAACATGGAAGAGAGAGATGGAAGTAGAAGTGCACACTACTGGCAAGACTTGTCATGAACTAAAGTGGCTCGCCCAAGATAGAGTGGAATGGCGGAGATTTGTTGCTGCCCTATACTCTACATGGAGTGATGAGGATTAATAATAATAAAAAATAATAATAGTTATCATGAATGTTCACATTATTTATCAATTGAAGATCATAAAAAGCATATATTTTAATTTTATTTGAAGCACTGCAGATATTTCAATTTGATAGTTTCATTACATTGTCTTATTTCTGTGTTTGATTTCATGTTTACTTATGTTTGCCACTTGTAGTGTAAAAAGTGTTTGCCGAAGGACCCAATTGTGTAAAGATCATCAACACATCATTTGATTTGTGAAAGATTCATTTCTTGACACAGTGCATTCAAAATTGTCATATTTTTACAAATATGCAATAAAATATTTTATGTTTATTACTACTAATATACATCAAAATTGAATGCAGTAAATTGTTGTAGCCTTACCTAATATTTCCATAGTTAAGACAATGGTTAGGAAGGATGTTTTTCTTGACAATACATTATGATTGTGGATAAGCCAACTGTAGAGTGTACAATTATGAGCTTTGCTTGATCACTTACAGGTTACACATATGGTTTTGATTTATATATTTCATTATGCATGTCAGTGGACCAGATGGGTTAGCCTATGTGGTGGATGAAAGTCATCAGTTAAAAAAAATGTAATGTCCTTCGGTAAACAATTTATTACTAGCAAACTGAATTTGTTCACCTTTGAGATATAACTATAGTTCATTTTTATATTTCATTTCAAGATTATTGAGAAAAGAATCCAGATATCTTAGAAATAATAATTCCAACAAGGTATTGCCAATTAAAACTTTAAATTAGTTAGTTTGAGAGTTAGGTAATATTTCACTTATCTATCCTGTTTATTTTGTTTTTAAGCCACCAATATTTTCCAAATATTCTATGACCCATACTGTTTCAGATTAGCATCACGTTTTTAAATTGTTGTTGTATTATTAAAAAAATATCAAAAGAATAAAAGTTCAGTTTAGATAAGTGTATGTGACACTGTATGTTTACAAAAAGAAGGAAATCGTTATCTAGTTATCATGTATACCCGCCTGGAAAGCAAAAGAGAGGAAGACCACTGGGAACATGGAGGAGAGAGATGGAAGTAGAAGTGCGAGCTACTGTCAAGACTTGTCATGAACTAAAATGACTCGCCAAAGATAGAGTGGAATGGTAGAGATTTGTTGCTGCCCTATACTCCACATGGAGTGATGAGGATTAATAATAATAAAAAATAATAATAGTTATCATGTATGTTTACATTATTTATCAATTAAAGATCATAAAAAGCATATATTTTAATTTTATTTGAAGCACTGCAGATATTTCAATTTGATATTTTTATTACATTTCTTATATCTGTGTTTGATTTCATGTTTACCTATGTTTGCCTCTTGTAGTGTGAAAAGTGTTTGCCGAAGGACCCAATTGTGTAAAGATCATCAACACATCATTTAATTTGTGAAAGATTCATTTCTTGACACCGTGCATTCAAAATTGTCATATTTCTACATATATGCAATAAAATATTTAAGTTTATTACACCTAATATACATCAAAATTAAATGCAGTAAAATGTTGTAGCCTTATCTAATATTTTGATAGTTAAGACCATGGTAAAAAAGGATGTTTTTCTTGACAATAGATTATATTTGTGGATAAGCCAACTGTAGGGTATGCAATTATGAGCTTTGCTGAATCACTGACAGGTTACACATATGGTTTTGATTTATATATTTTATTATGTAGGTCAGTGGACCAGATGGGTTAGTCTATGTGGTGGATTAAAGTCATCAGTTAAAAAAAATGTAATGTCCTTCGGTAAACAATTAATTACTAGCAAAATTAATTTATTCACCTTTGAGATATAACTATAGTTCATTTTTATATTTCATTTCAAGATTATTGAGAAAAGAATCCAGATATCTTAGAAATAATAATTCCAACAAGGTATTGCCAATTAAAACTCTAAATTAGTTAATTTGAGAGTTAGGTAATATTTCACTTATCTATCCTGTTTATTTTGTTTTTAAGCCACTAATATTTTCCAACCATTCTATGAACCATACTGTTTCAGATTAGCATGACGTTTTTAAATTGTTGTTGTATTATTAAAAAAAATATTAAAAGAATAAAAGTTCAGTTTAGATAAGTGTATGCGACACTGTATGTTTACAAAAAGAAGGAAATCGTTTGTCAAATTATCATGTATACCCGCCTGGAAAGCGAAAGAGAGGAAGACCACTGGGAACATGGAGGAGAGAGATGGAAGTAGAAGTGCACACCACTGGCAAGACTTGTCATGAACTAAAGTGGCTCGCCCAAGATAGAGTGGAATGGCGGAGATTTGTTGCTGCCCTATACTCTACATGGAGTGATGAGGATTAATAATAATAAAAAATAATAATAGTTATCATGTATGTTCACATTATTTATCAATTGAAGATCATAAAAAGCATATATTTTAATTTTATTTGAAGCACTGCAGATATTTCAATTTGATAGTTTCATTACATTGTCTTATTTCTGTGTTTGATTTCATGTTTACTTATGTTTGCCACTTGTAGTGTAAAAAGTGTTTGCCGAAGGACCCAATTGTGTAAAGATCATCAACACATCATTTAATTTGTGAAATAATCATTTCTTGACACCGTGCATTCAAAATTGTCATATTTCTACATATATGCAATAAAATATTTTATGTTTATTACTACTAATATACATCAAAATTAAATGCAGTAAATTGTTGTAGCCTTATCTAATATTTCCATAGTTAATACAATGGTTAGGAAGGATGTTTTTCTTGACAATACATTATGATTGTGGATAAGCCAACTGTAGGGTGTGCAATTATGAGCTTTGCTTGATCACTTACAGGTTACACATATGGTTTTGATTTATATATTTCATTATGCAGGTCAGTGGACCAGATGGCTTAGCCTATGTGGTGGATTAAAGTCATCAGTTAAAAAAAAATGTAATGTCCTGCGGTAAACAATTAATTACTAGCAAACTTAATTTGTTCACCTTTGAGATATAATTATAGTTCATTTTTATATTTCATTTCAAGATTATTGAGAAAAAAATCCAGATATCTTAGAAATAATAATTCCAACAAGGTATTGCCAATTAAAACTCTAAATTAGTTAGTTTGAGAGTTAGGTAATATTTCACTTATCTATCCTGTTTATTTTGTTTTTAAGCCGCCAATATTTTCCAACCATTCTATGAACCATACTGTTTCAGATTAGCATGACGTTTTTAAATTGTTGTTGTATTATTAAAAAAATATCAAAAGAATAAAAGTTCAGTTTAGATAAGTGTATGCAACACTGTATGTTTACAAAAAGAAGGAAATCGTTATCTAGTTATCATGTATACCCGCCTGGAAAGCAAAAGAGAGGAAGACCACTGGGAACATGGAGGAGAGAGATGGAAGTAGAAGTGCGAGCTACTGTCAAGACTTGTCATAAACTAAAGTGACTCGCCCAAGATAGAGTGGAATGGTAGAGATTTGTTGCTGCCCTATACTCCACATGGAGTGATGAGGATTAATAATAATAAAAAATAATAATAGTTATCATGTATGTTTACATTATTTATCAATTGAAGATCATAAAAAGCATATATTTTAATTTTATTTGAAGCACTGCAGATATTTCAATTTGATATTTTTATTACATTTCTTATATCTGTGTTTGATTTCATGTTTACCTATGTTTGCCACTTGTAGTGTAAAAAGTGTTTGCCGAAGGATCCAATTGTGTAAAGATCATCAACATATCATTTAATTTGTGAAAGATTCATTTCTTGACACAGTGCATTCAAAATTGTCATATTTCTACATATATGCAATAAAATATTTAAGTTTATTACACCTAATATACATCAAAATTAAATGCAGTAAATTGTTGTAGCCTTATCTAATATTTTGATAGTTAAGACAATGGTAAAAAAGGATGTTTTTCTTGACAATAGATTATATTTGTGGATAAGCCAACTGTAGGGTATGCAATTATGAGCTTTGCTGAATCACTGACAGGTTACACATATGGTTTTGATTTATATATTTTATTATGTAGGTCAGTGGACCAGATGGGTTAGTCTATGTGGTGGATTAAAGTCATCAGTTAAAAAAAATGTAATGTCCTTCGGTAAACAATTAATTACTAGCAAAATTAATTTATTCACCTTTGAGATATAACTATAGTTCATTTTTATATTTCATTTCAAGATTATTGAGAAAAGAATCCAGATATCTTAGAAATAATAATTCCAACAAGGTATTGCCAATTAAAACTCTAAATTAGTTAATTTGAGAGTTAGGTAATATTTCACTTATCTATCCTGTTTATTTTGTTTTTAAGCCACTAATATTTTCCAACCATTCTATGAACCATACTGTTTCAGATTAGCATGACGTTTTTAAATTGTTGTTGTATTATTAAAAAAAATATTAAAAGAATAAAAGTTCAGTTTAGATAAGTGTATGCGACACTGTATGTTTACAAAAAGAAGGAAATCGTTTGTCAAATTATCATGTATACCCGCCTGGAAAGCGAAAGAGAGGAAGACCACTGGGAACATGGAGGAGAGAGATGGAAGTAGAAGTGCGAGCTACTGTCAAGACTTGTCATGAACTAAAGTGACTCGCCCAAGATAGAGTGGAATGGTGGAGATTCGTTGCTGCCCTATGCTCCACATGGAGTGATGAGGATTAATAATAATAAAAAATAATAGTTATCATGTATGTTTACATTATTTATCAATTGAAGATCATAAAAAGCATATATTTTAATTTTATTTGAAGCACTGCAGATATTTCAATTTGATATTTTTATTACATTTCTTATATCTGTGTTTGATTTCATGTTTACCTATGTTTGCCACTTGTAGTGTAAAAAGTGTTTGCCGGAGGACCCAATTGTGTAAAGATCATCAACACATCATTTAATTTGTGAAAGATTCATTTCTTGACACCGTGCATTCAAAATTGTCATATTTCTACATATATGCAATAAAATATTTAAGTTTATTACACCTAATATACATCAAAATTAAATGCAGTAAATTGTTGTAGCCTTATCTAATATTTTGATAGTTAAGACAATGGTAAAAAAGGATGTTTTTCTTGACAATAGATTATATTTGTGGATAAGCCAACTGTAGGGTATGCAATTATGAGCTTTGCTGAATCACTGACAGGTTACACATATGGTTTTGATTTATATATTTTATTATGTAGGTCAGTGGACCAGATGGGTTAGTCTATGTGGTGGATTAAAGTCATCAGTTAAAAAAAATGTAATGTCCTGCGGTAAACAATTACTAGCAAACTTAATTTGTTCACCTTTGAGATATAACTATAGTTCATTTTTATATTTCATTTCAAGATTATTGAGAAAAATATCCAGATATTTTAGAAATAATAATTCCAACAAGATATTGCCAATTACACTCTAAATTAGTTAGTTTTAGAGTTAGGTAATATTTCACTTATCTATCCTGTTTATTCTGTTTTTAAGCCACCAATATTTTCCAACCATTCTATCAACCATAATGTTTCAGATTAGCATGAGGTTTTTGAATTGTTGTTGTATTATTTTAAAAAAATATTAAAAGAATAAAAGTTCAGTTTAGATAAGTGTATGCGACACTGTATGTTTACAAATAGAAGGAAATTGTTTGTCTATTTATCATGTATACCCGCCTGGAAAGCGAAAGAGAGGAAGACCACTAGGAACATGGAAGAGAGAGATGGAAGTAGAAGTGCACACTACTGGCAAGACTTGTCATGAACTAAAGTGGCTCGCCCAAGATAGAGTGGAATGGCGGAGATTTGTTGCTGCCCTATACTCTACATGGAGTGATGAGGATTAATAATAATAAAAAATAATAATAGTTATCATGTATGTTCACATTATTTATCAATTGAAGATCATAAAAAGCATATATTTTAATTTTATTTGAAGCACTGCAGATATTTCAATTTGATAGTTTCATTACATTGTCTTATTTCTGTGTTTGATTTCATGTTTACTTATGTTTGCCACTTGTAGTGTAAAAAGTGTTTGCCGAAGGACCCAATTGTGTAAAGATCATCAACACATCATTTAATTTGTGAAATAATCATTTCTTGACACCGTGCATTCAAAATTGTCATATTTCTACATATATGCAATAAAATATTTTATGTTTATTACTACTAATATACATCAAAATTAAATGCAGTAAATTGTTGTAGCCTTATCTAATATTTCCATAGTTAATACAATGGTTAGGAAGGATGTTTTTCTTGACAATACATTATGATTGTGGATAAGCCAACTGTAGGGTGTGCAATTATGAGCTTTGCTTGATCACTTACAGGTTACACATATGGTTTTGATTTATATATTTCATTATGCAGGTCAGTGGACCAGATGGCTTAGCCTATGTGGTGGATTAAAGTCATCAGTTAAAAAAAAATGTAATGTCCTGCGGTAAACAATTAATTACTAGCAAACTTAATTTGTTCACCTTTGAGATATAATTATAGTTCATTTTTATATTTCATTTCAAGATTATTGAGAAAAAAATCCAGATATCTTAGAAATAATAATTCCAACAAGGTATTGCCAATTAAAACTCTAAATTAGTTAGTTTGAGAGTTAGGTAATATTTCACTTATCTATCCTGTTTATTTTGTTTTTAAGCCGCCAATATTTTCCAACCATTCTATGAACCATACTGTTTCAGATTAGCATGACGTTTTTAAATTGTTGTTGTATTATTAAAAAAATATCAAAAGAATAAAAGTTCAGTTTAGATAAGTGTATGCGACACTGTATGTTTACAAAAAGAAGGAAATCGTTATCTAGTTATCATGTATACCCGCCTGGAAAGCAAAAGAGAGGAAGACCACTGGGAACATGGAGGAGAGAGATGGAAGTAGAAGTGCGAGCTACTGTCAAGACTTGTCATAAACTAAAGTGACTCGCCCAAGATAGAGTGGAATGGTAGAGATTTGTTGCTGCCCTATACTCCACATGGAGTGATGAGGATTAATAATAATAAAAAATAATAATAGTTATCATGTATGTTTACATTATTTATCAATTGAAGATCATAAAAAGCATATATTTTAATTTTATTTGAAGCACTGCAGATATTTCAATTTGATATTTTTATTACATTTCTTATATCTGTGTTTGATTTCATGTTTACCTATGTTTGCCACTTGTAGTGTAAAAAGTGTTTGCCGAAGGACCCAATTGTGTAAAGATCATCAACATATCATTTAATTTGTGAAAGATTCATTTCTTGACACAGTGCATTCAAAATTGTCATATTTCTACATATATGCAATAAAATATTTAAGTTTATTACACCTAATATACATCAAAATTAAATGCAGTAAATTGTTGTAGCCTTATCTAATATTTTGATAGTTAAGACAATGGTAAAAAAGGATGTTTTTCTTGACAATAGATTATATTTGTGGATAAGCCAACTGTAGGGTATGCAATTATGAGCTTTGCTGAATCACTGACAGGTTACACATATGGTTTTGATTTATATATTTTATTATGTAGGTCAGTGGACCAGATGGGTTAGTCTATGTGGTGGATTAAAGTCATCAGTTAAAAAAAATGTAATGTCCTTCGGTAAACAATTAATTACTAGCAAAATTAATTTATTCACCTTTGAGATATAACTATAGTTCATTTTTATATTTCATTTCAAGATTATTGAGAAAAGAATCCAGATATCTTAGAAATAATAATTCCAACAAGGTATTGCCAATTAAAACTCTAAATTAGTTAATTTGAGAGTTAGGTAATATTTCACTTATCTATCCTGTTTATTTTGTTTTTAAGCCACTAATATTTTCCAACCATTCTATGAACCATACTGTTTCAGATTAGCATGACGTTTTTAAATTGTTGTTGTATTATTAAAAAAAATATTAAAAGAATAAAAGTTCAGTTTAGATAAGTGTATGCGACACTGTATGTTTACAAAAAGAAGGAAATCGTTTGTCAAATTATCATGTATACCCGCCTGGAAAGCGAAAGAGAGGAAGACCACTGGGAACATGGAGGAGAGAGATGGAAGTAGAAGTGCGAGCTACTGTCAAGACTTGTCATGAACTAAAGTGACTCGCCCAAGATAGAGTGGAATGGTGGAGATTCGTTGCTGCCCTATGCTCCACATGGAGTGATGAGGATTAATAATAATAAAAAATAATAGTTATCATGTATGTTTACATTATTTATCAATTGAAGATCATAAAAAGCATATATTTTAATTTTATTTGAAGCACTGCAGATATTTCAATTTGATATTTTTATTACATTTCTTATATCTGTGTTTGATTTCATGTTTACCTATGTTTGCCACTTGTAGTGTAAAAAGTGTTTGCCGGAGGACCCAATTGTGTAAAGATCATCAACACATCATTTAATTTGTGAAAGATTCATTTCTTGACACCGTGCATTCAAAATTGTCATATTTCTACATATATGCAATAAAATATTTAAGTTTATTACACCTAATATACATCAAAATTAAATGCAGTAAATTGTTGTAGCCTTATCTAATATTTTGATAGTTAAGACAATGGTAAAAAAGGATGTTTTTCTTGACAATAGATTATATTTGTGGATAAGCCAACTGTAGGGTATGCAATTATGAGCTTTGCTGAATCACTGACAGGTTACACATATGGTTTTGATTTATATATTTTATTATGTAGGTCAGTGGACCAGATGGGTTAGTCTATGTGGTGGATTAAAGTCATCAGTTAAAAAAAATGTAATGTCCTGCGGTAAACAATTACTAGCAAACTTAATTTGTTCACCTTTGAGATATAACTATAGTTCATTTTTATATTTCATTTCAAGATTATTGAGAAAAATATCCAGATATTTTAGAAATAATAATTCCAACAAGATATTGCCAATTACACTCTAAATTAGTTAGTTTTAGAGTTAGGTAATATTTCACTTATCTATCCTGTTTATTCTGTTTTTAAGCCACCAATATTTTCCAACCATTCTATCAACCATAATGTTTCAGATTAGCATGAGGTTTTTGAATTGTTGTTGTATTATTTTAAAAAAATATTAAAAGAATAAAAGTTCAGTTTAGATAAGTGTATGCGACACTGTATGTTTACAAATAGAAGGAAATTGTTTGTCTATTTATCATGTATACCCGCCTGGAAAGCGAAAGAGAGGAAGACCACTAGGAACATGGAAGAGAGAGATGGAAGTAGAAGTGCACACTACAGGCAAGACTTGTCATGAACTAAAGTGGCTCGCCCAAGATAGAGTGGAATGGCGGAGATTTGTTGCTGCCCTATACTCTACATGGAGTGATGAGGATTAATAATAATAAAAAATAATAATAGTTATCATGTATGTTCACATTATTTATCAATTGAAGATCATAAAAAGCATATATTTTAATTTTATTTGAAGCACTGCAGATATTTCAATTTGATAGTTTCATTACATTGTCTTATTTCTGTGTTTGATTTCATGTTTACTTATGTTTGCCACTTGTAGTGTAAAAAGTGTTTGCCGAAGGACCCAATTGTGTAAAGATCATCAACACATCATTTAATTTGTGAAATAATCATTTCTTGACACCGTGCATTCAAAATTGTCATATTTCTACATATATGCAATAAAATATTTTACGTTTATTACTACTAATATACATCAAAATTAAATGCAGTAAATTGTTGTAGCCTTATCTAATATTTCCATAGTTAATACAATGGTTAGGAAGGATGTTTTTCTTGACAATACATTATGATTGTGGATAAGCCAACTGTAGGGTGTGCAATTATGAGCTTTGCTTGATCACTTACAGGTTACACATATGGTTTTGATTTATATATTTCATTATGCAGGTCAGTGGACCAGATGGCTTAGCCTATGTGGTGGATTAAAGTCATCAGTTAAAAAAAAATGTAATGTCCTGCGGTAAACAATTAATTACTAGCAAACTTAATTTGTTCACCTTTGAGATATAATTATAGTTCATTTTTATATTTCATTTCAAGATTATTGAGAAAAAAATCCAGATATCTTAGAAATAATAATTCCAACAAGGTATTGCCAATTAAAACTCTAAATTAGTTAGTTTGAGAGTTAGGTAATATTTCACTTATCTATCCTGTTTATTTTGTTTTTAAGCCGCCAATATTTTCCAACCATTCTATGAACCATACTGTTTCAGATTAGCATGACGTTTTTAAATTGTTGTTGTATTATTAAAAAAATATCAAAAGAATAAAAGTTCAGTTTAGATAAGTGTATGCGACACTGTATGTTTACAAAAAGAAGGAAATCGTTATCTAGTTATCATGTATACCCGCCTGGAAAGCAAAAGAGAGGAAGACCACTGGGAACATGGAGGAGAGAGATGGAAGTAGAAGTGCGAGCTACTGTCAAGACTTGTCATAAACTAAAGTGACTCGCCCAAGATAGAGTGGAATGGTAGAGATTTGTTGCTGCCCTATACTCCACATGGAGTGATGAGGATTAATAATAATAAAAAATAATAATAGTTATCATGTATGTTTACATTATTTATCAATTGAAGATCATAAAAAGCATATATTTTAATTTTATTTGAAGCACTGCAGATATTTCAATTTGATATTTTTATTACATTTCTTATATCTGTGTTTGATTTCATGTTTACCTATGTTTGCCACTTGTAGTGTAAAAAGTGTTTGCCGAAGGACCCAATTGTGTAAAGATCATCAACATATCATTTAATTTGTGAAAGATTCATTTCTTGACACAGTGCATTCAAAATTGTCATATTTCTACATATATGCAATAAAATATTTAAGTTTATTACACCTAATATACATCAAAATTAAATGCAGTAAATTGTTGTAGCCTTATCTAATATTTTGATAGTTAAGACAATGGTAAAAAAGGATGTTTTTCTTGACAATAGATTATATTTGTGGATAAGCCAACTGTAGGGTATGCAATTATGAGCTTTGCTGAATCACTGACAGGTTACACATATGGTTTTGATTTATATATTTTATTATGTAGGTCAGTGGACCAGATGGGTTAGTCTATGTGGTGGATTAAAGTCATCAGTTAAAAAAAATGTAATGTCCTTCAGTAAACAATTAATTACTAGCAAAATTAATTTATTCACCTTTGAGATATAACTATAGTTCATTTTTATATTTCATTTCAAGATTATTGAGAAAAGAATCCAGATATCTTAGAAATAATAATTCCAACAAGGTATTGCCAATTAAAACTCTAAATTAGTTAATTTGAGAGTTAGGTAATATTTCACTTATCTATCCTGTTTATTTTGTTTTTAAGCCACTAATATTTTCCAACCATTCTATGAACCATACTGTTTCAGATTAGCATGACGTTTTTAAATTGTTGTTGTATTATTAAAAAAAATATTAAAAGAATAAAAGTTCAGTTTAGATAAGTGTATGCGACACTGTATGTTTACAAAAAGAAGGAAATCGTTTGTCAAATTATCATGTATACCCGCCTGGAAAGCGAAAGAGAGGAAGACCACTGGGAACATGGAGGAGAGAGATGGAAGTAGAAGTGCGAGCTACTGTCAAGACTTGTCATGAACTAAAGTGACTCGCCCAAGATAGAGTGGAATGGTGGAGATTCGTTGCTGCCCTATGCTCCACATGGAGTGATGAGGATTAATAATAATAAAAAATAATAGTTATCATGTATGTTTACATTATTTATCAATTGAAGATCATAAAAAGCATATATTTTAATTTTATTTGAAGCACTGCAGATATTTCAATTTGATATTTTTATTACATTTCTTATATCTGTGTTTGATTTCATGTTTACCTATGTTTGCCACTTGTAGTGTAAAAAGTGTTTGCCGGAGGACCCAATTGTGTAAAGATCATCAACACATCATTTAATTTGTGAAAGATTCATTTCTTGACACCGTGCATTCAAAATTGTCATATTTCTACATATATGCAATAAAATATTTAAGTTTATTACACCTAATATACATCAAAATTAAATGCAGTAAATTGTTGTAGCCTTATCTAATATTTTGATAGTTAAGACAATGGTAAAAAAGGATGTTTTTCTTGACAATAGATTATATTTGTGGATAAGCCAACTGTAGGGTATGCAATTATGAGCTTTGCTGAATCACTGACAGGTTACACATATGGTTTTGATTTATATATTTTATTATGTAGGTCAGTGGACCAGATGGGTTAGTCTATGTGGTGGATTAAAGTCATCAGTTAAAAAAAATGTAATGTCCTGCGGTAAACAATTACTAGCAAACTTAATTTGTTCACCTTTGAGATATAACTATAGTTCATTTTTATATTTCATTTCAAGATTATTGAGAAAAATATCCAGATATTTTAGAAATAATAATTCCAACAAGATATTGCCAATTACACTCTAAATTAGTTAGTTTTAGAGTTAGGTAATATTTCACTTATCTATCCTGTTTATTCTGTTTTTAAGCCACCAATATTTTCCAACCATTCTATCAACCATAATGTTTCAGATTAGCATGAGGTTTTTGAATTGTTGTTGTATTATTTTAAAAAAATATTAAAAGAATAAAAGTTCAGTTTAGATAAGTGTATGCGACACTGTATGTTTACAAATAGAAGGAAATTGTTTGTCTATTTATCATGTATACCCGCCTGGAAAGCGAAAGAGAGGAAGACCACTAGGAACATGGAAGAGAGAGATGGAAGTAGAAGTGCACACTACAGGCAAGACTTGTCATGAACTAAAGTGGCTCGCCCAAGATAGAGTGGAATGGCGGAGATTTGTTGCTGCCCTATACTCTACATGGAGTGATGAGGATTAATAATAATAAAAAATAATAATAGTTATCATGTATGTTCACATTATTTATCAATTGAAGATCATAAAAAGCATATATTTTAATTTTATTTGAAGCACTGCAGATATTTCAATTTGATAGTTTCATTACATTGTCTTATTTCTGTGTTTGATTTCATGTTTACTTATGTTTGCCACTTGTAGTGTAAAAAGTGTTTGCCGAAGGACCCAATTGTGTAAAGATCATCAACACATCATTTAATTTGTGAAATAATCATTTCTTGACACCGTGCATTCAAAATTGTCATATTTCTACATATATGCAATAAAATATTTTACGTTTATTACTACTAATATACATCAAAATTAAATGCAGTAAATTGTTGTAGCCTTATCTAATATTTCCATAGTTAATACAATGGTTAGGAAGGATGTTTTTCTTGACAATACATTATGATTGTGGATAAGCCAACTGTAGGGTGTGCAATTATGAGCTTTGCTTGATCACTTACAGGTTACACATATGGTTTTGATTTATATATTTCATTATGCAGGTCAGTGGACCAGATGGCTTAGCCTATGTGGTGGATTAAAGTCATCAGTTAAAAAAAAATGTAATGTCCTGCGGTAAACAATTAATTACTAGCAAACTTAATTTGTTCACCTTTGAGATATAATTATAGTTCATTTTTATATTTCATTTCAAGATTATTGAGAAAAAAATCCAGATATCTTAGAAATAATAATTCCAACAAGGTATTGCCAATTAAAACTCTAAATTAGTTAGTTTGAGAGTTAGGTAATATTTCACTTATCTATCCTGTTTATTTTGTTTTTAAGCCGCCAATATTTTCCAACCATTCTATGAACCATACTGTTTCAGATTAGCATGACGTTTTTAAATTGTTGTTGTATTATTAAAAAAATATCAAAAGAATAAAAGTTCAGTTTAGATAAGTGTATGCGACACTGTATGTTTACAAAAAGAAGGAAATCGTTATCTAGTTATCATGTATACCCGCCTGGAAAGCAAAAGAGAGGAAGACCACTGGGAACATGGAGGAGAGAGATGGAAGTAGAAGTGCGAGCTACTGTCAAGACTTGTCATAAACTAAAGTGACTCGCCCAAGATAGAGTGGAATGGTAGAGATTTGTTGCTGCCCTATACTCCACATGGAGTGATGAGGATTAATAATAATAAAAAATAATAATAGTTATCATGTATGTTTACATTATTTATCAATTGAAGATCATAAAAAGCATATATTTTAATTTTATTTGAAGCACTGCAGATATTTCAATTTGATATTTTTATTACATTTCTTATATCTGTGTTTGATTTCATGTTTACCTATGTTTGCCACTTGTAGTGTAAAAAGTGTTTGCCGAAGGACCCAATTGTGTAAAGATCATCAACATATCATTTAATTTGTGAAAGATTCATTTCTTGACACAGTGCATTCAAAATTGTCATATTTCTACATATATGCAATAAAATATTTAAGTTTATTACACCTAATATACATCAAAATTAAATGCAGTAAATTGTTGTAGCCTTATCTAATATTTTGATAGTTAAGACAATGGTAAAAAAGGATGTTTTTCTTGACAATAGATTATATTTGTGGATAAGCCAACTGTAGGGTATGCAATTATGAGCTTTGCTGAATCACTGACAGGTTACACATATGGTTTTGATTTATATATTTTATTATGTAGGTCAGTGGACCAGATGGGTTAGTCTATGTGGTGGATTAAAGTCATCAGTTAAAAAAAAATGTAATGTCCTTCGGTAAACAATTAATTACTAGCAAAATTAATTTATTCACCTTTGAGATATAACTATAGTTCATTTTTATATTTCATTTCAAGATTATTGAGAAAAGAATCCAGATATCTTAGAAATAATAATTCCAACAAGGTATTGCCAATTAAAACTCTAAATTAGTTAATTTGAGAGTTAGGTAATATTTCACTTATCTATCCTGTTTATTTTGTTTTTAAGCCACTAATATTTTCCAACCATTCTATGAACCATACTGTTTCAGATTAGCATGACGTTTTTAAATTGTTGTTGTATTATTAAAAAAAATATTAAAAGAATAAAAGTTCAGTTTAGATAAGTGTATGCGACACTGTATGTTTACAAAAAGAAGGAAATCGTTTGTCAAATTATCATGTATACCCGCCTGGAAAGCGAAAGAGAGGAAGACCACTGGGAACATGGAGGAGAGAGATGGAAGTAGAAGTGCGAGCTACTGTCAAGACTTGTCATGAACTAAAGTGACTCGCCCAAGATAGAGTGGAATGGTGGAGATTCGTTGCTGCCCTATGCTCCACATGGAGTGATGAGGATTAATAATAATAAAAAATAATAGTTATCATGTATGTTTACATTATTTATCAATTGAAGATCATAAAAAGCATATATTTTAATTTTATTTGAAGCACTGCAGATATTTCAATTTGATATTTTTATTACATTTCTTATATCTGTGTTTGATTTCATGTTTACCTATGTTTGCCACTTGTAGTGTAAAAAGTGTTTGCCGGAGGACCCAATTGTGTAAAGATCATCAACACATCATTTAATTTGTGAAAGATTCATTTCTTGACACCGTGCATTCAAAATTGTCATATTTCTACATATATGCAATAAAATATTTAAGTTTATTACACCTAATATACATCAAAATTAAATGCAGTAAATTGTTGTAGCCTTATCTAATATTTTGATAGTTAAGACAATGGTAAAAAAGGATGTTTTTCTTGACAATAGATTATATTTGTGGATAAGCCAACTGTAGGGTATGCAATTATGAGCTTTGCTGAATCACTGACAGGTTACACATATGGTTTTGATTTATATATTTTATTATGTAGGTCAGTGGACCAGATGGGTTAGTCTATGTGGTGGATTAAAGTCATCAGTTAAAAAAAATGTAATGTCCTGCGGTAAACAATTACTAGCAAACTTAATTTGTTCACCTTTGAGATATAACTATAGTTCATTTTTATATTTCATTTCAAGATTATTGAGAAAAATATCCAGATATTTTAGAAATAATAATTCCAACAAGATATTGCCAATTACACTCTAAATTAGTTAGTTTTAGAGTTAGGTAATATTTCACTTATCTATCCTGTTTATTCTGTTTTTAAGCCACCAATATTTTCCAACCATTCTATCAACCATAATGTTTCAGATTAGCATGAGGTTTTTGAATTGTTGTTGTATTATTTTAAAAAAATATTAAAAGAATAAAAGTTCAGTTTAGATAAGTGTATGCGACACTGTATGTTTACAAATAGAAGGAAATTGTTTGTCTATTTATCATGTATACCCGCCTGGAAAGCGAAAGAGAGGAAGACCACTAGGAACATGGAAGAGAGAGATGGAAGTAGAAGTGCACACTACTGGCAAGACTTGTCATGAACTAAAGTGGCTCGCCCAAGATAGAGTGGAATGGCGGAGATTTGTTGCTGCCCTATACTCTACATGGAGTGATGAGGATTAATAATAATAAAAAATAATAATAGTTATCATGTATGTTTACATTATTTATCAATTGAAGATCATAAAAAGCATATATTTTAATTTTATTTGAAGCACTGCAGATATTTCAATTTGATATTTTTATTACATTTCTTATATCTGTGTTTGATTTCATGTTTACCTATGTTTGCCACTTGTAGTGTAAAAAGTGTTTGCCGAAGGACCCAATTGTGTAAAGATCATCAACATATCATTTAATTTGTGAAAGATTCATTTCTTGACACAGTGCATTCAAAATTGTCATATTTCTACATATATGCAATAAAATATTTAAGTTTATTACACCTAATATACATCAAAATTAAATGCAGTAAATTGTTGTAGCCTTATCTAATATTTTGATAGTTAAGACAATGGTAAAAAAGGATGTTTTTCTTGACAATAGATTATATTTGTGGATAAGCCAACTGTAGGGTATGCAATTATGAGCTTTGCTGAATCACTGACAGGTTACACATATGGTTTTGATTTATATATTTTATTATGTAGGTCAGTGGACCAGATAGGTTAGTCTATGTGGTGGATTAAAGTCATCAGTTAAAAAAAATGTAATGTCCTTCGGTAAACAATTAATTACTAGCAAAATTAATTTATTCACCTTTGAGATATAACTATAGTTCATTTTTATATTTCATTTCAAGATTATTGAGAAAAGAATCCAGATATCTTAGAAATAATAATTCCAACAAGGTATTGCCAATTAAAACTCTAAATTAGTTAATTTGAGAGTTAGGTAATATTTCACTTATCTATCCTGTTTATTTTGTTTTTAAGCCACTAATATTTTCCAACCATTCTATGAACCATACTGTTTCAGATTAGCATGACGTTTTTAAATTGTTGTTGTATTATTAAAAAAAATATTAAAAGAATAAAAGTTCAGTTTAGATAAGTGTATGCGACACTGTATGTTTACAAAAAGAAGGAAATCGTTTGTCAAATTATCATGTATACCCGCCTGGAAAGCGAAAGAGAGGAAGACCACTGGGAACATGGAGGAGAGAGATGGAAGTAGAAGTGCGAGCTACTGTCAAGACTTGTCATGAACTAAAGTGACTCGCCCAAGATAGAGTGGAATGGTGGAGATTCATTGCTGCCCTATGCTCCACATGGAGTGATGAGGATTAATAATAATAAGAAATAATAGTTATCATGTATGTTTACATTATTTATCAATTGAAGATCATAAAAAGCATATATTTTAATTTTATTTGAAGCACTGCAGATATTTCAATTTGATATTTTTATTACATTTCTTATATCTGTGTTTGATTTCATGTTTACCTATGTTTGCCACTTGTAGTGTAAAAAGTGTTTGCCGGAGGACCCAATTGTGTAAAGATCATCAACACATCATTTAATTTGTGAAAGATTCATTTCTTGACACCGTGCATTCAAAATTGTCATATTTCTACATATATGCAATAAAATATTTAAGTTTATTACACCTAATATACATCAAAATTAAATGCAGTAAATTGTTGTAGCCTTATCTAATATTTTGATAGTTAAGACAATGGTAAAAAAGGATGTTTTTCTTGACAATAGATTATATTTGTGGATAAGCCAACTGTAGGGTATGCAATTATGAGCTTTGCTGAATCACTGACAGGTTACACATATGGTTTTGATTTATATATTTTATTATGTAGGTCAGTGGACCAGATGGGTTAGTCTATGTGGTGGATTAAAGTCATCAGTTAAAAAAAATGTAATGTCCTGCGGTAAACAATTACTAGCAAACTTAATTTGTTCACCTTTGAGATATAACTATAGTTCATTTTTATATTTCATTTCAAGATTATTGAGAAAAATATCCAGATATTTTAGAAATAATAATTCCAACAAGATATTGCCAATTACACTCTAAATTAGTTAGTTTTAGAGTTAGGTAATATTTCACTTATCTATCCTGTTTATTCTGTTTTTAAGCCACCAATATTTTCCAACCATTCAATCAACCATAATGTTTCAGATTAGCATGAGGTTTTTGAATTGTTGTTGTATTATTTTAAAAAAATATTAAAAGAATAAAAGTTCAGTTTAGATAAGTGTATGCGACACTGTATGTTTACAAATAGAAGGAAATTGTTTGTCTATTTATCATGTATACCCGCCTGGAAAGCGAAAGAGAGGAAGACCACTAGGAACATGGAAGAGAGAGATGGAAGTAGAAGTGCACACTACTGGCAAGACTTGTCATGAACTAAAGTGGCTCGCCCAAGATAGAGTGGAATGGCGGAGATTTGTTGCTGCCCTATACTCTACATGGAGTGATGAGGATTAATAATAATAAAAAATAATAATAGTTATCATGAATGTTCACATTATTTATCAATTGAAGATCATAAAAAGCATATATTTTAATTTTATTTGAAGCACTGCAGATATTTCAATTTGATAGTTTCATTACATTGTCTTATTTCTGTGTTTGATTTCATGTTTACTTATGTTTGCCACTTGTAGTGTAAAAAGTGTTTGCCGAAGGACCCAATTGTGTAAAGATCATCAAAACATCATTTAATTTGTGAAATAATCATTTCTTGACACCGTGCATTCAAAATTGTCATATTTCTACATATATGCAATAAAATATTTTATGTTTATTACTACTAATATACATCAAAATTGAATGCAGTAAATTGTTGTAGCCTTACCTAATATTTCCATAGTTAAGACAATGGTTAGGAAGGATGTTTTTCTTGACAATACATTATGATTGTGGATAAGCCAACTGTAGGGTGTACAATTATGAGCTTTGCTTGATCACTTACAGGTTACACATATGGTTTTTATTTATATATTTCATTATGCATGTCAGTGGACCAGATGGGTTAGCCTATGTGGTGGATGAAAGTCATCAGTTAAAAAAAATGTAATGTCCTTCGGTAAACAATTTATTACTAGCAAACTGAATTTGTTCACCTTTGAGATATAACTATAGTTCATTTTTATATTTCATTTCAAGATTATTGAGAAAAGAATCCAGATATCTTAGAAATAATAATTCCAACAAGGTATTGCCAATTAAAACTTTAAATTAGTTAGTTTGAGAGTTAGGTAATATTTCACTTATCTATCCTGTTTATTTTGTTTTTAAGCCACCAATATTTTCCAACCATTCTATGACCCATACTGTTTCAGATTAGCATCACGTTTTTAAATTGTTGTTGTATTATTAAAAAAATATCAAAAGAATAAAAGTTCAGTTTAGATAAGTGTATGTGACACTGTATGTTTACAAAAAGAAGGAAATCGTTATCTAGTTATCATGTATACCCGCCTGGAAAGCAAAAGAGAGGAAGACCACTGGGAACATGGAGGAGAGAGATGGAAGTAGAAGTGCGAGCTACTGTCAAGACTTGTCATGAACTAAAATGACTCGCCAAAGATAGAGTGGAATGGTAGAGATTTGTTGCTGCCCTATACTCCACATGGAGTGATGAGGATTAATAATAATAAAAAATAATAATAGTTATCATGTATGTTTACATTATTTATCAATTAAAGATCATAAAAAGCATATATTTTAATTTTATTTGAAGCACTGCAGATATTTCAATTTGATATTTTTATTACATTTCTTATATCTGTGTTTGATTTCATGTTTACCTATGTTTGCCACTTGTAGTGTAAAAAGTGTTTGCCGAAGGACCCAATTGTGTAAAGATCATCAACACATCATTTAATTTGTGAAAGATTCATTTCTTGACACCGTGCATTCAAAATTGTCATATTTCTACATATATGCAATAAAATATTTAAGTTTATTACACCTAATATACATCAAAATTAAATGCAGTAAATTGTTGTAGCCTTATCTAATATTTTGATAGTTAAGACCATGGTAAAAAAGGATGTTTTTCTTGACAATAGATTATATTTGTGGATAAGCCAACTGTAGGGTATGCAATTATGAGCTTTGCTGAATCACTGACAGGTTACACATATGGTTTTGATTTATATATTTTATTATGTAGGTCAGTGGACCAGATGGGTTAGTCTATGTGGTGGATTAAAGTCATCAGTTAAAAAAAATGTAATGTCCTTCGGTAAACAATTAATTACTAGCAAAATTAATTTATTCACCTTTGAGATATAACTATAGTTCATTTTTATATTTCATTTCAAGATTATTGAGAAAAGAATCCAGATATCTTAGAAATAATAATTCCAACAAGGTATTGCCAATTAAAACTCTAAATTAGTTAATTTGAGAGTTAGGTAATATTTCACTTATCTATCCTGTTTATTTTGTTTTTAAGCCACTAATATTTTCCAACCATTCTATGAACCATACTGTTTCAGATTAGCATGACGTTTTTAAATTGTTGTTGTATTATTAAAAAAAATATTAAAAGAATAAAAGTTCAGTTTAGATAAGTGTATGCGACACTGTATGTTTACAAAAAGAAGGAAATCGTTTGTCAAATTATCATGTATACCCGCCTGGAAAGCGAAAGAGAGGAAGACCACTGGGAACATGGAGGAGAGAGATGGAAGTAGAAGTGCACACCACTGGCAAGACTTGTCATGAACTAAAGTGGCTCGCCCAAGATAGAGTGGAATGGCGGAGATTTGTTGCTGCCCTATACTCTACATGGAGTGATGAGGATTAATAATAATAAAAAATAATAATAGTTATCATGTATGTTCACATTATTTATCAATTGAAGATCATAAAAAGCATATATTTTAATTTTATTTGAAGCACTGCAGATATTTCAATTTGATAGTTTCATTACATTGTCTTATTTCTGTGTTTGATTTCATGTTTACTTATGTTTGCCACTTGTAGTGTAAAAAGTGTTTGCCGAAGGACCCAATTGTGTAAAGATCATCAACACATCATTTAATTTGTGAAATAATCATTTCTTGACACCGTGCATTCAAAATTGTCATATTTCTACATATATGCAATAAAATATTTTATGTTTATTACTACTAATATACATCAAAATTAAATGCAGTAAATTGTTGTAGCCTTATCTAATATTTCCATAGTTAATACAATGGTTAGGAAGGATGTTTTTCTTGACAATACATTATGATTGTGGATAAGCCAACTGTAGGGTGTGCAATTATGAGCTTTGCTTGATCACTTACAGGTTACACATATGGTTTTGATTTATATATTTCATTATGCAGGTCAGTGGACCAGATGGCTTAGCCTATGTGGTGGATTAAAGTCATCAGTTAAAAAAAAATGTAATGTCCTGCGGTAAACAATTAATTACTAGCAAACTTAATTTGTTCACCTTTGAGATATAATTATAGTTCATTTTTATATTTCATTTCAAGATTATTGAGAAAAAAATCCAGATATCTTAGAAATAATAATTCCAACAAGGTATTGCCAATTAAAACTCTAAATTAGTTAGTTTGAGAGTTAGGTAATATTTCACTTATCTATCCTGTTTATTTTGTTTTTAAGCCGCCAATATTTTCCAACCATTCTATGAACCATACTGTTTCAGATTAGCATGACGTTTTTAAATTGTTGTTGTATTATTAAAAAAATATCAAAAGAATAAAAGTTCAGTTTAGATAAGTGTATGCGACACTGTATGTTTACAAAAAGAAGGAAATCGTTATCTAGTTATCATGTATACCCGCCTGGAAAGCAAAAGAGAGGAAGACCACTGGGAACATGGAGGAGAGAGATGGAAGTAGAAGTGCGAGCTACTGTCAAGACTTGTCATAAACTAAAGTGACTCGCCCAAGATAGAGTGGAATGGTAGAGATTTGTTGCTGCCCTATACTCCACATGGAGTGATGAGGATTAATAATAATAAAAAATAATAATAGTTATCATGTATGTTTACATTATTTATCAATTGAAGATCATAAAAAGCATATATTTTAATTTTATTTGAAGCACTGCAGATATTTCAATTTGATATTTTTATTACATTTCTTATATCTGTGTTTGATTTCATGTTTACCTATGTTTGCCACTTGTAGTGTAAAAAGTGTTTGCCGAAGGACCCAATTGTGTAAAGATCATCAACATATCATTTAATTTGTGAAAGATTCATTTCTTGACACAGTGCATTCAAAATTGTCATATTTCTACATATATGCAATAAAATATTTAAGTTTATTACACCTAATATACATCAAAATTAAATGCAGTAAATTGTTGTAGCCTTATCTAATATTTTGATAGTTAAGACAATGGTAAAAAAGGATGTTTTTCTTGACAATAGATTATATTTGTGGATAAGCCAACTGTAGGGTATGCAATTATGAGCTTTGCTGAATCACTGACAGGTTACACATATGGTTTTGATTTATATATTTTATTATGTAGGTCAGTGGACCAGATGGGTTAGTCTATGTGGTGGATTAAAGTCATCAGTTAAAAAAAATGTAATGTCCTTCGGTAAACAATTAATTACTAGCAAAATTAATTTATTCACCTTTGAGATATAACTATAGTTCATTTTTATATTTCATTTCAAGATTATTGAGAAAAGAATCCAGATATCTTAGAAATAATAATTCCAACAAGGTATTGCCAATTAAAACTCTAAATTAGTTAATTTGAGAGTTAGGTAATATTTCACTTATCTATCCTGTTTATTTTGTTTTTAAGCCACTAATATTTTCCAACCATTCTATGAACCATACTGTTTCAGATTAGCATGACGTTTTTAAATTGTTGTTGTATTATTAAAAAAAATATTAAAAGAATAAAAGTTCAGTTTAGATAAGTGTATGCGACACTGTATGTTTACAAAAAGAAGGAAATCGTTTGTCAAATTATCATGTATACCCGCCTGGAAAGCGAAAGAGAGGAAGACCACTGGGAACATGGAGGAGAGAGATGGAAGTAGAAGTGCGAGCTACTGTCAAGACTTGTCATGAACTAAAGTGACTCGCCCAAGATAGAGTGGAATGGTGGAGATTCGTTGCTGCCCTATGCTCCACATGGAGTGATGAGGATTAATAATAATAAAAAATAATAGTTATCATGTATGTTTACATTATTTATCAATTGAAGATCATAAAAAGCATATATTTTAATTTTATTTGAAGCACTGCAGATATTTCAATTTGATATTTTTATTACATTTCTTATATCTGTGTTTGATTTCATGTTTACCTATGTTTGCCACTTGTAGTGTAAAAAGTGTTTGCCGGAGGACCCAATTGTGTAAAGATCATCAACACATCATTTAATTTGTGAAAGATTCATTTCTTGACACCGTGCATTCAAAATTGTCATATTTCTACATATATGCAATAAAATATTTAAGTTTATTACACCTAATATTCATCAAAATTAAATGCAGTAAATTGTTGTAGCCTTATCTAATATTTTGATAGTTAAGACAATGGTAAAAAAGGATGTTTTTCTTGACAATAGATTATATTTGTGGATAAGCCAACTGTAGGGTATGCAATTATGAGCTTTGCTGAATCACTGACAGGTTACACATATGGTTTTGATTTATATATTTTATTATGTAGGTCAGTGGACCAGATGGGTTAGTCTATGTGGTGGATTAAAGTCATCAGTTAAAAAAAATGTAATGTCCTGCGGTAAACAATTACTAGCAAACTTAATTTGTTCACCTTTGAGATATAACTATAGTTCATTTTTATATTTCATTTCAAGATTATTGAGAAAAATATCCAGATATTTTAGAAATAATAATTCCAACAAGATATTGCCAATTACACTCTAAATTAGTTAGTTTTAGAGTTAGGTAATATTTCACTTATCTATCCTGTTTATTCTGTTTTTAAGCCACCAATATTTTCCAACCATTCTATCAACCATAATGTTTCAGATTAGCATGAGGTTTTTGAATTGTTGTTGTATTATTTTAAAAAAATATTAAAAGAATAAAAGTTCAGTTTAGATAAGTGTATGCGACACTGTATGTTTACAAATAGAAGGAAATTGTTTGTCTATTTATCATGTATACCCGCCTGGAAAGCGAAAGAGAGGAAGACCACTAGGAACATGGAAGAGAGAGATGGAAGTAGAAGTGCACACTACAGGCAAGACTTGTCATGAACTAAAGTGGCTCGCCCAAGATAGAGTGGAATGGCGGAGATTTGTTGCTGCCCTATACTCTACATGGAGTGATGAGGATTAATAATAATAAAAAATAATAATAGTTATCATGTATGTTCACATTATTTATCAATTGAAGATCATAAAAAGCATATATTTTAATTTTATTTGAAGCACTGCAGATATTTCAATTTGATAGTTTCATTACATTGTCTTATTTCTGTGTTTGATTTCATGTTTACTTATGTTTGCCACTTGTAGTGTAAAAAGTGTTTGCCGAAGGACCCAATTGTGTAAAGATCATCAACACATCATTTAATTTGTGAAATAATCATTTCTTGACACCGTGCATTCAAAATTGTCATATTTCTACATATATGCAATAAAATATTTTACGTTTATTACTACTAATATACATCAAAATTAAATGCAGTAAATTGTTGTAGCCTTATCTAATATTTCCATAGTTAATACAATGGTTAGGAAGGATGTTTTTCTTGACAATACATTATGATTGTGGATAAGCCAACTGTAGGGTGTGCAATTATGAGCTTTGCTTGATCACTTACAGGTTACACATATGGTTTTGATTTATATATTTCATTATGCAGGTCAGTGGACCAGATGGCTTAGCCTATGTGGTGGATTAAAGTCATCAGTTAAAAAAAAATGTAATGTCCTGCGGTAAACAATTAATTACTAGCAAACTTAATTTGTTCACCTTTGAGATATAATTATAGTTCATTTTTATATTTCATTTCAAGATTATTGAGAAAAAAATCCAGATATCTTAGAAATAATAATTCCAACAAGGTATTGCCAATTAAAACTCTAAATTAGTTAGTTTGAGAGTTAGGTAATATTTCACTTATCTATCCTGTTTATTTTGTTTTTAAGCCGCCAATATTTTCCAACCATTCTATGAACCATACTGTTTCAGATTAGCATGACGTTTTTAAATTGTTGTTGTATTATTAAAAAAATATCAAAAGAATAAAAGTTCAGTTTAGATAAGTGTATGCGACACTGTATGTTTACAAAAAGAAGGAAATCGTTATCTAGTTATCATGTATACCCGCCTGGAAAGCAAAAGAGAGGAAGACCACTGGGAACATGGAGGAGAGAGATGGAAGTAGAAGTGCGAGCTACTGTCAAGACTTGTCATGAACTAAAGTGACTCGCCCAAGATAGAGTGGAATGGTGGAGATTCGTTGCTGCCCTATGCTCCACATGGAAGTGATGAGGATTAATAATAATAAAAAATAATAGTTATCATGTATGTTTACATTATTTATCAATTGAAGATCATAAAAAGCATATATTTTAATTTTATTTGAAGCACTGCAGATATTTCAATTTGATATTTTTATTACATTTCTTATATCTGTGTTTGATTTCATGTTTACCTATGTTTGCCACTTGTAGTGTAAAAAGTGTTTGCCGGAGGACCCAATTGTGTAAAGATCATCAACACATCATTTAATTTGTGAAAGATTCATTTCTTGACACCGTGCATTCAAAATTGTCATATTTCTACATATATGCAATAAAATATTTAAGTTTATTACACCTAATATACATCAAAATTAAATGCAGTAAATTGTTGTAGCCTTATCTAATATTTTGATAGTTAAGACAATGGTAAAAAAGGATGTTTTTCTTGACAATAGATTATATTTGTGGATAAGCCAACTGTAGGGTATGCAATTATGAGCTTTGCTGAATCACTGACAGGTTACACATATGGTTTTGATTTATATATTTTATTATGTAGGTCAGTGGACCAGATGGGTTAGTCTATGTGGTGGATTAAAGTCATCAGTTAAAAAAAATGTAATGTCCTGCGGTAAACAATTACTAGCAAACTTAATTTGTTCACCTTTGAGATATAACTATAGTTCATTTTTATATTTCATTTCAAGATTATTGAGAAAAATATCCAGATATTTTAGAAATAATAATTCCAACAAGATATTGCCAATTACACTCTAAATTAGTTAGTTTTAGAGTTAGGTAATATTTCACTTATCTATCCTGTTTATTCTGTTTTTAAGCCACCAATATTTTCCAACCATTCTATCAACCATAATGTTTCAGATTAGCATGAGGTTTTTGAATTGTTGTTGTATTATTTTAAAAAAATATTAAAAGAATAAAAGTTCAGTTTAGATAAGTGTATGCGACACTGTATGTTTACAAATAGAAGGAAATTGTTTGTCTATTTATCATGTATACCCGCCTGGAAAGCGAAAGAGAGGAAGACCACTAGGAACATGGAAGAGAGAGATGGAAGTAGAAGTGCACACTACTGGCAAGACTTGTCATGAACTAAAGTGGCTCGCCCAAGATAGAGTGGAATGGCGGAGATTTGTTGCTGCCCTATACTCTACATGGAGTGATGAGGATTAATAATAATAAAAAATAATAATAGTTATCATGTATGTTTACATTATTTATCAATTGAAGATCATAAAAAGCATATATTTTAATTTTATTTGAAGCACTGCAGATATTTCAATTTGATATTTTTATTACATTTCTTATATCTGTGTTTGATTTCATGTTTACCTATGTTTGCCACTTGTAGTGTAAAAAGTGTTTGCCGAAGGACCCAATTGTGTAAAGATCATCAACATATCATTTAATTTGTGAAAGATTCATTTCTTGACACAGTGCATTCAAAATTGTCATATTTCTACATATATGCAATAAAATATTTAAGTTTATTACACCTAATATACATCAAAATTAAATGCAGTAAATTGTTGTAGCCTTATCTAATATTTTGATAGTTAAGACAATGGTAAAAAAGGATGTTTTTCTTGACAATAGATTATATTTGTGGATAAGCCAACTGTAGGGTATGCAATTATGAGCTTTGCTGAATCACTGACAGGTTACACATATGGTTTTGATTTATATATTTTATTATGTAGGTCAGTGGACCAGATAGGTTAGTCTATGTGGTGGATTAAAGTCATCAGTTAAAAAAAATGTAATGTCCTTCGGTAAACAATTAATTACTAGCAAAATTAATTTATTCACCTTTGAGATATAACTATAGTTCATTTTTATATTTCATTTCAAGATTATTGAGAAAAGAATCCAGATATCTTAGAAATAATAATTCCAACAAGGTATTGCCAATTAAAACTCTAAATTAGTTAATTTGAGAGTTAGGTAATATTTCACTTATCTATCCTGTTTATTTTGTTTTTAAGCCACTAATATTTTCCAACCATTCTATGAACCATACTGTTTCAGATTAGCATGACGTTTTTAAATTGTTGTTGTATTATTAAAAAAAATATTAAAAGAATAAAAGTTCAGTTTAGATAAGTGTATGCGACACTGTATGTTTACAAAAAGAAGGAAATCGTTTGTCAAATTATCATGTATACCCGCCTGGAAAGCCAAAGAGAGGAAGACCACTGGGAACATGGAGGAGAGAGATGGAAGTAGAAGTGCGAGCTACTGTCAAGACTTGTCATGAACTAAAGTGACTCGCCCAAGATAGAGTGGAATGGTGGAGATTCGTTGCTGCCCTATGCTCCACATGGAGTGATGAGGATTAATAATAATAAGAAATAATAGTTATCATGTATGTTTACATTATTTATCAATTGAAGATCATAAAAAGCATATATTTTAATTTTATTTGAAGCACTGCAGATATTTCAATTTGATATTTTTATTACATTTCTTATATCTGTGTTTGATTTCATGTTTACCTATGTTTGCCACTTGTAGTGTAAAAAGTGTTTGCCGGAGGACCCAATTGTGTAAAGATCATCAACACATCATTTAATTTGTGAAAGATTCATTTCTTGACACCGTGCATTCAAAATTGTCATATTTCTACATATATGCAATAAAATATTTAAGTTTATTACACCTAATATACATCAAAATTAAATGCAGTAAATTGTTGTAGCCTTATCTAATATTTTGATAGTTAAGACAATGGTAAAAAAGGATGTTTTTCTTGACAATAGATTATATTTGTGGATAAGCCAACTGTAGGGTATGCAATTATGAGCTTTGCTGAATCACTGACAGGTTACACATATGGTTTTGATTTATATATTTTATTATGTAGGTCAGTGGACCAGATGGGTTAGTCTATGTGGTGGATTAAAGTCATCAGTTAAAAAAAATGTAATGTCCTGCGGTAAACAATTACTAGCAAACTTAATTTGTTCACCTTTGAGATATAACTATAGTTCATTTTTATATTTCATTTCAAGATTATTGAGAAAAATATCCAGATATTTTAGAAATAATAATTCCAACAAGATATTGCCAATTACACTCTAAATTAGTTAGTTTTAGAGTTAGGTAATATTTCACTTATCTATCCTGTTTATTCTGTTTTTAAGCCACCAATATTTTCCAACCATTCAATCAACCATAATGTTTCAGATTAGCATGAGGTTTTTGAATTGTTGTTGTATTATTTTAAAAAAATATTAAAAGAATAAAAGTTCAGTTTAGATAAGTGTATGCGACACTGTATGTTTACAAATAGAAGGAAATTGTTTGTCTATTTATCATGTATACCCGCCTGGAAAGCGAAAGAGAGGAAGACCACTAGGAACATGGAAGAGAGAGATGGAAGTAGAAGTGCACACTACTGGCAAGACTTGTCATGAACTAAAGTGGCTCGCCCAAGATAGAGTGGAATGGCGGAGATTTGTTGCTGCCCTATACTCTACATGGAGTGATGAGGATTAATAATAATAAAAAATAATAATAGTTATCATGTATGTTCACATTATTTATCAATTGAAGATCATAAAAAGCATATATTTTAATTTTATTTGAAGCACTGCAGATATTTCAATTTGATAGTTTCATTACATTGTCTTATTTCTGTGTTTGATTTCATGTTTACTTATGTTTGCCACTTGTAGTGTAAAAAGTGTTTGCCGAAGGACCCAATTGTGTAAAGATCATCAACACATCATTTAATTTGTGAAATAATCATTTCTTGACACCGTGCATTCAAAATTGTCATATTTCTACATATATGCAATAAAATATTTAATGTTTATTACTACTAATATACATCAAAATTAAATGCAGTAAATTGTTGTAGCCTTATCTAATATTTCCATAGTTAATACAATGGTTAGGAAGGATGTTTTTCTTGACAATACATTATGATTGTGGATAAGCCAACTGTAGGGTGTGCAATTATGAGCTTTGCTTGATCACTTACAGGTTACACATATGGTTTTTATTTATATATTTCATTATGCAGGTCAGTGGACCAGATGGTTAGCCTATGTGGTGGATGAAAGTCATCAGTTTAAAAAAATGTAATGTCCTTCAGTAAACAATTTTTTACTAGCAAACTGAATTTGTTCACCTTTGAGATATAACTATAGTTCATTTTTAAATTTTATTTCAAGATTATTGAGAAAAGAATCCAGATATCTTAGAAATAATAATTCCAACAAGGTATTGCCAATTAAAACTAAATTAGTTAGTTTGAGAGTTAGGTAATATTTCACTTATCTATCCTGTTTATTTTGTTTTTAAGCCACCAATATTTTCCAACCATTCTATGAACCATACTGTATCAGATTAGCATGACGTTTTAAATTGTTGTTGTATTATTAAAAAAAATATCAAAAGAATAAAAGTTCAGTTTAGATAAGTGTATGTGACACTGTATGTTTACAAAAAGAAGGAAATCGTTTATCTAGTTATCATGTATACCTGCCTGGAAAGCAAAAGAGAGGAAGACCACTGGGTACATGGAGGAGAGAGATGGAAGTAGAAGTGCGAGCTTCTGTCAAGACTTGTCATGAACTTAAATGACTCGCCCAAGATAGAGTGGAATGGTGGAGATTTGTTGCTGCCCTATACTCCACATGGAGTGATGAGGATTAATAATAATTAAAAAATAATAGTTATCATGTATGTTCACATTATTTATCAATTGAAGATCATAAAAAGCTTATATTGTAATTTTATTTGAAGCACTGCAGATATTTCAATTTGATATTTTATTACATTTTCTTATATCTGTGTTTGATTTCATGTTTACTTATGTTTGCCACTTGTAGTGTAAAAAGTGTTTGCCGAAGGACCCAATTGTGTAAAGATCATCAACACATCATTTGATTTGTGAAATAATCATTTCTTGACACCATGCATTCAAAATTGTCATATTTCTACAAATATGCAATAAAATATTTTATGTTTATTACTACTAATATACATCAAAATTAAATGCAGTAAATTGTTGTAGCCTTATCTAATATTTCCATAGTTAAGACAATGGTTAGGAAGGATGTTTTTCTTGACAATACATTATGATTGTGGATAAGCCAACTGTAGGGTGTACAATTATGAGCTTTGCTTGATCACTTACAGGTTACACATATGGTTTTTATTTATATATTTCATTATGCAGGTCAGTGGACCAGATGGGTTAGCCTATGTGGTGGATGAAAATCATCAGTTAAAAAAAATGTAATGTCCTTCGGTAAACAATTTATTACTAGGAAACTGAATTTGTTCACCTTTGAGATATAATTATAGTTCATTTTTATATTTCATTTCAAGATTATTGAGAAAAGAATCCAGATATCTTAGAAATAATAATTCCAACAAGGTATTGCCAATTAAAACTCTAAATTAGTTAGTTTGAGAGTTAGGTAATATTTCACTTATCTATCCTGTTTATTTTGTTTTTAAGCCACCAATATTTTCCAACCATTCTATGAACCATACTGTTTCAGATTAGCATGACGTTTTAAAATTGTTGTTGTATTATTAAAAAAAATATCAAAAGAATAAAAGTTCAGTTTAGATAAGTGTATGCGACACTGTATGTTTACAAAAAGAAGGAAATTGTTTGTCTATTTATCATGTATACCCGCCTGGAAAGCGAAAGAGAGGAAGACCACTAGGAACATGGAAGAGAGAGATGGAAGTAGAAGTGCACACTACTGGCAAGACTTGTCATGAACTAAAGTGGCTCGCCCAAGATAGAGTGGAATGGCGGAGATTTGTTGCTGCCCTATACTCTACATGTAGTGATGAGGATTAATAATAATAAAAAATAATAATAGTTATCATGTATGTTCACATTATTTATCAATTGAAGATCATAAAAAGCATATATTTTAATTTTATTTGAAGCACTGCAGATATTTCAATTTGATAGTTTCATTACATTGTCTTATTTCTGTGTTTGATTTCATGTTTACTTATGTTTGCCACTTGTAGTGTAAAAAGTGTTTGCCGAAGGACCCAATTGTGTAAAGATCATCAACACATCATTTGATTTTTGAAATAATCATTTCTTGACACCGTGCATTCAAAATTGTCATATTTTTACAAATATGCAATAAAATATTTTATGTTTATTACTACTAATATACATCAAAATTAAATGCAGTAAATTGTTGTAGCCTTATCTAATATTTCCATAGTTAAGACAATGGTTAGGAAGGATGTTTTTCTTGACAATACATTATGATTGTGGATAAGCCAACTGTAGGGTGTACAATTATGAGCTTTGCTTGATCACTTACAGGTTACACATATGGTTTTTATTTATATATTTCATTATGCATATCAGTGGACCAGATGGGTTAGCCTATGTGGTGGATGAAAGTCATCAGTTAAAAAAAATGTAATGTCCTTCGCTAAACAATTTATTACTAGCAAACTGAATTTGTTCACCTTTGAGATATAATTATAGTTCATTTTTATATTTCATTTCAAGATTATTGAGAAAAAAATCCAGATATCTTAGAAATAATAATTCCAACAAGGTATTGCCAATTAAAACTCTAAATTAGTTAGTTTGAGAGTTAGGTAATATTTCACTTATCTATCCTGTTTATTTTGTTTTTAAGCCACCAATATTTTCCAACCATTCTATGAACCATACTGTTTCAGATTAGCATGACGTTTTTAAATTGTTGTTGTATTATTAAAAAAATATCAAAAGAATAAAAGTTCAGTTTAGATAAGTGTATGCGACACTGTATGTTTACAAAAAGAAGGAAATCGTTATCTAGTTATCATGTATACCCGCCTGGAAAGCAAAAGAGAGGAAGACCACTGGGAACATGGAGGAGAGAGATGGAAGTAGAAGTGCGAGCTACTGTCAAGACTTGTCATAAACTAAAGTGACTCGCCCAAGATAGAGTGGAATGGTAGAGATTTGTTGCTGCCCTATACTCCACATGGAGTGATGAGGATTAATAATAATAAAAAATAATAATAGTTATCATGTATGTTTACATTATTTATCAATTGAAGATCATAAAAAGCATATATTTTAATTTTATTTGAAGCACTGCAGATATTTCAATTTGATATTTTTATTACATTTCTTATATCTGTGTTTGATTTCATGTTTACCTATGTTTGCCACTTGTAGTGTAAAAAGTGTTTGCCGAAGGACCCAATTGTGTAAAGATCATCAACATATCATTTAATTTGTGAAAGATTCATTTCTTGACACAGTGCATTCAAAATTGTCATATTTCTACATATATGCAATAAAATATTTAAGTTTATTACACCTAATATTCATCAAAATTAAATGCAGTAAATTGTTGTAGCCTTATCTAATATTTTGATAGTTAAGACAATGGTAAAAAAGGATGTTTTTCTTGACAATAGATTATATTTGTGGATAAGCCAACTGTAGGGTATGCAATTATGAGCTTTGCTGAATCACTGACAGGTTACACATATGGTTTTGATTTATATATTTTATTATGTAGGTCAGTGGACCAGATGGGTTAGTCTATGTGGTGGATTAAAGTCATCAGTTAAAAAAAATGTAATGTCCTGCTGTAAACAATTACTAGCAAACTTAATTTGTTCACCTTTGAGATATAACTATAGTTCATTTTTATATTTCATTTCAAGATTATTGAGAAAAATATCCAGATATTTTAGAAATAATAATTCCAACAAGATATTGCCAATTACACTCTAAATTAGTTAGTTTTAGAGTTAGGTAATATTTCACTTATCTATCCTGTTTATTCTGTTTTTAAGCCACCAATATTTTCCAACCATTCTATCAACCATAATGTTTCAGATTAGCATGAGGTTTTTGAATTGTTGTTGTATTATTTTAAAAAAATATTAAAAGAATAAAAGTTCAGTTTAGATAAGTGTATGCGACACTGTATGTTTACAAATAGAAGGAAATTGTTTGTCTATTTATCATGTATACCCGCCTGGAAAGCGAAAGAGAGGAAGACCACTAGGAACATGGAAGAGAGAGATGGAAGTAGAAGTGCACACTACTGGCAAGACTTGTCATGAACTAAAGTGGCTCGCCCAAGATAGAGTGGAATGGCGGAGATTTGTTGCTGCCCTATACTCTACATGGAGTGATGAGGATTAATAATAATAAAAAATAATAATAGTTATCATGTATGTTCACATTATTTATCAATTGAAGATCATAAAAAGCATATATTTTAATTTTATTTGAAGCACTGCAGATATTTCAATTTGATAGTTTCATTACATTGTCTTATTTCTGTGTTTGATTTCATGTTTACTTATGTTTGCCACTTGTAGTGTAAAAAGTGTTTGCCGAAGGACCCAATTGTGTAAAGATCATCAACACATCATTTGATTTGTGAAATAATCATTTCTTGACACCGTGCATTCAAAATTGTCATATTTCTACATATATGCAATAAAATATTTTATGTTTATTACTACTAATATACATCAAAATTAAATGCAGTAAATTGTTGTAGCCTTATCTAATATTTCCATAGTTAATACAATGGTTAGGAAGGATGTTTTTCTTGACAATACATTATGATTGTGGATAAGCCAACTGTAGGGTGTGCAATTATGAGCTTTGCTTGATCACTTACAGGTTACACATATGGTTTTTATTTATATATTTCATTATGCAGGTCAGTGGACCAGATGGTTAGCCTATGTGGTGGATGAAAGTTATCAGTTTAAAAAAATGTAATGTCCTTCAGTAAACAATTTTTTACTAGCAAACTGAATTTGTTCACCTTTGAGATATAACTATAGTTCATTTTTAAATTTTATTTCAAGATTATTGAGAAAAGAATCCAGATATCTTAGAAATAATAATTCCAACAAGGTATTGCCAATTAAAACTAAATTAGTTAGTTTGAGAGTTAGGTAATATTTCACTTATCTATCCTGTTTATTTTGTTTTTAAGCCACCAATATTTTCCAACCATTCTATGAACCATACTGTATCAGATTAGCATGACGTTTTAAATTGTTGTTGTATTATTAAAAAAAATATCAAAAGAATAAAAGTTCAGTTTAGATAAGTGTATGTGACACTGTATGTTTACAAAAAGAAGGAAATCGTTTATCTAGTTATCATGTATACCTGCCTGGAAAGCAAAAGAGAGGAAGACCACTGGGTACATGGAGGAGAGAGATGGAAGTAGAAGTGCGAGCTTCTGTCAAGACTTGTCATGAACTTAAATGACTCGCCCAAGATAGAGTGGAATGGTGGAGATTTGTTGCTGCCCTATACTCCACATGGAGTGATGAGGATTAATAATAATTAAAAAATAATAGTTATCATGTATGTTCACATTATTTATCAATTGAAGATCATAGAAAGCTTATATTGTAATTTTATTTGAAGCACTGCAGATATTTCAATTTGATATTTTTATTACATTTTCTTATATCTGTGTTTGATTTCATGTTTACTTATGTTTGCCACTTGTAGTGTAAAAAGTGTTTGCCGAAGGACCCAATTGTGTAAAGATCATCAACACATCATTTGATTTGTGAAATAATCATTTCTTGACACCGTGCATTCAAAATTGTCATATTTCTACAAATATGCAATAAAATATTTTATGTTTATTACTACTAATATACATCAAAATTAAATGCAGTAAATTGTTGTAGCCTTATCTAATATTTCCATAGTTAAGACAATGGTTAGGAAGGATGTTTTTCTTGACAATACATTATGATTGTGGATAAGCCAACTGTAGGGTGTACAATTATGAGCTTTGCTTGATCACTTACAGGTTACACATATGGTTTTTATTTATATATTTCATTATGCAGGTCAGTGGACCAGATGGGTTAGCCTATGTGGTGGATGAAAGTCATCAGTTAAAAAAAATGTAATGTCCTTCGGTAAACAATTTATTACTAGCAAACTGAATTTGTTCACCTTTGAGATATAATTATAGTTCATTTTTATATTTCATTTCAAGATTATTGAGAAAAGAATCCAGATATCTTAGAAATAATAATTCCAACAAGGTATTGCCAATTAAAACTCTAAATTAGTTAGTTTGAGAGTTAGGTAATATTTTACTTATCTATCCTGTTTATTTTGTTTTTAAGCCACAAATATTTTCCAACCATTCTATGAACCATACTGTTTCAGATTAGCATGACGTTTTAAAATTGTTGTTGTATTATTAAAAAAAATATCAAAAGAATAAAAGTTCAGTTTAGATAAGTGTATGCGACACTGTATGTTTACAAAGAGAAGGAAATTGTTTGTCTATTTATCATGTATACCCGCCTGGAAAGCGAAAGAGAGGAAGACCACTAGGAACATGGAAGAGAGAGATGGAAGTAGAAGTGCGAGCTACTGTCAAGACTTATCATAAACTAAAGTGACTCGCCCAAGATAGAGTGGAATGGTGGAGATTTGTTGCTGCCCTATACTCCACATGGAGTGATGAGGATTAATAATAATAAAAAATAATAATAGTTATCATGTATGTTCACATTATTTATCAATTGAAGATCATAAAAAGCTTATATTTTAATTTTATTTGAATCACTGCAGATATTTCAATTTGATATTTTTATTACATTTTCTTATATCTGTGTTTGATTTCACGTTTACCTATGTTTGCCACTTGTAGTGTAAAAAGTGTTTGCCGAAGGACCCAATTGTGTAAAGATCATCAACATATCATTTAATTTGTGAAAGATTCATTTCTTGACACAGTGCATTCAAAATTGTCATATTTCTACATATATGCAATAAAATATTTTATGTTTATTACACCTAATATTCATTAAAATTAAATGCAGTAAATTGTTGTAGCCTTATCTAATATTTCGATAGTTAAGACAATGGTAAGAAGGGATGTTTTTCTTGACAATAGATTATAATTGTGGATAAGCCAACTGTAGGGTATGCAATTATGAGCTTTGCTGAATCACTGACAGGTTACACATATGGTTTTGATTTATATATTTCATTATGCAGGTCAGTGGACCAGATGGGTTAGCCTATGTGGTGGATTAAAGTCATCAGTTAAAAAAAATGTAATGTCCTGCGGTAAACAATTAATTACTAGCAAACTTAATTTGTTCACCTTTGAGATATAATTATAGTTCATTTTTATATTTCATTTCAAGATTATTGAGAAAAGAATCCAGATATCTTAGAAATAATAATTCCAACAAGATATTGCCAATTACACTCTTAATTAGTTAATTTTAGAGTTAGGTAATATTTCACTTATCTATCCTGTTTATTCTGTTTTTAAGCCACCAATATTTTCCAACCATTCTATGAACCATACTGTTTCAGATTAGAATGACGTTTTTAAATTGTTGTTGTATTATTAAAAAAAATATTAAAAGAATAAAAGTTCAGTTTAGATAAGTGTATGCGACACTGTATGTTTACAAAAAGAAGGAAATCGTTTGTCTAGTTATCATGTATACCCGCCTAAAAAGCAAAAGAGAGGAAGACCACTGGGAACATGGAGGAGAGAGATGGAAGTAGAAGTGCGAGCTACTGTCAAGACTTGTCATGAACTAAAGTGACTCGCCCAAGATAGAGTGGAATGGTGGAGATTCGTTGCTGCCCTATGCTCCACATGGAGTGATGAGGATTAATAATAATTAAAAAATAATAGTTATCATGTATGTTCACATTATTTATCAATTGAAGATCATAGAAAGCTTATATTGTAATTTTATTTGAAGCACTGCAGATATTTCAATTTGATATTTTTATTACATTTTCTTATATCTGTGTTTGATTTCATGTTTACTTATGTTTGCCACTTGTAGTGTAAAAAGTGTTTGCCGAAGGACCCAATTGTGTAAAGATCATCAACACATCATTTGATTTGTGAAATAATCATTTCTTGACACCGTGCATTCAAAATTGTCATATTTCTACAAATATGCAATAAAATATTTTATGTTTATTACTACTAATATACATCAAAATTAAATGCAGTAAATTGTTGTAGCCTTATCTAATATTTCCATAGTTAAGACAATGGTTAGGAAGGATGTTTTTCTTGACAATACATTATGATTGTGGATAAGCCAACTGTAGGGTGTACAATTATGAGCTTTGCTTGATCACTTACAGGTTACACATATGGTTTTGATTTATATATTTCATTATGCAGGTCAGTGGACCAGATGGGTTAGCCTATGTGGTGGATGAAAGTCATCAGTTAAAAAAAATGTAATGTCCTTCGCTAAACAATTTATTACTAGCAAACTGAATTTGTTCACCTTTGAGATATAATTATAGTTCATTTTTATATTTCATTTCAAGATTATTGAGAAAAAAATCCAGATATCTTAGAAATAATAATTCCAACAAGGTATTGCCAATTAAAACTCTAAATTAGTTAGTTTGAGAGTTAGGTAATATTTCACTTATCTATCCTGTTTATTTTGTTTTTAAGCCACCAATATTTTCCAACCATTCTATGAACCATACTGTTTCAGATTAGCATGACGTTTTTAAATTGTTGTTGTATTATTAAAAAAATATCAAAAGAATAAAAGTTCAGTTTAGATAAGTGTATGCGACACTGTATGTTTACAAAAAGAAGGAAATCGTTATCTAGTTATCATGTATACCCGCCTGGAAAGCAAAAGAGAGGAAGACCACTGGGAACATGGAGGAGAGAGATGGAAGTAGAAGTGCGAGCTACTGTCAAGACTTGTCATAAACTAAAGTGACTCGCCCAAGATAGAGTGGAATGGTAGAGATTTGTTGCTGCCCTATACTCCACATGGAGTGATGAGGATTAATAATAATAAAAAATAATAATAGTTATCATGTATGTTTACATTATTTATCAATTGAAGATCATAAAAAGCATATATTTTAATTTTATTTGAAGCACTGCAGATATTTCAATTTGATATTTTTATTACATTTCTTATATCTGTGTTTGATTTCATGTTTACCTATGTTTGCCACTTGTAGTGTAAAAAGTGTTTGCCGAAGGACCCAATTGTGTAAAGATCATCAACATATCATTTAATTTGTGAAAGATTCATTTCTTGACACAGTGCATTCAAAATTGTCATATTTCTACATATATGCAATAAAATATTTAAGTTTATTACACCTAATATTCATCAAAATTAAATGCAGTAAATTGTTGTAGCCTTATCTAATATTTTGATAGTTAAGACAATGGTAAAAAAGGATGTTTTTCTTGACAATAGATTATATTTGTGGATAAGCCAACTGTAGGGTATGCAATTATGAGCTTTGCTGAATCACTGACAGGTTACACATATGGTTTTGATTTATATATTTTATTATGTAGGTCAGTGGACCAGATGGGTTAGTCTATGTGGTGGATTAAAGTCATCAGTTAAAAAAAATGTAATGTCCTGCGGTAAACAATTACTAGCAAACTTAATTTGTTCACCTTTGAGATATAACTATAGTTCATTTTTATATTTCATTTCAAGATTATTGAGAAAAATATCCAGATATTTTAGAAATAATAATTCCAACAAGATATTGCCAATTACACTCTAAATTAGTTAGTTTTAGAGTTAGGTAATATTTCACTTATCTATCCTGTTTATTCTGTTTTTAAGCCACCAATATTTTCCAACCATTCTATCAACCATAATGTTTCAGATTAGCATGAGGTTTTTGAATTGTTGTTGTATTATTTTAAAAAAATATTAAAAGAATAAAAGTTCAGTTTAGATAAGTGTATGCGACACTGTATGTTTACAAATAGAAGGAAATTGTTTGTCTATTTATCATGTATACCCGCCTGGAAAGCGAAAGAGAGGAAGACCACTAGGAACATGGAAGAGAGAGATGGAAGTAGAAGTGCACACTACTGGCAAGACTTGTCATGAACTAAAGTGGCTCGCCCAAGATAGAGTGGAATGGCGGAGATTTGTTGCTGCCCTATACTCTACATGGAGTGATGAGGATTAATAATAATAAAAAATAATAATAGTTATCATGTATGTTCACATTATTTATCAATTGAAGATCATAAAAAGCATATATTTTAATTTTATTTGAAGCACTGCAGATATTTCAATTTGATAGTTTCATTACATTGTCTTATTTCTGTGTTTGATTTCATGTTTACTTATGTTTGCCACTTGTAGTGTAAAAAGTGTTTGCCGAAGGACCCAATTGTGTAAAGATCATCAACACATCATTTAATTTGTGAAATAATCATTTCTTGACACCGTGCATTCAAAATTGTCATATTTCTACATATATGCAATAAAATATTTTATGTTTATTACTACTAATATACATCAAAATTAAATGCAGTAAATTGTTGTAGCCTTATCTAATATTTCCATAGTTAATACAATGGTTAGGAAGGATGTTTTTCTTGACAATACATTATGATTGTGGATAAGCCAACTGTAGGGTGTGCAATTATGAGCTTTGCTTGATCACTTACAGGTTACACATATGGTTTTGATTTATATATTTCATTATGCAGGTCAGTGGACCAGATGGCTTAGCCTATGTGGTGGATTAAAGTCATCAGTTAAAAAAAAATGTAATGTCCTGCGGTAAACAATTAATTACTAGCAAACTTAATTTGTTCACCTTTGAGATATAATTATAGTTCATTTTTATATTTCATTTCAAGATTATTGAGAAAAAAATCCAGATATCTTAGAAATAATAATTCCAACAAGGTATTGCCAATTAAAACTCTAAATTAGTTAGTTTGAGAGTTAGGTAATATTTCACTTATCTATCCTGTTTATTTTGTTTTTAAGCCGCCAATATTTTCCAACCATTCTATGAACCATACTGTTTCAGATTAGCATGACGTTTTTAAATTGTTGTTGTATTATTAAAAAAATATCAAAAGAATAAAAGTTCAGTTTAGATAAGTGTATGCGACACTGTATGTTTACAAAAAGAAGGAAATCGTTATCTAGTTATCATGTATACCCGCCTGGAAAGCAAAAGAGAGGAAGACCACTGGGAACATGGAGGAGAGAGATGGAAGTAGAAGTGCGAGCTACTGTCAAGACTTGTCATAAACTAAAGTGACTCGCCCAAGATAGAGTGGAATGGTAGAGATTTGTTGCTGCCCTATACTCCACATGGAGTGATGAGGATTAATAATAATAAAAAATAATAATAGTTATCATGTATGTTTACATTATTTATCAATTGAAGATCATAAAAAGCATATATTTTAATTTTATTTGAAGCACTGCAGATATTTCAATTTGATATTTTTATTACATTTCTTATATCTGTGTTTGATTTCATGTTTACCTATGTTTGCCACTTGTAGTGTAAAAAGTGTTTGCCGAAGGACCCAATTGTGTAAAGATCATCAACATATCATTTAATTTGTGAAAGATTCATTTCTTGACACAGTGCATTCAAAATTGTCATATTTCTACATATATGCAATAAAATATTTAAGTTTATTACACCTAATATACATCAAAATTAAATGCAGTAAATTGTTGTAGCCTTATCTAATATTTTGATAGTTAAGACAATGGTAAAAAAGGATGTTTTTCTTGACAATAGATTATATTTGTGGATAAGCCAACTGTAGGGTATGCAATTATGAGCTTTGCTGAATCACTGACAGGTTACACATATGGTTTTGATTTATATATTTCATTATGCAGGTCAGTGGACCAGATGGTTAGCCTATGTGGTGGATGAAAGTCATCAGTTTAAAAAAATGTAATGTCCTTCAGTAAACAATTTTTTACTAGCAAACTGAATTTGTTCACCTTTGAGATATAACTATAGTTCATTTTTATATTTCATTTCAAGATTATTGAGAAAAGAATCCAGATATCTTAGAAATAATAATTCCAACAAGGTATTGCCAATTAAAACTCTAAATTAGTTAATTTGAGAGTTAGGTAATATTTCACTTATCTATCCTGTTTATTTTGTTTTTAAGCCACTAATATTTTCCAACCATTCTATGAACCATACTGTTTCAGATTAGCATGACGTTTTTAAATTGTTGTTGTATTATTAAAAAAAATATTAAAAGAATAAAAGTTCAGTTTAGATAAGTGTATGTGACACTGTATGTTTACAAAAAGAAGGAAATCGTTTATCTAGTTATCATGTATACCTGCCTGGAAAGCAAAAGAGAGGAAGACCACTGGGTACATGGAGGAGAGAGATGGAAGTAGAAGTGCGAGCTTCTGTCAAGACTTGTCATGAACTTAAATGACTCGCCCAAGATAGAGTGGAATGGTGGAGATTTGTTGCTGCCCTATACTCCACATGGAGTGATGAGGATTAATAATAATTAAAAAATAATAGTTATCATGTATGTTCACATTATTTATCAATTGAAGATCATAAAAAGCATATATTTTAATTTTATTTGAAGCACTGCAGATATTTCAATTTGATATTTTTATTACATTTCTTATATCTGTGTTTGATTTCATGTTTACCTATGTTTGCCACTTGTAGTGTAAAAAGTGTTTGCCGGAGGACCCAATTGTGTAAAGATCATCAACACTTCATTTGATTTGTGAAATAATCATTTCTTGACACTGTGCATTCAAAATTGTCATATTTCTACATATATGCAATAAAATATTTTATGTTTATTACACCTAATATACATCAAAATTAAATGCAGTAAATTGTTGTAGCCTTATCTAATATTTCCATAGTTAAGACAATGGTTAGGAAGGATGTTTTTCTTGACAATACATTATGATTGTGTATAAGCCAACTGTAGGGTATGCAATTATGAGCTTTGCTTGATCACTGACAGGTTACACATATGGTTTTTATTTATATATTTCATTATGCAGGTCAGTGGACCAGATGGTTAGCCTATGTGGTGGATGAAAGTCATCAGTTTAAAAAAATGTAATGTCCTTCAGTAAACAATTTTTTACTAGCAAACTGAATTTGTTCACCTTTGAGATATAACTATAGTTCATTTTTAAATTTTATTTCAAGATTATTGAGAAAAGAATCCAGATATCTTAGAAATAATAATTCCAACAAGGTATTGCCAATTAAAACTAAATTAGTTAGTTTGAGAGTTAGGTAATATTTCACTTATCTATCCTGTTTATTTTGTTTTTAAGCCGCCAATATTTTCCAACCATTCTATGAACCATACTGTTTCAGATTAGCATGACGTTTTTAAATTGTTGTTGTATTATTAAAAAAATATCAAAAGAATAAAAGTTCAGTTTAGATAAGTGTATGCGACACTGTATGTTTACAAAAAGAAGGAAATCGTTATCTAGTTATCATGTATACCCGCCTGGAAAGCAAAAGAGAGTAAGACCACTGGGAACATGGAGGAGAGAGATGGAAGTAGAAGTGCGAGCTACTGTCAAGACTTGTCATAAACTAAAGTGACTCGCCCAAGATAGAGTGGAATGGTAGAGATTTGTTGCTGCCCTATACTCCACATGGAGTGATGAGGATTAATAATAATAAAAAATAATAATAGTTATCATGTATGTTTACATTATTTATCAATTGAAGATCATAAAAAGCATATATTTTAATTTTATTTGAAGCACTGCAGATATTTCAATTTGATATTTTTATTACATTTCTTATATCTGTGTTTGATTTCATGTTTACCTATGTTTGCCACTTGTAGTGTAAAAAGTGTTTGCCGAAGGACCCAATTGTGTAAAGATCATCAACATATCATTTGATTTGTGAAATAATCATTTCTTGACACCGTGCATTCAAAATTGTCATATTTCTACATATATGCAATAAAATATTTTATGTTTATTACACATAATATACATTAAAATTAAATGCAGTAAATTGTTGTAGCCTTATCTAATATTTCGATAGTTAAGACAATGGTAAGAAGGGATGTTTTTCTTGACAATAGATTATGATTGTGGATAAGCCAACTGTAGGGTGTGCAATTATGAGCTTTGCTTGATCACTTACAGGTTATGCATATGGTTTTGATTTATATATTTCATTATGCAGGTAAGTTGACCAGATGGGTTATTCTATGTAGTGGATGAAAGTTATCAGTTTAAAAAAATGTAATGTCCTTCGGTAAACAATTAATTACTAGCAAAATTAATTTATTCACCTTTGAGATATAACTATAGTTCATTTTTATATTTCATTTCAAGATTATTGAGAAAAGAATCCAGATATCTTAGAAATAATAATTCCAACAAGGTATTGCCAATTAAAACTCTAAATTAGTTAATTTGAGAGTTAGGTAATATTTCACTTATCTATCCTGTTTATTTTGTTTTTAAGCCACTAATATTTTCCAACCATTCTATGAACCATACTGTTTCAGATTAGCATGACGTTTTTAAATTGTTGTTGTATTATTAAAAAAAATATTAAAAGAATAAAAGTTCAGTTTAGATAAGTGTATGCGACACTGTATGTTTACAAAAAGAAGGAAATCGTTTGTCAAATTATCATGTATACCCGCCTGGAAAGCGAAAGAGAGGAAGACCACTGGGAACATGGAGGAGAGAGATGGAAGTAGAAGTGCGAGCTACTGTCAAGACTTGTCATGAACTAAAGTGACTCGCCCAAGATAGAGTGGAATGGTGGAGATTCGTTGCTGCCCTATGCTCCACATGGAGTGATGAGGATTAATAATAATAAAAAATAATAGTTATCATGTATGTTTACATTATTTATCAATTGAAGATCATAAAAAGCATATATTTTAATTTTATTTGAAGCACTGCAGATATTTCAATTTGATATTTTTATTACATTTCTTATATCTGTGTTTGATTTCATGTTTACCTATGTTTGCCACTTGTAGTGTAAAAAGTGTTTGCCGGAGGACCCAATTGTGTAAAGATCATCAACACATCATTTAATTTGTGAAAGATTCATTTCTTGACACAGTGCATTAAAAATTGTCATATTTCTACATATATGCAATAAAATATTTTATGTTTATTACACCTAATATACATCAAAATTAAATGCAGTAAATTGTTGTAGCCTTATCTAATATTTCCATAGTTAAGACAATGGTTAGGAAGGATGTTTTTCTTGACAATACATTATGATTGTGTATAAGCCAACTGTAGGGTATGCAATTATGAGCTTTGCTTGATCACTGACAGGTTACACATATGGTTTTTATTTATATATTTCATTATGCAGGTCAGTGGACCAGATGGTTAGCCTATGTGGTGGATGAAAGTCATCAGTTTAAAAAAATGTAATGTCCTTCAGTAAACAATTTTTTACTAGCAAACTGAATTTGTTCACCTTTGAGATATAACTATAGTTCATTTTTAAATTTTATTTCAAGATTATTGAGAAAAGAATCCAGATATCTTAGAAATAATAATTCCAACAAGGTATTGCCAATTAAAACTAAATTAGTTAGTTTGAGAGTTAGGTAATATTTCACTTATCTATCCTGTTTATTTTGTTTTTAAGCCACCAATATTTTCCAACCATTCTATGAACCATACTGTATCAGATTAGCATGACGTTTTAAATTGTTGTTGTATTATTAAAAAAAATATCAAAAGAATAAAAGTTCAGTTTAGATAAGTGTATGTGACACTGTATGTTTACAAAAAGAAGGAAATCGTTTATCTAGTTATCATGTATACCTGCCTGGAAAGCAAAAGAGAGGAAGACCACTGGGTACATGGAGGAGAGAGATGGAAGTAGAAGTGCGAGCTTCTGTCAAGACTTGTCATGAACTTAAATGACTCGCCCAAGATAGAGTGGAATGGTTTAGATTTGTTGCTGCCCTATACTCCACATGGAGTGATGAGGATTAATAATAATTAAAAAATAATAGTTATCATGTATGTTCACATTATTTATCAATTGAAGATCATAGAAAGCTTATATTGTAATTTTATTTGAAGCACTGCAGATATTTCAATTTGATATTTTTATTACATTTTCTTATATCTGTGTTTGATTTCATGTTTACTTATGTTTGCCACTTGTAGTGTAAATAGTGTTTGCCGAAGGACCCAATTGTGTAAAGATCATCAACACATCATTTGATTTGTGAAATAATCATTTCTTGACACCGTGCATTCAAAATTGTCATATTTCTACAAATATGCAATAAAATATTTTATGTTTATTACTACTAATATACATCAAAATTAAATGCAGTAAATTGTTGTAGCCTTATCTAATATTTCCATAGTTAAGACAATGGTAAGAAAGGATGTTTTTCTTGACAATACATTATGATTGTGGATAAGCCAACTGTAGGGTGTACAGTTATGAGCTTTGCTTGATCACTTACAGGTTACACATATGGTTTTTATTTATATATTTCATTATGCAGGTCAGTGGACCAGATGGGTTAGCCTATGTGGTGGATGAAAGTCATCAGTTAAAAAAAATGTAATGTCCTTCGGTAAACAATTTATTACTAGCAAACTGAATTTGTTCACCTTTGAGATATAATTATAGTTCATTTTTATATTTTATTTCAAGATTATTGAGAAAAGAATCCAGATATCTTAGAAATAATAATTCCAACAAGGTATTGCCAATTAAAACTCTAAATTAGTTAGTTTGAGAGTTAGGTAATATTTCACTTATCTATCCTGTTTATTTTGTTTTTAAGCCACAAATATTTTCCAACCATTCTATGAACCATACTGTTTCAGATTAGCATGACGTTTTAAAATTGTTGTTGTATTATTAAAAAAAATATCAAAAGAATAAAAGTTCAGTTTAGATAAGTGTATGCGACACTGTATGTTTACAAAGAGAAGGAAATTGTTTGTCTATTTATCATGTATACCCGCCTGGAAAGCGAAAGAGAGGAAGACCACTAGGAACATGGAAGAGAGAGATGGAAGTAGAAGTGCGAGCTACTGTCAAGACTTATCATAAACTAAAGTGACTCGCCCAAGATAGAGTGGAATGGTAGAGATTTGTTGCTGCCCTATACTCCACATGGAGTGATGAGGATTAATAATAATAAAAAATAATAATAGTTATCATGTATGTTCACATTATTTATCAATTGAAGATCATAAAAAGCTTATATTTTAATTTTATTTGAATCACTGCAGATATTTCAATTTGATATTTTTATTACATTTTCTTATATCTGTGTTTGATTTCACGTTTACCTATGTTTGCCACTTGTAGTGTAAAAAGTGTTTGCCGAAGGACCGAATTGTGTAAAGATCATCAACATATCATTTAATTTGTGAAAGATTCATTTCTTGACACAGTGCATTCAAAATTGTCATATTTCTACATATATGCAATAAAATATTTTATGTTTATTACACATAATATACATTAAAATTAAATGCAGTAAATTGTTGTAGCCTTATCTAATATTTCGATAGTTAAGACAATGGTAAGAAGGGATGTTTTTCTTGACAATAGATTATAATTGTGGATAAGCCAACTGTAGGGTATGCAATTATGAGCTTTGCTGAATCACTGACAGGTTACACATATGGTTTTGATTTATATATTTCATTATGCAGGTCAGTGGACCAGATGGGTTAGCCTATGTGGTGGATTAAAGTCATCAGTTAAAAAAAAATGTAATGTCCTGCGGTAAACAATTAATTACTAGCAAACTTAATTTGTTCACCTTTGAGATATAATTATAGTTCATTTTTATATTTCATTTCAAGATTATTGAGAAAAGAATCCAGATATCTTAGAAATAATAATTCCAACAAGATATTGCCAATTACACTCTTAATTAGTTAATTTTAGAGTTAGGTAATATTTCACTTAACCATCCTGTTTATTCTGTTTTTAAGCCACCAATATTTTCCAACCATTCTATGAACCATACTGTTTCAGATTAGAATGACGTTTTTAAATTGTTGTTGTATTATTAAAAAAAATATTAAAAGAATAAAAGTTCAGTTTAGATAAGTGTATGCGACACTGTATGTTTACAAAAAGAAGGAAATCGTTTGTCTAGTTATCATGTATACCCGCCTAAAAAGCAAAAGAGAGGAAGACCACTGGGAACATGGAGGAGAGAGATGGAAGTAGAAGTGCACACTACTAGCAAGACTTGTCATGAACTAAAGTGGCTCGCCCAAGATAGAGTGGAATGGCGGAGATTTGTTGCTGCCCTATACTCTACATGGAGTGATGAGGATTAATAATAATAAAAAATAATAATAGTTATCATGTATGTCCACATTATTTATCAATTGAAGATCATAAAAAGCATATATTTTAATTTTAATTGAAGCACTGCAGATATTTCAATTTGATAGTTTCATTACATTGTCTTATTTCTGTGTTTGATTTCATGTTTACCTATGTTTGCCACTTGTAGTGTAAAAAGTGTTTGCCGAAGGACCCAATTGTGTAAAGATCATCAACATATCATTTAATTTGTGAAAGATTTATTTCTTGACACAGTGCATTCAAAATTGTCATATTTCTACATATATGCAATAAAATATTTTATGTTTATTACACCTAATATACATCAAAATTAAATGCAGTAAATTGTTGTAGCCTTATTTAATATTTCGATAGTTAAGACAATGGTAAGAAAGGATGTTTTTCTTGACAATACATTATAATTGTGGATAAGCCAACTGTAGGGTATGCAATTATGAGCTTTGCTGAATCACTGACAGGTAACACATATGGTTTTGATTTATATATTTCATTATGCAGGTCAGTGGACCAGATGGGTTAGCCTATGTGGTGGATGAGAGTCATCAGTTTAAAAAAAATGTAATGTCCTGCGGTAAACAATTAATTACAAGCAAACTTAATTTGTTCACCTTTGAGATATAATTATAGTTCATTTTTATATTTTATTTCAAGATTATTGAGAAAAGAATCCAGATATCTTAGAAATAATAATTCCAACAAGGTATTGCCAATTAAAACTCTAAATTAGTTAGTTTGAGAGTTAGGCAATATTTCACTTATCTATCCTGTTTATTTTGTTTTTAAGCCACCAATATTTTCCAACCATTCTATGAACCATACTGTTTTAGATTAGCATGACGTTTTTAAATTGTTGTTGTATTATTAAAAAAAATATTAAAAGAATAAAAGTTCAGTTTAGATAAGTGTATGCGACACTGTATGTTTACAAAAAGAAGGAAATCGTTTGTCTAGTTATCATGTATACCCGCCTGGAAAGCAAAAGAGAGGAAGACCACTGGGAACATGGAGGAGAGAGATGGAAGTAGAAGTGCGAGCTACTGTCAAGACTTGTCATGAACTAAAGTGACTCGCCCAAGATAGAGTGGAATGGTGGAGATTTGTTGCTGCCCTATACTCCACATGGAGTGATGAGGATTAATAATAATTAAAAAATAATAGTTATCATGTATGTTTACATTATTTATCAATTGAAGATCATAAAAAGCTTATATTTTTATTTTATTTGAATCACTGCAGATATTTCAATTTGATATTTTTATTACATTTTCTTATATCTGTGTTTGATTTCACGTTTACCTATGTTTGCCACTTGTAGTGTAAAAAGTGTTTGCCGAAGGACCGAATTGTGTAAAGATCATCAACATATCATTTAATTTGTGAAAGATTCATTTCTTGACACAGTGCATTCAAAATTGTCATATTTCTACTTATATACAATAAAATATTTTATGTTTATTACACCTAATATACATCAAAATTAAATGCAGTAAATTGTTGTAGCCTTATCTAATATTTCCATAGTTAAGACAATGGTTAGGAAGGATGTTTTTCTTGACAATACATTATGATTGTGTATAAGCCAACTATAGGGTATGCAATTATGAGCTTTGCTGAATCACTGACAGGTAACACATATGGTTTTGATTTATATATTTCATTATGCAGGTCAGTGGACCAGATGGGTTAGCCTATGTGGTGGATGAGAGTCATCAGTTTAAAAAAATGTAATGTCCTTCGGTAAACAATTTTTTACTAGCAAACTGAATTTGTTCACCTTTGAAATATAACTATAGTTCATTTTTATATTTTATTTCAAGATTATTGAGAAAAGAATCCAGATATCTTAGAAATAATAATTCCAACAAGGTATTGCCAATTAAAACTCTAAATTAGTTAGTTTGAGAATTAGGTAATATTTTACTTAACCATCCTATTTATTCTGCTTTTAAGCCACCAATATTTTCCAACCATTCTATGAACCATAATGTTTCAGATTAGCATGAGGTTTTTAAATTGTTGTTGTATTATTTAAAAAATATTAAAAGAATAAAAGTTCAGTTTAGATAAAAGTATGCGACACTGTATGTTTACAAAAAGAAGAAAATTGTTTGTCTAGTTATCATGTATACCTGCCTGGAAAGCAAAAGAGAGGAAGACCACTGGGAACATGGAGGAGAGAGATGGAAGTAGAAGTGCGAGCTACTGTCAAGACTTGTCATAAACTAAAGTGACTCGCCCAAGATAGAGTGGAATGGTAGAGATTTGTTGCTGCCCTATACTCCACATGGAGTGATGAGGATTAATAATAATAAAAAATAATATTTATCATGTATGTTTACATTATTTATCAATTGAAGATCATAAAAAGCATATATTTTAATTTTCTTTGCAGCACTGCAGATATTTCAATTTGATATTTTTATTACATTTTCTTATATCTGTGTTTGATTTCATGTTTACCTATGTTTGCCACTTGTAGTGTAAAAAGTGTTTGCCGAAGGACCCAATTGTGTAAAGATCATCAACACATCATTTGATTTGTGAAATAATCATTTCTTGACACAGTGCATTCAAAATTGTCATATTTCTACATATATGCAATAAAATATTTTATGTTTATTACACCTAATATACATCAAAATTAAATGCAGTAAATTGTTGTAGCCTTATCTAATATTTTGATAGTTAAGACAATGGTAAGAAAGGATGTTTTTCTTGACAATAGATTATATTTGTGGATAAGCCAACTGTAGGGTATGCAATTATGAGCTTTGCTAAATCATGGAGAGGTTACACATATGGTTTTGATTTATATATTTCATTATGTAGGTCAGTGGACCAGATGGGTTAGCCTATGTGGTGGATTAAAGTCATCAGTTAAAAAAAAATGTAATGTCCTGTTGTAAACAATTAATTACTAGCAAACTTAATTTGTTCACCTTTGAGATATAATTATAGTTCATTTTTATATTTCATTTCAAGATTATAGAGAAAAATATCCAGATATCTTAGAAATAATAATTCCAACAAGATATTGCCAATTACACTCTAAATTAGTTAGTTTTAGAGTTAGGTAATATTTCACTTAACCATCCTGTTTATTCTGTTTTTAAGCCACCAATATTTTCCAACCATTCTATGAACCATACTGTTTCAGATTAGCATGAGGTTTTTGAATTGTTGTTGTATTATTTTTAAAAAAATATTAAAAGAATAAAAGTTCAGTTTAGATAAGTGTATGCGACACTGTATGTTTACAAATAGAAGGAAATTGTTTGTCTATTTATCATGAATACCCGCCTGGAAAGCGAAAGAGAGGAAGACCACTGGGAACATGGAGGAGAGAGATGGAAGTAGAAGTGCGCACTACTAGCAAGACTTGTCATTGTAATAGATTGAGATAATTGTGAGGTCAAGGGAACTCACTCTTCTGTATTAGTATTATATTTATATTGTTATCTTGAGTGATGTCCCTTGTGCATTGTACTTCCTCTTCCTCTTTCCATCATGGCTGTAAATAAAGACTGTTAACAACCAATGTGGCTCCTCGTCAGTGATTGCAATCTAACACATTGGCGACGAAGGATAAATAATCTACTAGAAAGAGCACCTACTTACGCAAAAAAGAGGTTTGCTAGAGCTTATTAGCTAAGTATTTCTAGAATAATGGCGCTGTATGGCCAAATAAAACAATTTGATTCGAATGATGAAATCATTCAGGATTACCTAGAGAGGTTAAGCTTTTACCTTGAAGCTAACGACGTGACGATGGAAGCCAAAAAGAGAGCTGTTTTGTTAACAGTCATAGGGCCTCAACAATTTAGGCTACTAAAGGACTTATGCGCACCAGCTAGTCTAACTACCAAGAGCTTTAACGAGCTGAGCAAATTGCTAACAGACCACCATGCGCCTGTACCATCAAAGTTTCTATGTCGAGCTAGATTTGACAGTAGGACTCGTCAACCAAACGAGTCAATATCAGAATATGTTGCTGCTTTACGTCATTTAAGTGAATTTTGTGAATTCGGAGACACGCTGTCTGACAGATTATGTGAAAAGTTTGTGACAGGTGTAAACAGCCCTGATATTCAAAGAAAGTTGCTGCTCGAGTCAGATCTAAAATTGGAAAAAGCAATACAACTTGCAATGTCATTCCAGCAGTCATCAGATGCGGCGAGATCTTTAGCACCTTCAGAGATCCATGCAGTAAACAGCAGGTTAGTCAATAAACATCAACCCCATCAGAGCATTTCAACTTATGCTAAACAGCCTGCACGTTTAAAGCCTAGATCTAAATCTAGTAATAATTATCAAAAATGTCATCGATGCAAAGGTCCCCATGCATCTCATCAGTGCAAGTTCAAGTCTGCAACTTGTTATAAGTACAGTAAGCAAGGTCACATTGCCAAGGCCTGCTTTGCAAAGTCTTCGTCTGTTGCTAAATCTAGTCAGTCAAGACAGTACCGCAACCAAAGGCAGCACTATGTTAACTCTCACCAAGACTACCTAACCCAACCAATGAACCACTCTACCTGTGAAAATGCTCAAACTGATTCGCAGCCGGATTTCAACCTATTCTCTGTGAAATCAATAAGTCATGCTCCCATCAATGTACCAGTTTATATCAACGGTAAGAGCATCAGCTTCCAACTTGACACTGGAGCATCTCTAACAGTCATAACAAAGAAAGATTTTGACGCTGTCACAGGAGGATCAGTGCCTCTACAACCATGTCACAAGTGTCTAACAACATACACTGGTGACAATGTTCCGGTAATAGGAGAGTGTATGGTTCATGTAAGTTATAATGGTCAAAGTGTTAAACTTCCTCTTCTTGTGGTTGAAGGAAATGGACCACCATTACTAGGTAGGAACTGGTTAAGTGATCTTAAGTTAAATTGGGAGAGTATTTGTTCATTGAAGAATGTAAAAGAATCTAGTCTTACTTCACTAGATAGAGTTATATCTGAAAATAAATGTGTTTTTGGTAACTCTGGATTACTAAATGATAGAACAGTGAAGTTAAGCATTAAAGACACAAATCCAAGATACTGCAAAGCTAGAGTTCCACCTTATGCAACGAGGAATAAAATTGAAAATGAGCTAAGTAGATTGGAATCTAATGGCATCATAAAGAAGGTAGACTATTCCGATTGGGCAACGCCCATTGTGCCAGTGTTAAAGAAGGATGGTTCTATAAGAATTTGTGGAGATTATAAAACTACACTGAATAAGCAAATAGAGCTAAATAGGTACCCTATACCTAACATTGAGGAAATTTCTTTGAATTTGGCAGGAGGAGACAAATTCACTGAATTAGACTTTAGTCATGCTTACACTCAACTAGAACTGCATCCAGATTCAAAAGTCTATACGACAATAAACACACATAAAGGACTCTACCAATATGAAAGACTATGTTTTGGCATATCATCTAGCCCTGGAATTTTCCAAGCTGTCATGGACAGTATTTTTAAGGATATTCCAAATGTTTGTGTGTACTTTGACAATGTGTACATAACTGGTAAGAATGACACTGAACATCTTAAAACACTTGATAAAGTATTGAAAATTGTTGGTGAAAAAGGTTTAAAGATAAACAAAGATAAATGTCAATTCATGCTGACAGAAATTAGTTTTCTTGGTTATATATTAAGCAAGCAAGGCATCAGACCTCAACCTGAGAAAACAAAAGCCATTAAAGAAGCACCCAAACCTGAAAATACCCAACAACTAAGAGCTTTTTTGGGCTTAATAAATTACTATGCAAAGTTCATAGGAAATCTGTCTGGTAAACTATCACCACTGTACAAGCTGCTACAGAAAAATGCAACTTGGCACTGGGGTAAACAACAAGATACTGCTTTTAATACAGCAAAAGAGGTTTGTCTTCTGACACCTTACTAACTCACTATGACCCAGGGAAAAGACTTATATTAACATGTGATGCTTCACCAGATGGTGTAGGAGCAGTCTTGTCCCACATGGATGAGAAGGGTGACAGACCCATTGCTTTTGCCAGTAGATCTTTGAACCAGGCTGAGAAAAATTATTCTCAGTTAGATAGGGAAGGCTTAGGCATCATTTTTGGTGTTAAGAAATTTCATAAGTTTCTGTTTGGTAGGAAGTTCACCATCTTTACAGATCATAAACCATTGCTAGGTTTATTTGGAGAAAACAAAACCCTACCTGAGCATGCCTCACCAAGAATTCAAAGATGGACTATCACACTAACTGCATACAATTATGAATTGAAATACAAACCTGGATCTGAGAATAGTGCAGATAGTCTTAGTAGATTACCTTTAAAAAACCAAAGCCTGAGCTATGTACCAGAAGATGTATTTGTTCTCTTCACTATCATGGATAACTCCAATATAAATGTGAATGATATTAAAAGAGAAACACAAAAAGATGAGTGCTTAATAAAAGTATATGAGCACTGTATGAATGGTTGGCCTGAAGAGTCTGTGAATGATGACTTAAGGCCATATAAAATAAGAAATTAAAACCCTTTGTGAAGATAATATAAAAGATGGAGAAGATGCAGTCCATTATCAGTCAGAGTTGCCTAAACAAAGTACTTGTAACTTAATAAATGATTATGGTGATATGGCAATTTCAAATGTTTTAAAGAGAATACATTAGTAAGAAGGAATGTGATCATCAAACAACTTTGCTAACATCATTAGCACTTACAGAAACTAAAAGGGTAACATCAAAAGAAAAAAAAAAAAAGATTTTTTGCCATTTAATACTTTCAGATGCCAATTAAAAAATAGTTCCATTAAATCATGACAACTCATGCATTAAAAGAGAATTTGGTGTTAATAAGAATGTGTATCTAAGAAATTATGGGAGAAAGGAAAAATGGATACCAGGTCAAATTGTTCAATGTACAGGACCTGTGCCTTATAAAGTTAAAAATAACTTGTGCAGATAATAAGTGTGAATCTGTCAATCCCACCAAGTCTGATCAGTTCACACCAACTCAGTTTGTTCCACAACCAAGTTCTGTTGATATGAGTGAACCAAGTTGTCTGGAGTCAGAAAATGTAAATTCTGGAGTTAATGATTTAAATCCTAGACCTCCTGAGATAGAGAATCCATATGGTCAGAATATTGAGTCACCAAATCAAAAGCTACTGAGAAGGTCAAACAGGACAATCCAAGTCCCAAATAAGTTAGACCTATGATTTTAAAGGTCAAAAGGACTTTGACATCATTGTTTTGTATCTTGATTATGTTGTAGCATATTGTGCATTGTTTGTAAGGATGTAATCTACCATAGTGTTCATGTTACAATATAATTGGTGATTTTAGGATACTATCAATTGTTCTATTGAGAGATGTGTTATTGTGTTCTAAGGGTAAAGAGATGTAATAGATTGAGATAATTGTGAGGTCAAGGGAACTCACTCTTCTGTATTAGTATTATATTTATATTGTTATCTTGAGTGATGTCCCTTGTGCATTGTACTTCCTCTTCCTCTTTCCATCATGGCTGTAAATAAAGACTGTTAACAACCAATGTGGCTCCTCGTCAGTGATTACAATCTAACACAGTCATGAACTAAAGTGGCTCGCCCAAGATAGAGTGGAATGGCGGAGATTTGTTGCTGCCCTATACTCCACATGGAGTGATGAGGATTAATAATAATAAAAAATAATAGTTATCATGTATGTTTACATTATTTTTCAATTGAAGATAATAAAAAACATATATTTTAATTTTAATTGAAGCACTGCAGATATTTCAATTTGATATTTTTATTACATTTCTTATATCTGTGTTTGATTTCATGTTTACCTATGTTTGCCACTTGTAGTGTAAAAAGTGTTTGCCGGAGGACCCAATTGTGTAAAGATCATCAACACATCATTTAATTTGTGAAAGATTCATTTCTTGACACCGTGCATTCAAAATTGTCATATTTCTACATATATGCAATAAAATATTTTATGTTTATTACACCTAATATACATCAAAATTAAATGCAGTAAATTGTTGTAGCCTTATCTAATATTTCCATAGTTAAGACAATGGTTAGGAAGGATGTTTTTCTTGACAATACATTATGATTGTGTATAAGCCAACTATAGGGTATGCAATTATGAGCTTTGCTCAATCACTGACAGGTAACACATATGGTTTTTATTTATATATTTCATTATGCAGGTCAGTGGACCAGATGGGTTAGCCTATGTGGTGGATGAGAGTCATCAGTTTAAAAAAATGTAACGTCCTTCGGTAAACAATTTTTTACTAGCAAACTTAATTTGTTCACCTTTGAAATATAACTATAGTTCATTTTTATATTTTGTTTCAAGATTATTGAGAAAAGAATCCAGATATCTTAGAAATAATAATTCCAACAAGGTATTGCCAAATAAAACTCTAAATTTGTTAGTTTGAGAGTTAGGTAATATTTCACTTAACCATCCTATTTATTCTGCTTTTAAGCCACCACTATTTTCCAACCATTCTATGAGCCATACTGTTTCAGATTAGCATGAGGTTTTTAAATTGTTGTAGTATTATTAAAAAAATATTAAAAGAATAAAAGTTCAGTTTAGATAAAAGTATGTGACACTGTATGTTTACAAAAAGAAGAAAATTGTTTGTCTAGTTATCATGAATACCCGCCTGGAAAGCGAAAGAAAGGAAGACCACTGGGAACATGGAGGAGAGAGATGGAAGTAGAAGTGCACGCTACTGGCAAGACTTGTCATGAACTAAAGTGGCTCGCCCAAGATAGAGTGGAATGGTGGAGATTTGTTGCTGCCCTATACTCCACATGGAGTGATGAGGATTAATAATAATAAAAAATAATAATAGTTATCATGTATGTTCACATTATTTATCAATTGAAGATCATAAAAAGCATATATTTTAATTTTATTTGAAGCACTGCAGATGTTTCAATTTGATAGTTTCATTACATTGTCTTATTTCTGTGTTTGATTTCATGTTTACCTATGTTTGCCACTTGTAGTGTAAAAAGTGTTTGCCGAAGGACCCAATTGTGTAAAGATCATCAACACATCATTTTATTTGTGAAAGATTCATTTCTTGACACAGTGCATTCAAAATTGTCATATTTCTACATATATGCAATAAAATATTTTATGTTTATTACTCCTAATATACATCAAAATTAAATGCAGTAAATTGTTGTAGCCTTATCTAATATTTCCATAGTTAAGACAATAGTTAGGAAGGACGTTTTTCTTGACAATACATTATGATGGTGGATAAGCCAACTGTAGGGTGTGCAATTATGAGCTTTGCTTGATCACTGACAGGTTACACATATGGTTTTGATTTATATATTTCATTATGTAGGTCAGTGGACCAGATGGGTTAGTCTATGTGGTGGATTAAAGTCATCAGTTAAAAAAAATGTAATGTCCTGCTGTAAACAATTACTAGCAAACTTAATTTGTTCACCTTTGAGATATAACTATAGTTCATTTTTATATTTCATTTCAAGATTATTGAAAAAAATATCCAGATATCTTAGATATAATAATTCCAACAAGATATTGCCAATTACACTCTAAATTAGTTAGTTTTAGAGTTAGGTAATATTTCACTTAACCATCCTGTTTATTCTGTTTTTAAGCCACCAATATTTTCCAACCATTCTATGAACCATACTGTTTCAGATTAGCATGAGGTTTTTGAATTGTTGTTGTATTATTTTTAAAAAAATATTAAAAGAATAAAAGTTCAGTTTAGATAAGTGTATGCGACACTGTATGTTTACAAATAGAAGGAAATTGTTTGTCTATTTATCATGTATACCCGCCTGGAAAGCGAAAGAGAGGAAGACCACTGGGAACATGGAGGAGAGAGATGGAAGTAGAAGTGCGCACTACTAGCAAGACTTGTCATGAACTAAAGTGGCTCGCCCAAGATAGAGTGGAATGGCGGAGATTTGTTGCTGCCCTATACTCTACATGGAGTGATGAGGATTAATAATAATAAAAAATAATAATAGTTATCATGTATGTTCACATTATTTATCAATTGAAGATCATAAAAAGCATATATTTTAATTTTATTTGAAGCACTGCAGATGTTTCAATTTGATAGTTTCATTACATTGTCTTATTTCTGTGTTTGATTTCATGTTTACCTATGTTTGCCACTTGTAGTGTAAAAAGTGTTTGCCGAAGGACCCAATTGTGTAAAGATCATCAACATATCATTTAATTTGTGAAAGATTTATTTCTTGACACAGTGCATTCAAAATTGTCATATTTCTACATATATGCAATAAAATATTTTATGTTTATTACACCTAATATACATCAAAATTAAATGCAGTAAATTGTTGTAGCCTTATTTAATATTTCGATAGTTAAGACAATGGTAAGAAAGGATGTTTTTCTTGACAATACATTATAATTGTGGATAAGCCAACTGTAGGGTATGCAATTATGAGCTTTGCTGAATCACTGACAGGTAACACATATGGTTTTGATTTATATATTTCATTATGCAGGTCAGTGGACCAGATGGGTTAGCCTATGTGGTGGATGAGAGTCATCAGTTAAAAAAAAAATGTAATGTCCTGCGGTAAACAATTAATTACAAGCAAACTTAATTTTTTCACCTTTGAGATATAATTATAGTTCATTTTTATATTTTATTTCAAGATTATTGAGAAAAGAATCCAGATATCTTAGAAATAATAATTCCAACAAGGTATTGCCAATTAAAACTCTAAATTAGTTAGTTTGAGAGTTAGGCAATATTTCACTTATCTATCCTGTTTATTTTGTTTTTAAGCCACCAATATTTTCCAACCATTCTATGAACCATACTGTTTTAGATTAGCATGACGTTTTTAAATTGTTGTTGTATTATTAAAAAAAATATTAAAAGAATAAAAGTTCAGTTTAGATAAGTGTATGCGACACTGTATGTTTACAAAAAGAAGGAAATCGTTTGTCTAGTTATCATGTGTACCCGCCTGGAAAGCGAAAGAGAGGAAGACCACTGGGAACATGGAGGAGAGAGATGGAAGTAGAAGTGCGAGCTACTGTCAAGACTTGTCATGAACATAAGTGACTCGCCCAAGATAGAGTGGAATGGTGGAGATTTGTTGCTGCCCTATACTCCACATGGAGTGATGAGGATTAATAATAATAAAAAATAATAGTTATCATGTATGTTTACATTATTTTTCAATTGAAGATAATAAAAAACATATATTTTAATTTTATTTGAAGCACTGCAGATATTTCAATTTGATATTTTTATTACATTTCTTATATCTGTGTTTGATTTCATGTTTACCTATGTTTGCCACTTGTAGTGTAAAAAGTGTTTGCCGGAGGACCCAATTGTGTAAAGATCATCAACACATCATTTAATTTGTGAAAGATTCATTTCTTGACACAGAGCATTAAAAATTGTCATATTTCTACATATATGCAATAAAATATTTTATGTTAATTACACCTAATATACATCAAAATTAAATGCAGTAAATTGTTGTAGCCTTATCTAATATTTCCATAGTTAAGACAATGGTTAGGAAGGATGTTTTTCTTGACAATACATTATGATTGTGTATAAGCCAACTATAGGGTATGCAATTATGAGCTTTGCTGAATCACTGACAGGTAACACATATGGTTTTTATTTATATATTTCATTATGCAGGTCAGTGGACCAGATGGGTTAGCCTATGTGGTGGATGAGAGTCATCAGTTTAAAAAAATGTAATGTCCTTCGGTAAACAATTTTTTACTAGCAAACTGAATTTGTTCACCTTTGAAATATAACTATAGTTCATTTTTATATTTTGTTTCAAGATTATTGAGAAAAGAATCCAGATATCTTAGAAATAATAATTCCAACAAGGTATTGCCAATTAAAACTCTAAATTTGTTAATTTGAGAGTTAGGTAATATTTCACTTAACCATCCTATTTATTCTGCTTTTAAGCCACCACTATTTTCCAACCATTCTATGAGCCATACTGTTTCAGATTAGCATGAGGTTTTTAAATTGTTGTAGTATTATTAAAAAAAATATTAAAAGAATAAAAGTTCAGTTTAGATAAAAGTATGTGACACTGTATGTTTACAAAAAGAAGAAAATTGTTTGTCTAGTTATCATGAATACCCGCCTGGAAAGCGAAAGAAAGGAAGACCACTGGGAACATGGAGGAGAGAGATGGAAGTAGAAGTGCACGCTACTGGCAAGACTTGTCATGAACTAAAGTGGCTTGCCCAAGATAGAGTGGAATGGTGGAGATTTGTTGCTGCCCTATACTCCACATGGAGTGATGAGGATTAATAATAATAAAAAATAATAATAGTTATCATGTATGTTGACATTATTTATCAATTGAAGATCATAAAAAGCATATATTTTAATTTTATTTGAAGCACTGCAGATATTTCAATTTGATATTTTCATTACATTGTCTTATTTCTGTGTTTGATTTCATGTTTACCTATGTTTGCCACTTGTAGTGTAAAAAGTGTTTGCCGAAGGACCCAATTGTGTAAAGATCATCAACACATCATTTAATTTGTGAAAGATTCATTTCTTGACACAGTGCATTCAAAATTGTCATATTTCTACATATATGCAATAAAATATTTTCAGTTTATTACTCCTAATAAACATCAAAATTAAATGCAGTAAATTGTTGTAGCCTTATCTAATATTTCCATAGTTAAGACAATGGTTAGGAAAGAAGTTTTTCTTGACAATACATTATGATTGTGGATAAGCCAACTGTAGGGTATGCGATTATGAGCTTTGCTTGATCTCTGACAGGTTACACATGGTTTTGATTAATATTTCATTATGCAGGTCAGTGGACCAGATGGGTTAGCCTATGTGGTGGATGAAAGTCATCAGTTTAAAAAATGTAATGTCCTTAGGTAAACAATTATTTACTAGCAAACTGAATTTGTTCACCTTTGAGATATTAACTATAGTTCATTTTTATATTTCATTTCAAGATTATTGAGAAAAGAATCCAGATATCTTAGAAATAATAATTCCAACAAGGTATTGCCATTTAAAACTCTAAATTAGTTAGTTTAAGAGTTAGGTAATATTTCACTTAACCACCCTATTTATTCTGCTTTTAAGCCACCACTATTTTCCAACCATTCTATGAGCCATACTGTTTCAGATTAGCATGAGGTTTTTAAATTGTTGTAGTATTATTAAAAAAAATATTAAAAGAATAAAAGTTCAGTTTAGATAAAAGTATGCGACACTGTATGTTTACAAAAAGAAGAAAATTGTTTGTCTAGTTATCATGAATACCCGCCTGGAAAGCGAAAGAAAGGAAGACCACTGGGAACATGGAGGAGAGAGATGGAAGTAGAAGTGCACGCTACTGGCAAGACTTGTCATGAACTAAAGTGGCTCGCCCAAGATAGAGTGGAATGGTGGAGATTTGTTGCTGCCCTATACTCCACATGGAGTGATGAGGATTAATAATAATAAAAAATAATAATAGTTATCATGTATGTTGACATTATTTATCAATTGAAGATCATAAAAAGCATATATTTTAATTTTATTTGAAGCACTGCAGATATTTCAATTTGATATTTTCATTACATTGTCTTATTTCTGTGTTTGATTTCATGTTTACCTATGTTTGCCACTTGTAGTGTAAAAAGTGTTTGCCGAAGGACCCAATTGTGTAAAGATCATCAACACATCATTTAATTTGTGAAAGATTCATTTCTTGACACAGTGCATTCAAAATTGTCATATTTCTACATATATGCAATAAAATATTTTCAGTTTATTACTCCTAATATACATCAAAATTAAATGCAGTAAATTGTTGTAGCCTTATCTAATATTTCCATAGTTAAGACAATGGTTAGGAAAGAAGTTTTTCTTGACAATACATTATGATTGTGGATAAGCTAACTGTAGGGTATGCGATTATGAGCTTTGCTTGATCTCTGACAGGTTACACATGGTTTTGATTAATATTTCATTATGCAGGTCAGTGGACCAGATGGGTTAGCCTATGTGGTGGATGAAAGTCATCAGTTTAAAAAATGTAATGTCCTTAGGTAAACAATTATTTACTAGCAAACTGAATTTGTTCACCTTTGAGATATTAACTATAGTTCATTTTTATATTTCATTTCAAGATTATTGAGAAAAGAATCCAGATATCTTAGAAATAATAATTCCAACAAGGTATTGCCAATTACACTCTAAATTAGTTAGTTTGAGAGTTTGGTAATATTTCACTTAACCATCCTGTTTATTCTGTTTTTAAGCCACTAATATTTTCCAACCATTCTATGAACCATACTGTTTCAGATTAGCATGAGGTTTTTAAATTGTTGTTGTATTATTAAAAAAAATATTAAAAGAATAAAAGTTCAGTTTAGATAAGTGTATGCGACACTGTATGTTTACAAAAAGAAGGAAATTTTTTTTCTAGTTATCATGTATACCCGCCTGGAAAGCGAAAGAGAGGAAGACAACTGAGAACATGGAGGAGAGAGATGGAAGTAGAAGTGCACGCTACTGGCAAGACTAGTCATGAACTAAAGTGACTCGCCCAAGATAGAGTGGAATGGTGGAGATTTGTTGCTGCCCTATACTCCACATGGAGTGATGAGGATTAATAATAATAAAAAATAAAAATAGTTATCATGTATGTTCATGTTATTTATCAATTGAAGATCATAAAAAGCATATATTTTAATTTTATTTGAAGCACTGCAGATATTTCAATTTGATATTTTCATTACATTTTCTTATTTCTGTGTTTGATTTCATATTTACCTATGTTTGTCACTTGTAGTGTAAAAAGAGTTTGCGGAAGGACCCAATTGTGTAAAGATCATCAACACATCATTTAATTTGTGAAAAATTCATTTCTTGACACAGTGCATTCAAAATTGTCATATTTCTAGATATATGCAATAAAATATTTTATGTTTATTACACCTAATATACATCAAAATTAAATGCAGTAAATTGTTTTAGCCTTATCTAATATTTCCATAGTTAAGACAATGGTTAGGAAGGATGTTTTTCTTGACAATATATTATGATTGTGGATAAGCCAACTGTAGGGTATGCAATTATGAGCTTTGCTTGATCACTGACAGGTTACACATATGGTTTGATTAATATTTCATTATGCAGGTCAGTGGACCAGATGGGTTAGCCTATGTGGTGGATGAAAGTCATCAGTTAAAAAAATGTAATGTCCTTAGGTAAACAATTAATCACTAGCAAACTGAATTTGTTCACCTTTGAGATATAACTATAGATCTTTTTAATATTTCATTTCAAGATTATTGAGAAAAGAATCCAGATATCTTAGAAATAATAATTCCAACAAGGTATTGCCAATTAAAACTCTAAATTAGTTAGTTTGAGAATTAGGTAATATTTCACTTAACCATCCTATTTATTCTGCTTTTAAGCCACCACTATTTTCCAACCATTCTATGAGCCATACTGTTTCAGATTAGCATGAGGTTTTTAAATTGTTGTTGTATTATTAAAAAAAATATTAAAAGAATAAAAGTTCAGTTAAGATAAATTTATGCGACACTGTATGTTTACAAAAAGAAGAAAATTGTTTGTCTAGTTATCATGTATACCCGCCTGGAAAGTGAAAGAGAGGAAGACCACTGGGAACATGGAGGAGAGAGATGGAAGTAGAAGTGCACGCTACTGGCAAGACTTGTCATGAACTAAAGTGGCTCGCCCAAGATAGAGTGGAATGGTGGAGATTTGTTGCTGCCCTATACTCCACAAGGAGTGATGAGGATTAATAATAATAAAAAGTAATAATAGTTATCATGTATGTTCACATTATTTATCAATTGAAGATCATAAAAAGCATATATTTTAATTTTATTTGAAGCACTGCAGATATTTCAATTTGATATTTTCATTATATTTTTTTATTTCTGTGTTTGATTTCATGTTTACCTATGTTTGCCACTTGTAGTGTAAAAAGTGTTTGCCGAAGGACCCAATTGTGTAAAGATCATCAACACATCATTTAATTTGTGAAAGATTCATTTCTTGACACAGTGCATTCAAAATTGTCATATTTCTACATATATGCAATAAAATATTTTATGTTTATTACACCTAATATACATCAAAATTAATATATATATTAGGTACTAGGATAAATTTTGAAATTGGTTTTTTAGGGAAACAACTACTACAGTTAAAAGTAGCAGAACATTACAATAACAGAACAGTTTTTCTTTTTAATGTAGCTCAAATGGTTAAATAGTTATGATTTTTTTTCGTATTAAAAGAAAGCTTTTTTTTAACATAGGGTTTTTTCAATTTCAGTTTTTTAAGTGTTTACTAAAATTGTAATAGCTTCTAAACTGTGTGATCAAATTTGTTATAAATTTGTAGTAACTTTATTTATAATATATGTTAACATAATAAAAAATAAAAAGAGAACTTCATAGGTAGAATTCTAAAAAAAAAAAACTGGATGGGAGGAGGGGACCTTCTTATTTTTGCATTCACAGTGCTGTCATACAATCACAGTTTAAAGTTAAACTGTTTGAAATATCAAGCTGAAATTTGCTCAGAATGTGTGACTATGGATGAGATAATTAATCAAAATATTGATTATAACTTAAAAGTTTTTCGTTCAAAGTGCAAATGAACTGATAAATTATGCATTTTTACAAAAACCGAAATCTGGTTAGTGTGAAATGCAAAATGATGCCAAATTTGAACTCTTAAGTAATTATGTCTCAAAATTGGCCTGATTGTAGTTAACCCTAAACCTAAATAGATACAATCAAATCGTATGTTTTAGTTATATATGTTTGCCTAAAATAAGGGGTGGAAGAAGGTACCCCCCCCCCCCATTTATTTTTAACACAAATATGTTTCCTTCTTTCATTTATGTGCCTGTTTTTTTTTAAATTGAATTAAAACTTTACAATAATAAATGAAGACTAGCGATGTTTCCAACAGATGCAACCATGCTCATTTACTATAGCAGCCATCTTGTTAATTTTTTTTTATTGTAAATAGCGCAAGATTCAGGGAAAGCCACTCTAACTTACAGATGGTCGCTTTTTATATAGCAAATCCTGCTCGCAAACACTGCTGTTTAAAGTTAATTTCTTGCCTATATTTACATATTTAGCTATTGATTTAGGTTTATTATTGATTTATCTATAATATTTGACACAAATATATCACAATATACTTCTATTAAAGCCTTGACAATGAGGTAACTTTTTCGTACATTACTAGCCGCGGGCGATTTTACGTACCCAAAACGATAGATTACCATATATATATATATATTTAATATTTTTTATCTAGATCTACTTGCCTTGTTGTACAAAATAATCTAGAAGTATTTCTTCCCAAAAAAAAAGCAATTATTAAACTAACAGCGCAGGATCAAAATGGCTGTCACACTCAAATGTTTGGATTTTGAATGCGCAGGCGCAAAGCTGTGGCGCCGTTAAACTATTTCAGGTGTAGTTAGCCAGGGAGAGAAAAAATTTCGAACTTTTTAAAGATAAAATAATTTAATTTAAAAGTTACTAGACTTATATTTAAATAGGACCTCTGCGCGTAAATCAAGTTGCATATCTAAATACTACTAAAACTCACGTTTGTTTACATGTTTGAATATTTTTTGTTTGTTTTTTGTTTGTCTGATTTGCCACTGGAGAGAATCTGCAATATGCGCAGAGCTGTAAAATATTATGTAGGTAGACAGTGTTTCTTCCAGACTTTTTTTCTCCGGGGGGGGGGGCACTTGCAATTTTCGGGGAGGGGGGCGGTAGACTTTCTTCGGGGTGGCGGACACTGTTAAAAGTATATATTTTCTATATAAATTATATAAATTTCATTTCGTTCGGGGGGGGGGGGGGGCGGTAAAAAAAAATTTTTGGGGTGGGGGGGGGGGGGGTTAATGTGGTCAGACCATATGCTCAGCCTATATTGGTGTCAGTGTTTCTTCCCGACTTTTTTTTTCCGGGGGGGGGGGGGGGGGACCCTCCTCTTCCCACTTCCATCCCCCGGAGTTGTCTGGAAGAAACTCTGATCTGTGTTTTAAAAGACAAATACATGTCTAAGTTGGGGGGGGGGGTCACTGGGCAGGTGAAGAAGAGTTGACCTGTTTTTGTGATCTAAGCATATAAAGGGATAGTGTTGTCAGACCCATGCTCAGCCGACATAGTTGTTTTTAAAAGACAAAAAGTCTGAGATATGACGTTTGAATGCGGGTTCTGTTTTTTTGTGAAGATAAGTGACAGACGTGATGTTTTTTTATGGATGACCCCCGAAACACACAGTTATCCAAGGGATGACAAGTAGTCTAGATATTATTATATAGCACAAAAAACGTCAAAGACGTTACGAGTCTAGATAGCTAAGATGTTAGTGTAATGGGCTTTCATGAAGGTGACACCGGTACTAGACACATCACGTGAATGTTTAAAAAATATTATGATTAGCATGAGGTTTTTAAAATGTTATTGTATTATTTAAACATATTAACAGAATAAAAGTTGAGTTTAGATTAAAGTATGCGACACTGTATGTTTACAAAAAGAAGGAAATTGTTTGTATAGTTATCATGTATACCCGCCTGGAAAGCGAAAGAGAGGAAGACCACTGGGAACATGGAGGAGAGAGATGGAAGTAGAAGTGCACGCTACTGGCAAGACTTGTCATGAACTAAAGTGGCTCGCCCAAGATAGAGTGGAATGGCGGAGATTTGTTACTGCCCTATACTCCACATGGAGTGATGAGGATTAATAATAATAAAAAATAATAATAGTTATCATGTATGTTCACATTATTTATCAATTGAAGATCATAAAAAGCATAAATTTTAATTTTATTTGAAACACTGCAGATATTTCAATTTGATATTTTCATTACATTGTCTTATTTCTGTGTTTGATTTCATGTTTACCTATGTTTGCCACTTGTAGTGTAAAAAGTGTTTGCCGGAGGACCCAATTGTGTAAAGATCATCAACACATCATTTGATTTGTGAAATAATCATTTCTTGACACTGTGCATTCAAAATTGTCATATTTCTACATATATGCAATAAAATATTTTATGTTTATTACACCTAATATACATCAAAATTAAATGCAGTAAATTGTTGTAGCCTTATCTAATATTTCCATAGTTAAGACAATGGTTAGGAAGGATGTTTTTCTTGACAATACATTATGATTGTGTATAAGCCAACTGTAGGGTATGCAATTATGAGCTTTGCTTGATCACTGACAGGTTACACATATGGTTTTTATTTATATATTTCATTATGCAGGTCAGTGGACCAGATGGTTAGCCTATGTGGTGGATGAAAGTCATCAGTTTAAAAAAATGTAATGTCCTTCAGTAAACAATTTTTTACTAGCAAACTGAATTTGTTCACCTTTGAGATATAACTATAGTTCATTTTTAAATTTTATTTCAAGATTATTGAGAAAAGAATCCAGATATCTTAGAAATAATAATTCCAACAAGGTATTGCCAATTAAAACTAAATTAGTTAGTTTGAGAGTTAGGTAATATTTCACTTATCTATCCTGTTTATTTTGTTTTTAAGCCGCCAATATTTTCCAACCATTCTATGAACCATACTGTTTCAGATTAGCATGACGTTTTTAAATTGTTGTTGTATTATTAAAAAAAATATCAAAAGAATAAAAGTTCAGTTTAGATAAGTGTATGCGACACTGTATGTTTACAAAAAGAAGGAAATCGTTATCTAGTTATCATGTATACCCGCCTGGAAAGCAAAAGAGAGTAAGACCACTGGGAACATGGAGGAGAGAGATGGAAGTAGAAGTGCGAGCTACTGTCAAGACTTGTCATAAACTAAAGTGACTCGCCCAAGATAGAGTGGAATGGTAGAGATTTGTTGCTGCCCTATACTCCACATGGAGTGATGAGGATTAATAATAATAAAAAATAATAATAGTTATCATGTATGTTTACATTATTTATCAATTGAAGATCATAAAAAGCATATATTTTAATTTTTTTGAAGCACTGCAGATATTTCAATTTGATATTTTTATTACATTTCTTATATCTGTGTTTGATTTCATGTTTACCTATGTTTGCCACTTGTAGTGTAAAAAGTGTTTGCCGAAGGACCCAATTGTGTAAAGATCATCAACATATCATTTGATTTGTGAAATAATCATTTCTTGACACCGTGCATTCAAAATTGTCATATTTCTACATATATGCAATAAAATATTTTATGTTTATTACACATAATATACATTAAAATTAAATGCAGTAAATTGTTGTAGCCTTATCTAATATTTCGATAGTTAAGACAATGGTAAGAAGGGATGTTTTTCTTGACAATAGATTATGATTGTGGATAAGCCAACTGTAGGGTGTGCAATTATGAGCTTTGCTTGATCACTTACAGGTTATGCATATGGTTTTGATTTATATATTTCATTATGCAGGTAAGTTGACCAGATGGGTTATTCTATGTAGTGGATGAAAGTTATCAGTTTAAAAAAATGTAATGTCCTTCGGTAAACAATTAATTACTAGCAAAATTAATTTATTCACCTTTGAGATATAACTATAGTTCATTTTTATATTTCATTTCAAGATTATTGAGAAAAGAATCCAGATATCTTAGAAATAATAATTCCAACAAGGTATTGCCAATTAAAACTCTAAATTAGTTAATTTGAGAGTTAGGTAATATTTCACTTATCTATCCTGTTTATTTTGTTTTTAAGCCACTAATATTTTCCAACCATTCTATGAACCATACTGTTTCAGATTAGCATGACGTTTTTAAATTGTTGTTGTATTATTAAAAAAAATATTAAAAGAATAAAAGTTCAGTTTAGATAAGTGTATGCGACACTGTATGTTTACAAAAAGAAGGAAATCGTTTGTCAAATTATCATGTATACCCGCCTGGAAAGCGAAAGAGAGGAAGACCACTGGGAACATGGAGGAGAGAGATGGAAGTAGAAGTGCGAGCTACTGTCAAGACTTGTCATGAACTAAAGTGACTCGCCCAAGATAGAGTGGAATGGTGGAGATTCGTTGCTGCCCTATGCTCCACATGGAGTGATGAGGATTAATAATAATAAAAAATAATAGTTATCATGTATGTTTACATTATTTATCAATTGAAGATCATAAAAAGCATATATTTTAATTTTATTTGAAGCACTGCAGATATTTCAATTTGATATTTTTATTATATTTCTTATATCTGTGTTTGATTTCATGTTTACCTATGTTTGCCACTTGTAGTGTAAAAAGTGTTTGCCGGAGGACCCAATTGTGTAAAGATCATCAACACATCATTTAATTTGTGAAAGATTCATTTCTTGACACAGTGCATTAAAAATTGTCATATTTCTACATATATGCAATAAAATATTTTATGTTTATTACACCTAATATACATCAAAATTAAATGCAGTAAATTGTTGTAGCCTTATCTAATATTTCCATAGTTAAGACAATGGTTAGGAAGGATGTTTTTCTTGACAATACATTATGATTGTGTATAAGCCAACTGTAGGGTATGCAATTATGAGCTTTGCTTGATCACTGACAGGTTACACATATGGTTTTTATTTATATATTTCATTATGCAGGTCAGTGGACCAGATGGTTAGCCTATGTGGTGGATGAAAGTCATCAGTTTAAAAAAATGTAATGTCCTTCAGTAAACAATTTTTTACTAGCAAACTGAATTTGTTCACCTTTGAGATATAACTATAGTTCATTTTTAAATTTTATTTCAAGATTATTGAGAAAAGAATCCAGATATCTTAGAAATAATAATTCCAACAAGGTATTGCCAATTAAAACTAAATTAGTTAGTTTGAGAGTTAGGTAATATTTCACTTATCTATCCTGTTTATTTTGTTTTTAAGCCACCAATATTTTCCAACCATTCTATGAACCATACTGTATCAGATTAGCATGACGTTTTAAATTGTTGTTGTATTATTAAAAAAAATATCAAAAGAATAAAAGTTCAGTTTAGATAAGTGTATGTGACACTGTATGTTTACAAAAAGAAGGAAATCGTTTATCTAGTTATCATGTATACCTGCCTGGAAAGCAAAAGAGAGGAAGACCACTGGGTACATGGAGGAGAGAGATGGAAGTAGAAGTGCGAGCTTCTGTCAAGACTTGTCATGAACTTAAATGACTCGCCCAAGATAGAGTGGAATGGTGGAGATTTGTTGCTGCCCTATACTCCACATGGAGTGATGAGGATTAATAATAATTAAAAAATAATAGTTATCATGTATGTTAACATTATTTATCAATTGAAGATCATAGAAAGCTTATATTGTAATTTTATTTGAAGCACTGCAGATATTTCAATTTGATATTTTTATTACATTTTCTTATATCTGTGTTTGATTTCATGTTTACTTATGTTTGCCACTTGTAGTGTAAATAGTGTTTGCCGAAGGACCCAATTGTGTAAAGATCATCAACACATCATTTGATTTGTGAAATAATCATTTCTTGACACCGTGCATTCAAAATTGTCATATTTCTACAAATATGCAATAAAATATTTTATGTTTATTTCTACTAATATACATCAAAATTAAATGCAGTAAATTGTTGTAGCCTTATCTAATATTTCCATAGTTAAGACAATGGTTAGGAAGGATGTTTTTCTTGACAATACATTATGATTGTGGATAAGCCAACTGTAGGGTGTACAATTATGAGCTTTGCTTGATCACTTACAGGTTACACATATGGTTTTTATTTATATATTTCATTATGCAGGTCAGTGGACCAGATGGGTTAGCCTATGTGGTGGATGAAAGTCATCAGTTAAAAAAAATGTAATGTCCTTCGGTAAACAATTTATTACTAGCAAACTGAATTTGTTCACCTTTGAGATATAATTATAGTTCATTTTTATATTTCATTTCAAGATTATTGAGAAAAGAATCCAGATATCTTAGAAATAATAATTCCAACAAGGTATTGCCAATTAAAACTCTAAATTAGTTAGTTTGAGAGTTAGGTAATATTTCACTTATCTATCCTGTTTATTTTGTTTTTAAGCCACAAATATTTTCCAACCATTCTATGAACCATACTGTTTCAGATTAGCATGACGTTTTAAAATTGTTGTTGTATTATTAAAAAAAATATCAAAAGAATAAAAGTTCAGTTTAGATAAGTGTATGCGACACTGTATGTTTACAAAGAGAAGGAAATTGTTTGTCTATTTATCATGTATACCCGCCTGGAAAGCGAAAGAGAGGAAGACCACTAGGAACATGGAAGAGAGAGATGGAAGTAGAAGTGCGAACTACTGTCAAGACTTATCATAAACTAAAGTGACTCGCCCAAGATAGAGTGGAATGGTAGAGATTTGTTGCTGCCCTATACTCCACATGGAGTGATGAGGATTAATAATAATAAAAAATAATAATAGTTATCATGTATGTTCACATTATTTATCAATTGAAGATCATAAAAAGCTTATATTTTAATTTTATTTGAATCACTGCAGATATTTCAATTTGATATTTTTATTACATTTTCTTATATCTGTGTTTGATTTCACGTTTACCTATGTTTGCCACTTGTAGTGTAAAAAGTGTTTGCCGAAGGACCGAATTGTGTAAAGATCATCAACATATCATTTAATTTGTGAAAGATTCATTTCTTGACACAGTGCATTCAAAATTGTCATATTTCTACATATATGCAATAAAATATTTTATGTTTATTACACATAATATACATTAAAATTAAATGCAGTAAATTGTTGTAGCCTTATCTAATATTTCGATAGTTAAGACAATGGTAAGAAGGGATGTTTTTCTTGACAATAGATTATAATTGTGGATAAGCCAACTGTAGGGTATGCAATTATGAGCTTTGCTGAATCACTGACAGGTAACACATATGGTTTTGATTTATATATTTCATTATGCAGGTCAGTGGACCAGATGGGTTAGCCTATGTGGTGGATGAGAGTCATCAGTTTAAAAAAAATGTAATGTCCTGCGGTAAACAATTAATTACAAGCAAACTTAATTTGTTCACCTTTGAGATATAATTATAGTTCATTTTTATATTTTATTTCAAGATTATTGAGAAAAGAATCCAGATATCTTAGAAATAATAATTCCAACAAGGTATTGCCAATTAAAACTCTAAATTAGTTAGTTTGAGAGTTAGGCAATATTTCACTTATCTATCCTGTTTATTTTGTTTTTAAGCCACCAATATTTTCCAACCATTCTATGAACCATACTGTTTTAGATTAGCATGACGTTTTTAAATTGTTGTTGTATTATTAAAAAAAATATTAAAAGAATAAAAGTTCAGTTTAGATAAGTGTATGCGACACTGTATGTTTACAAAAAGAAGGAAATCGTTTGTCTAGTTATCATGTATACCCGCCTGGAAAGCAAAAGAGAGGAAGACCACTGGGAACATGGAGGAGAGAGATGGAAGTAGAAGTGCGAGCTACTGTCAAGACTTGTCATGAACTAAAGTGACTCGCCCAAGATAGAGTGGAATGGTGGAGATTTGTTGCTGCCCTATACTCCACATGGAGTGATGAGGATTAATAATAATTAAAAAATAATAGTTATCATGTATGTTTACATTATTTATCAATTGAAGATCATAAAAAGCTTATATTTTTATTTTATTTGAATCACTGCAGATATTTCAATTTGATATTTTTATTACATTTTCTTATATCTGTGTTTGATTTCACGTTTACCTATGTTTGCCACTTGTAGTGTAAAAAGTGTTTGCCGAAGGACCGAATTGTGTAAAGATCATCAACATATCATTTAATTTGTGAAAGATTCATTTCTTGACACAGTGCATTCAAAATTGTCATATTTCTACTTATATGCAATAAAATATTTTATGTTTATTACACCTAATATACATCAAAATTAAATGCAGTAAATTGTTGTAGCCTTATCTAATATTTCCATAGTTAAGACAATGGTTAGGAAGGATGTTTTTCTTGACAATACATTATGATTGTGTATAAGCCAACTATAGGGTATGCAATTATGAGCTTTGCTGAATCACTGACAGGTAACACATATGGTTTTGATTTATATATTTCATTATGCAGGTCAGTGGACCAGATGGGTTAGCCTATGTGGTGGATGAGAGTCATCAGTTTAAAAAAATGTAATGTCCTTCGGTAAACAATTTGTTACTAGCAAACTGAATTTGTTCACCTTTGAAATATAACTATAGTTCATTTTTATATTTTATTTCAAGATTATTGAGAAAAGAATCCAGATATCTTAGAAATAATAATTCCAACAAGGTATTGCCAATTAAAACTCTAAATTAGTTAGTTTGAGAATTAGGTAATATTTTACTTAACCATCCTATTTATTCTGCTTTTAAGCCACCAATATTTTCCAACCATTCTATGAACCATAATGTTTCAGATTAGCATGAGGTTTTTAAATTGTTGTTGTATTATTTAAAAAATATTAAAAGAATAAAAGTTCAGTTTAGATAAAAGTATGCGACACTGTATGTTTACAAAAAGAAGAAAATTGTTTGTCTAGTTATCATGTATACCTGCCTGGAAAGCAAAAGAGAGGAAGACCACTGGGAACATGGAGGAGAGAGATGGAAGTAGAAGTGCGAGCTACTGTCAAGACTTGTCATAAACTAAAGTGACTCGCCCAAGATAGAGTGGAATGGTAGAGATTTGTTGCTGCCCTATACTCCACATGGAGTGATGAGGATTAATAATAATAAAAAATAATATTTATCATGTATGTTTACATTATTTATCAATTGAAGATCATAAAAAGCATATATTTTAATTTTCTTTGCAGCACTGCAGATATTTCAATTTGATATTTTTATTACATTTTCTTATATCTGTGTTTGATTTCATGTTTACCTATGTTTGCCACTTGTAGTGTAAAAAGTGTTTGCCGAAGGACCCAATTGTGTAAAGATCATCAACACATCATTTGATTTGTGAAATAATCATTTCTTGACACAGTGCATTCAAAATTGTCATATTTCTACATATATGCAATAAAATATTTTATGTTTATTACACCTAATATACATCAAAATTAAATGCAGTAAATTGTTGTAGCCTTATCTAATATTTTGATAGTTAAGACAATGGTAAGAAAGGATGTTTTTCTTGACAATAGATTATATTTGTGGATAAGCCAACTGTAGGGTATGCAATTATGAGCTTTGCTAAATCATGGAGAGGTTACACATATGGTTTTGATTTATATATTTCATTATGTAGGTCAGTGGACCAGATGGGTTAGCCTATGTGGTGGATTAAAGTCATCAGTTAAAAAAAAATGTAATGTCCTGTTGTAAACAATTAATTACTAGCAAACTTAATTTGTTCACCTTTGAGATATAATTATAGTTCATTTTTATATTTCATTTCAAGATTATAGAGAAAAATATCCAGATATCTTAGAAATAATAATTCCAACAAGATATTGCCAATTACACTCTAAATTAGTTAGTTTTAGAGTTAGGTAATATTTCACTTAACCATCCTGTTTATTCTGTTTTTAAGCCACCAATATTTTCCAACCATTCTATGAACCATACTGTTTCAGATTAGCATGAGGTTTTTGAATTGTTGTTGTATTATTTTTAAAAAAATATTAAAAGAATAAAAGTTCAGTTTAGATAAGTGTATGCGACACTGTATGTTTACAAATAGAAGGAAATTGTTTGTCTATTTATCATGAATACCCGCCTGGAAAGCGAAAGAGAGGAAGACCACTGGGAACATGGAGGAGAGAGATGGAAGTAGAAGTGCGCACTACTAGCAAGACTTGTCATTGTAATAGATTGAGATAATTGTGAGGTCAAGGGAACTCACTCTTCTGTATTAGTATTATATTTATATTGTTATCTTGAGTGATGTCCCTTGTGCATTGTACTTCCTCTTCCTCTTTCCATCATGGCTGTAAATAAAGACTGTTAACAACCAATGTGGCTCCTCGTCAGTGATTGCAATCTAACACATTGGCGACGAAGGATAAATAATCTACTAGAAAGAGCACCTACTTACGCAAAAAAGAGGTTTGCTAGAGCTTATTAGCTAAGTATTTCTAGAATAATGGCGCTGTATGGCCAAATAAAACAATTTGATTCGAATGATGAAATCATTCAGGATTACCTAGAGAGGTTAAGCTTTTACCTTGAAGCTAACGACGTGACGATGGAAGCCAAAAAGAGAGCTGTTTTGTTAACAGTCATAGGGCCTCAACAATTTAGGCTACTAAAGGACTTATGCGCACCAGCTAGTCTAACTACCAAGAGCTTTAACGAGCTGAGCAAATTGCTAACAGACCACCATGCGCCTGTACCATCAAAGTTTCTATGTCGAGCTAGATTTGACAGTAGGACTCGTCAACCAAATGAGTCAATATCAGAATATGTTGCTGCTTTACGTCATTTAAGTGAATTTTGTGAATTCGGAGACACGCTGTCTGACAGATTATGTGAAAAGTTTGTGACAGGTGTAAACAGCCCTGATATTCAAAGAAAGTTGCTGCTCGAGTCAGATCTAAAATTGGAAAAAGCAATACAACTTGCAATGTCATTCCAGCAGTCATCAGATGCGGCGAGATCTTTAGCACCTTCAGAGATCCATGCAGTAAACAGCAGGTTAGTCAATAAACATCAACCCCATCAGAGCATTTCAACTTATGCTAAACAGCCTGCACGTTTAAAGCCTAGATCTAAATCTAGTAATAATTATCAAAAATGTCATCGATGCAAAGGTCCCCATGCATCTCATCAGTGCAAGTTCAAGTCTGCAACTTGTTATAAGTACAGTAAGCAAGGTCACATTGCCAAGGCCTGCTTTGCAAAGTCTTCGTCTGTTGCTAAATCTAGTCAGTCAAGACAGTACCGCAACCAAAGGCAGCACTATGTTAACTCTCACCAAGACTACCTAACCCAACCAATGAACCACTCTACCTGTGAAAATGCTCAAACTGATTCGCAGCCGGATTTCAACCTATTCTCTGTGAAATCAATAAGTCATGCTCCCATCAATGTACCAGTTTATATCAACGGTAAGAGCATCAGCTTCCAACTTGACACTGGAGCATCTCTAACAGTCATAACAAAGAAAGATTTTGACGCTGTCACAGGAGGATCAGTGCCTCTACAACCATGTCACAAGTGTCTAACAACATACACTGGTGACAATGTTCCGGTAATAGGAGAGTGTATGGTTCATGTAAGTTATAATGGTCAAAGTGTTAAACTTCCTCTTCTTGTGGTTGAAGGAAATGGACCACCATTACTAGGTAGGAACTGGTTAAGTGATCTTAAGTTAAATTGGGAGAGTATTTGTTCATTGAAGAATGTAAAAGAATCTAGTCTTACTTCACTAGATAGAGTTATATCTGAAAATAAATGTGTTTTTGGTAACTCTGGATTACTAAATGATAGAACAGTGAAGTTAAGCATTAAAGACACAAATCCAAGATACTGCAAAGCTAGAGTTCCACCTTATGCAATGAGGAATAAAATTGAAAATGAGCTAAGTAGATTGGAATCTAATGGCATCATAAAGAAGGTAGACTATTCCGATTGGGCAACGCCCATTGTGCCAGTGTTAAAGAAGGATGGTTCTATAAGAATTTGTGGAGATTATAAAACTACACTGAATAAGCAAATAGAGCTAAATAGGTACCCTATACCTAACATTGAGGAAATTTCTTTGAATTTGGCAGGAGGAGACAAATTCACTGAATTAGACTTTAGTCATGCTTACACTCAACTAGAACTGCATCCAGATTCAAAAGTCTATACGACAATAAACACACATAAAGGACTCTACCAATATGAAAGACTATGTTTTGGCATATCATCTAGCCCTGGAATTTTCCAAGCTGTCATGGACAGTATTTTTAAGGATATTCCAAATGTTTGTGTGTACTTTGACAATGTGTACATAACTGGTAAGAATGACACTGAACATCTTAAAACACTTGATAAAGTATTGAAAATTGTTGGTGAAAAAGGTTTAAAGATAAACAAAGATAAATGTCAATTCATGCTGACAGAAATTAGTTTTCTTGGTTATATATTAAGCAAGCAAGGCATCAGACCTCAACCTGAGAAAACAAAAGCCATTAAAGAAGCACCCAAACCTGAAAATACCCAACAACTAAGAGCTTTTTTGGGCTTAATAAATTACTATGCAAAGTTCATAGGAAATCTGTCTGGTAAACTATCACCACTGTACAAGCTGCTACAGAAAAATGCAACTTGGCACTGGGGTAAACAACAAGATACTGCTTTTAATACAGCAAAAGAGGTTTGTCTTCTGACACCTTACTAACTCACTATGACCCAGGGAAAAGACTTATATTAACATGTGATGCTTCACCAGATGGTGTAGGAGCAGTCTTGTCCCACATGGATGAGAAGGGTGACAGACCCATTGCTTTTGCCAGTAGATCTTTGAACCAGGCTGAGAAAAATTATTCTCAGTTAGATAGGGAAGGCTTAGGCATCATTTTTGGTGTTAAGAAATTTCATAAGTTTCTGTTTGGTAGGAAGTTCACCATCTTTACAGATCATAAACCATTGCTAGGTTTATTTGGAGAAAACAAAACCCTACCTGAGCATGCCTCACCAAGAATTCAAAGATGGACTATCACACTAACTGCATACAATTATGAATTGAAATACAAACCTGGATCTGAGAATAGTGCAGATAGTCTTAGTAGATTACCTTTAAAAAACCAAAGCCTGAGCTATGTACCAGAAGATGTATTTGTTCTCTTCACTATCATGGATAACTCCAATATAAATGTGAATGATATTAAAAGAGAAACACAAAAAGATGAGTGCTTAATAAAAGTATATGAGCACTGTATGAATGGTTGGCCTGAAGAGTCTGTGAATGATGACTTAAGGCCATATAAAATAAGAAATTAAAACCCTTTGTGAAGATAATATAAAAGATGGAGAAGATGCAGTCCATTATCAGTCAGAGTTGCCTAAACAAAGTACTTGTAACTTAATAAATGATTATGGTGATATGGCAATTTCAAATGTTTTAAAGAGAATACATTAGTAAGAAGGAATGTGATCATCAAACAACTTTGCTAACATCATTAGCACTTACAGAAACTAAAAGGGTAACATCAAAAGAAAAAAAAAAAAAAGATTTTTTGCCATTTAATACTTTCAGATGCCAATTCAAAAATAGTTCCATTAAATCATGACAACTCATGCATTAAAAGAGAATTTGGTGTTAATAAGAATGTGTATCTAAGAAATTATGGGAGAAAGGAAAAATGGATACCAGGTCAAATTGTTCAATGTACAGGACCTGTGCCTTATAAAGTTAAAAATAACTTGTGCAGATAATAAGTGTGAATCTGTCAATCCCACCAAGTCTGATCAGTTCACACCAACTCAGTTTGTTCCACAACCAAGTTCTGTTGATATGAGTGAGCCAAGTTGTCTGGAGTCAGAAAATGTAAATTCTGGAGTTAATGATTTAAATCCTAGACCTCCTGAGATAGAGAATCCATATGGTCAGAATATTGAGTCACCAAATCAAAAGCTACTGAGAAGGTCAAACAGGACAATCCAAGTCCCAAATAAGTTAGACCTATGATTTTAAAGGTCAAAAGGACTTTGACATCATTGTTTTGTATCTTGATTATGTTGTAGCATATTGTGCATTGTTTGTAAGGATGTAATCTACCATAGTGTTCATGTTACAATATAATTGGTGATTTTAGGATACTATCAATTGTTCTATTGAGAGATGTGTTATTGTGTTCTAAGGGTAAAGAGATGTAATAGATTGAGATAATTGTGAGGTCAAGGGAACTCACTCTTCTGTATTAGTATTATATTTATATTGTTATCTTGAGTGATGTCCCTTGTGCATTGTACTTCCTCTTCCTCTTTCCATCATGGCTGTAAATAAAGACTGTTAACAACCAATGTGGCTCCTCGTCAGTGATTACAATCTAACACAGTCATGAACTAAAGTGGCTCGCCCAAGATAGAGTGGAATGGCGGAGATTTGTTGCTGCCCTATACTCCACATGGAGTGATGAGGATTAATAATAATAAAAAATAATAGTTATCATGTATGTTTACATTATTTTTCAATTGAAGATAATAAAAAACATATATTTTAATTTTAATTGAAGCACTGCAGATATTTCAATTTGATATTTTTATTACATTTCTTATATCTGTGTTTGATTTCATGTTTACCTATGTTTGCCACTTGTAGTGTAAAAAGTGTTTGCCGGAGGACCCAATTGTGTAAAGATCATCAACACATCATTTAATTTGTGAAAGATTCATTTCTTGACACCGTGCATTCAAAATTGTCATATTTCTACATATATGCAATAAAATATTTTATGTTTATTACACCTAATATACATCAAAATTAAATGCAGTAAATTGTTGTAGCCTTATCTAATATTTCCATAGTTAAGACAATGGTTAGGAAGGATGTTTTTCTTGACAATACATTATGATTGTGTATAAGCCAACTATAGGGTATGCAATTATGAGCTTTGCTCAATCACTGACAGGTAACACATATGGTTTTTATTTATATATTTCATTATGCAGGTCAGTGGACCAGATGGGTTAGCCTATGTGGTGGATGAGAGTCATCAGTTTAAAAAAATGTAACGTCCTTCGGTAAACAATTTTTTACTAGCAAACTTAATTTGTTCACCTTTGAAATATAACTATAGTTCATTTTTATATTTTGTTTCAAGATTATTGAGAAAAGAATCCAGATATCTTAGAAATAATAATTCCAACAAGGTATTGCCAAATAAAACTCTAAATTTGTTAGTTTGAGAGTTAGGTAATATTTCACTTAACCATCCTATTTATTCTGCTTTTAAGCCACCACTATTTTCCAACCATTCTATGAGCCATACTGTTTCAGATTAGCATGAGGTTTTTAAATTGTTGTAGTATTATTAAAAAAATATTAAAAGAATAAAAGTTCAGTTTAGATAAAAGTATGTGACACTGTATGTTTACAAAAAGAAGAAAATTGTTTGTCTAGTTATCATGAATACCCGCCTGGAAAGCGAAAGAAAGGAAGACCACTGGGAACATGGAGGAGAGAGATGGAAGTAGAAGTGCACGCTACTGGCAAGACTTGTCATGAACTAAAGTGGCTCGCCCAAGATAGAGTGGAATGGTGGAGATTTGTTGCTGCCCTATACTCCACATGGAGTGATGAGGATTAATAATAATAAAAAATAATAATAGTTATCATGTATGTTCACATTATTTATCAATTGAAGATCATAAAAAGCATATATTTTAATTTTATTTGAAGCACTGCAGATGTTTCAATTTGATAGTTTCATTACATTGTCTTATTTCTGTGTTTGATTTCATGTTTACCTATGTTTGCCACTTGTAGTGTAAAAAGTGTTTGCCGAAGGACCCAATTGTGTAAAGATCATCAACACATCATTTTATTTGTGAAAGATTCATTTCTTGACACAGTGCATTCAAAATTGTCATATTTCTACATATATGCAATAAAATATTTTATGTTTATTACTCCTAATATACATCAAAATTAAATGCAGTAAATTGTTGTAGCCTTATCTAATATTTCCATAGTTAAGACAATAGTTAGGAAGGACGTTTTTCTTGACAATACATTATGATGGTGGATAAGCCAACTGTAGGGTGTGCAATTATGAGCTTTGCTTGATCACTGACAGGTTACACATATGGTTTTGATTTATATATTTCATTATGTAGGTCAGTGGACCAGATGGGTTAGTCTATGTGGTGGATTAAAGTCATCAGTTAAAAAAAATGTAATGTCCTGCTGTAAACAATTACTAGCAAACTTAATTTGTTCACCTTTGAGATATAACTATAGTTCATTTTTATATTTCATTTCAAGATTATTGAAAAAAATATCCAGATATCTTAGATATAATAATTCCAACAAGATATTGCCAATTACACTCTAAATTAGTTAGTTTTAGAGTTAGGTAATATTTCACTTAACCATCCTGTTTATTCTGTTTTTAAGCCACCAATATTTTCCAACCATTCTATGAACCATACTGTTTCAGATTAGCATGAGGTTTTTGAATTGTTGTTGTATTATTTTTAAAAAAATATTAAAAGAATAAAAGTTCAGTTTAGATAAGTGTATGCGACACTGTATGTTTACAAATAGAAGGAAATTGTTTGTCTATTTATCATGTATACCCGCCTGGAAAGCGAAAGAGAGGAAGACCACTGGGAACATGGAGGAGAGAGATGGAAGTAGAAGTGCGCACTACTAGCAAGACTTGTCATGAACTAAAGTGGCTCGCCCAAGATAGAGTGGAATGGCGGAGATTTGTTGCTGCCCTATACTCTACATGGAGTGATGAGGATTAATAATAATAAAAAATAATAATAGTTATCATGTATGTTCACATTATTTATCAATTGAAGATCATAAAAAGCATATATTTTAATTTTATTTGAAGCACTGCAGATGTTTCAATTTGATAGTTTCATTACATTGTCTTATTTCTGTGTTTGATTTCATGTTTACCTATGTTTGCCACTTGTAGTGTAAAAAGTGTTTGCCGAAGGACCCAATTGTGTAAAGATCATCAACATATCATTTAATTTGTGAAAGATTTATTTCTTGACACAGTGCATTCAAAATTGTCATATTTCTACATATATGCAATAAAATATTTTATGTTTATTACACCTAATATACATCAAAATTAAATGCAGTAAATTGTTGTAGCCTTATTTAATATTTCGATAGTTAAGACAATGGTAAGAAAGGATGTTTTTCTTGACAATACATTATAATTGTGGATAAGCCAACTGTAGGGTATGCAATTATGAGCTTTGCTGAATCACTGACAGGTAACACATATGGTTTTGATTTATATATTTCATTATGCAGGTCAGTGGACCAGATGGGTTAGCCTATGTGGTGGATGAGAGTCATCAGTTAAAAAAAAATGTAATGTCCTGCGGTAAACAATTAATTACAAGCAAACTTAATTTTTTAACCTTTGAGATATAATTATAGTTCATTTTTATATTTTATTTCAAGATTATTGAGAAAAGAATCCAGATATCTTAGAAATAATAATTCCAACAAGGTATTGCCAATTAAAACTCTAAATTAGTTAGTTTGAGAGTTAGGCAATATTTCACTTATCTATCCTGTTTATTTTGTTTTTAAGCCACCAATATTTTCCAACCATTCTATGAACCATACTGTTTTAGATTAGCATGACGTTTTTAAATTGTTGTTGTATTATTAAAAAAAATATTAAAAGAATAAAAGTTCAGTTTAGATAAGTGTATGCGACACTGTATGTTTACAAAAAGAAGGAAATCGTTTGTCTAGTTATCATGTATACCCGCCTGGAAAGCGAAAGAGAGGAAGACCACTGGGAACATGGAGGAGAGAGATGGAAGTAGAAGTGCGAGCTACTGTCAAGACTTGTCATGAACATAAGTGACTCGCCCAAGATAGAGTGGAATGGTGGAGATTTGTTGCTGCCCTATACTCCACATGGAGTGATGAGGATTAATAATAATAAAAAATAATAGTTATCATGTATGTTTACATTATTTTTCAATTGAAGATAATAAAAAACATATATTTTAATTTTATTTGAAGCACTGCAGATATTTCAATTTGATATTTTTATTACATTTCTTATATCTGTGTGTGATTTCATGTTTACCTATGTTTGCCACTTGTAGTGTAAAAAGTGTTTGCCGGAGGACCCAATTGTGTAAAGATCATCAACACATCATTTAATTTGTGAAAGATTCATTTCTTGACACAGAGCATTAAAAATTGTCATATTTCTACATATATGCAATAAAATATTTTATGTTAATTACACCTAATATACATCAAAATTAAATGCAGTAAATTGTTGTAGCCTTATCTAATATTTCCATAGTTAAGACAATGGTTAGGAAGGATGTTTTTCTTGACAATACATTATGATTGTGTATAAGCCAACTATAGGGTATGCAATTATGAGCTTTGCTGAATCACTGACAGGTAACACATATGGTTTTTATTTATATATTTCATTATGCAGGTCAGTGGACCAGATGGGTTAGCCTATGTGGTGGATGAGAGTCATCAGTTTAAAAAAATGTAATGTCCTTCGGTAAACAATTTTTTACTAGCAAACTGAATTTGTTCACCTTTGAAATATAACTATAGTTCATTTTTATATTTTGTTTCAAGATTATTGAGAAAAGAATCCAGATATCTTAGAAATAATAATTCCAACAAGGTATTGCCAATTAAAACTCTAAATTTGTTAGTTTGAGAGTTAGGTAATATTTCACTTAACCATCCTATTTATTCTGCTTTTAAGCCACCACTATTTTCCAACCATTCTATGAGCCATACTGTTTCAGATTAGCATGAGGTTTTTAAATTGTTGTAGTATTATTAAAAAAAATATTAAAAGAATAAAAGTTCAGTTTAGATAAAAGTATGTGACACTGTATGTTTACAAAAAGAAGAAAATTGTTTGTCTAGTTATCATGAATACCCGCCTGGAAAGCGAAAGAAAGGAAGACCACTGGGAACATGGAGGAGAGAGATGGAAGTAGAAGTGCACGCTACTGGCAAGACTTGTCATGAACTAAAGTGGCTTGCCCAAGATAGAGTGGAATGGTGGAGATTTGTTGCTGCCCTATACTCCACATGGAGTGATGAGGATTAATAATAATAAAAAATAATAATAGTTATCATGTATGTTGACATTATTTATCAATTGAAGATCATAAAAAGCATATATTTTAATTTTATTTGAAGCACTGCAGATATTTCAATTTGATATTTTCATTACATTGTCTTATTTCTGTGTTTGATTTCATGTTTACCTATGTTTGCCACTTGTAGTGTAAAAAGTGTTTGCCGAAGGACCCAATTGTGTAAAGATCATCAACACATCATTTAATTTGTGAAAGATTCATTTCTTGACACAGTGCATTCAAAATTGTCATATTTCTACATATATGCAATAAAATATTTTCAGTTTATTACTCCTAATAAACATCAAAATTAAATGCAGTAAATTGTTGTAGCCTTATCTAATATTTCCATAGTTAAGACAATGGTTAGGAAAGAAGTTTTTCTTGACAATACATTATGATTGTGGATAAGCCAACTGTAGGGTATGCGATTATGAGCTTTGCTTGATCTCTGACAGGTTACACATGGTTTTGATTAATATTTCATTATGCAGGTCAGTGGACCAGATGGGTTAGCCTATGTGGTGGATGAAAGTCATCAGTTTAAAAAATGTAATGTCCTTAGGTAAACAATTATTTACTAGCAAACTGAATTTGTTCACCTTTGAGATATTAACTATAGTTCATTTTTATATTTCATTTCAAGATTATTGAGAAAAGAATCCAGATATCTTAGAAATAATAATTCCAACAAGGTATTGCCATTTAAAACTCTAAATTAGTTAGTTTAAGAGTTAGGTAATATTTCACTTAACCATCCTATTTATTCTGCTTTTAAGCCACCACTATTTTCCAACCATTCTATGAGCCATACTGTTTCAGATTAGCATGAGGTTTTTAAATTGTTGTAGTATTATTAAAAAAAATATTAAAAGAATAAAAGTTCAGTTTAGATAAAAGTATGCGACACTGTATGTTTACAAAAAGAAGAAAATTGTTTGTCTAGTTATCATGAATACCCGCCTGGAAAGCGAAAGAAAGGAAGACCACTGGGAACATGGAGGAGAGAGATGGAAGTAGAAGTGCACGCTACTGGCAAGACTTGTCATGAACTAAAGTGGCTCGCCCAAGATAGAGTGGAATGGTGGAGATTTGTTGCTGCCCTATACTCCACATGGAGTGATGAGGATTAATAATAATAAAAAATAATAATAGTTATCATGTATGTTGACATTATTTATCAATTGAAGATCATAAAAAGCATATATTTTAATTTTATTTGAAGCACTGCAGATATTTCAATTTGATATTTTCATTACATTGTCTTATTTCTGTGTTTGATTTCATGTTTACCTATGTTTGCCACTTGTAGTGTAAAAAGTGTTTGCCGAAGGACCCAATTGTGTAAAGATCATCAACACATCATTTAATTTGTGAAAGATTCATTTCTTGACACAGTGCATTCAAAATTGTCATATTTCTACATATATGCAATAAAATATTTTCAGTTTATTACTCCTAATATACATCAAAATTAAATGCAGTAAATTGTTGTAGCCTTATCTAATATTTCCATAGTTAAGACAATGGTTAGGAAAGAAGTTTTTCTTGACAATACATTATGATTGTGGATAAGCCAACTGTAGGGTATGCGATTATGAGCTTTGCTTGATCTCTGACAGGTTACACATGGTTTTGATTAATATTTCATTATGCAGGTCAGTGGACCAGATGGGTTAGCCTATGTGGTGGATGAAAGTCATCAGTTTAAAAAATGTAATGTCCTTAGGTAAACAATTAATTACAAGCAAACTTAATTTGTTCACCTTTGAGATATAATTATAGTTCATTTTTATATTTCATTTCAAGATTATTGAGAAAAGAATCCAGATATCTTAGAAATAATAATTCCAACAAGGTATTGCCAATTACACTCTAAATTAGTTAGTTTGAGAGTTTGGTAATATTTCACTTAACCATCCTGTTTATTCTGTTTTTAAGCCACTAATATTTTCCAACCATTCTATGAACCATACTGTTTCAGATTAGCATGAGGTTTTTAAATTGTTGTTGTATTATTAAAAAAAATATTAAAAGAATAAAAGTTCAGTTTAGATAAGTGTATGCGACACTGTATGTTTACAAAAAGAAGGAAATTTTTTTTCTAGTTATCATGTATACCCGCCTGGAAAGCGAAAGAGAGGAAGACAACTGAGAACATGGAGGAGAGAGATGGAAGTAGAAGTGCACGCTACTGGCAAGACTAGTCATGAACTAAAGTGACTCGCCCAAGATAGAGTGGAATGGTGGAGATTTGTTGCTGCCCTATACTCCACATGGAGTGATGAGGATTAATAATAATAAAAAATAAAAATAGTTATCATGTATGTTCATGTTATTTATCAATTGAAGATCATAAAAAGCATATATTTTAATTTTATTTGAAGCACTGCAGATATTTCAATTTGATATTTTCATTACATTTTCTTATTTCTGTGTTTGATTTCATATTTACCTATGTTTGTCACTTGTAGTGTAAAAAGAGTTTGCGGAAGGACCCAATTGTGTAAAGATCATCAACACATCATTTAATTTGTGAAAAATTCATTTCTTGACACAGTGCATTCAAAATTGTCATATTTCTAGATATATGCAATAAAATATTTTATGTTTATTACACCTAATATACATCAAAATTAAATGCAGTAAATTGTTTTAGCCTTATCTAATATTTCCATAGTTAAGACAATGGTTAGGAAGGATGTTTTTCTTGACAATACATTATGATTGTGGATAAGCCAACTGTAGGGTATGCAATTATGAGCTTTGCTTGATCACTGACAGGTTACACATATGGTTTGATTAATATTTCATTATGCAGGTCAGTGGACCAGATGGGTTAGCCTATGTGGTGGATGAAAGTCATCAGTTAAAAAAATGTAATGTCCTTAGGTAAACAATTAATCACTAGCAAACTGAATTTGTTCACCTTTGAGATATAACTATAGATCTTTTTAATATTTCATTTCAAGATTATTGAGAAAAGAATCCAGATATCTTAGAAATAATAATTCCAACAAGGTATTGCCAATTAAAACTCTAAATTAGTTAGTTTGAGAATTAGGTAATATTTCACTTAACCATCCTATTTATTCTGCTTTTAAGCCACCACTATTTTCCAACCATTCTATGAGCCATACTGTTTCAGATTAGCATGAGGTTTTTAAATTGTTGTTGTATTATTAAAAAAAATATTAAAAGAATAAAAGTTCAGTTAAGATAAATTTATGCGACACTGTATGTTTACAAAAAGAAGAAAATTGTTTGTCTAGTTATCATGTATACCCGCCTGGAAAGTGAAAGAGAGGAAGACCACTGGGAACATGGAGGAGAGAGATGGAAGTAGAAGTGCACGCTACTGGCAAGACTTGTCATGAACTAAAGTGGCTCGCCCAAGATAGAGTGGAATGGTGGAGATTTGTTGCTGCCCTATACTCCACAAGGAGTGATGAGGATTAATAATAATAAAAAGTAATAATAGTTATCATGTATGTTCACATTATTTATCAATTGAAGATCATAAAAAGCATATATTTTAATTTTATTTGAAGCACTGCAGATATTTCAATTTGATATTTTCATTATATTTTTTTATTTCTGTGTTTGATTTCATGTTTACCTATGTTTGCCACTTGTAGTGTAAAAAGTGTTTGCCGAAGGACCCAATTGTGTAAAGATCATCAACACATCATTTAATTTGTAAAAGATTCATTTCTTGACACAGTGCATTCAAAATTGTCATATTTCTACATATATGCAATAAAATATTTTATGTTTATTACACCTAATATACATCAAAATTAATATATATATTAGGTACTAGGATAAATTTTGAAATTGGTTTTTTAGGGAAACAACTACTACAGTTAAAAGTAGCAGAACATTACAATAACAGAACAGTTTTTCTTTTTAATGTAGCTCAAATGGTTAAATAGTTATGATTTTTTTTCGTATTAAAAGAAAGCTTTTTTTTAACATAGGGTTTTTTCAATTTCAGTTTTTTAAGTGTTTACTAAAATTGTAATAGCTTCTAAACTGTGTGATCAAATTTGTTATAAATTTGTAGTAACTTTATTTATAATATATGTTAACATAATAAAAAATAAAAAGAGAACTTCATAGGTAGAATTCTAAAAAAAAAAAACTGGATGGGAGGAGGGGACCTTCTTATTTTTGCATTCACAGTGCTGTCATACAATCACAGTTTAAAGTTAAACTGTTTGAAATATCAAGCTGAAATTTGCTCAGAATGTGTGACTATGGATGAGATAATTAATCAAAATATTGATTATAACTTAAAAGTTTTTCGTTCAAAGTGCAAATGAACTGATAAATTATGCATTTTTACAAAAACCGAAATCTGGTTAGTGTGAAATGCAAAATGATGCCAAATTTGAACTCTTAAGTAATTATGTCTCAAAATTGGCCTGATTGTAGTTAACCCTAAACCTAAATAGATACAATCAAATCGTATGTTTTAGTTATATATGTTTGCCTAAAATAAGGGGTGGAAGAAGGTACCCCCCCCCCATTTATTTTTAACACAAATATGTTTCCTTCTTTCATTTATGTGCCTGTTTTTTTTTAAATTGAATTAAAACTTTACAATAATAAATGAAGACTAGCGATGTTTCCAACAGATGCAACCATGCTCATTTACTATAGCAGCCATCTTGTTAATTTTTTTTTATTGTAAATAGCGCAAGATTCAGGGAAAGCCACTCTAACTTACAGATGGTCGCTTTTTATATAGCAAATCCTGCTCGCAAACACTGCTGTTTAAAGTTAATTTCTTGCCTATATTTACATATTTAGCTATTGATTTAGGTTTATTATTGATTTATCTATAATATTTGACACAAATATATCACAATATACTTCTATTAAAGCCTTGACAATGAGGTAACTTTTTCGTACATTACTAGCCGCGGGCGATTTTACGTACCCAAAACGATAGATTACCATATATATATATATATTTAATATTTTTTATCTAGATCTACTTGCCTTGTTGTACAAAATAATCTAGAAGTATTTCTTCCCAAAAAAAAGCAATTATTAAACTAACAGCGCAGGATCAAAATGGCTGTCACACTCAAATGTTTGGATTTTGAATGCGCAGGCGCAAAGCTGTGGCGCCGTTAAACTATTTCAGGTCTAGTTAGCCAGGGAGAGAAAAAATTTCGAACTTTTTAAAGATAAAATAATTTAATTTAAAAGTTACTAGACTTATATTTAAATAGGACCTCTGCGCGTAAATCAAGTTGCATATCTAAATACTACTAAAACTCAAGTTTGTTTACATGTTTGAATATTTTTTGTTTGTTTTTTGTTTGTCTGATTTGCCACTGGAGAGAATCTGCAATATGCGCAGAGCTGTAAAATGTTATGTAGGTAGACAGTGTTTCTTCCAGACTTTTTTTCTCCGGGGGGGGGGGCACTTGCAATTTTCGGGGAGGGGGGCGGTAGACTTTCTTCGGGGTGGCGGACACTGTTAAAAGTATATATTTTCTATATAAATTATATAAATTTCATTTCGTTCGGGGGGGGGGGGGGGCGGTAAAAAAAAAATTTTGGGGTGGGGGGGGGGGGGGGGGGTTAATGTGGTCAGACCATATGCTCAGCCTATATTGGTGTCAGTGTTTCTTCCCGACTTTTTTTTTCCGGGGGGGGGGGGGGACCCTCCTCTTCCCACTTCCATCCCCCGGAGTTGTCTGGAAGAAACTCTGATCTGTGTTTTAAAAGACAAACACATGTCTAAGTTGGGGGGGGGGGGGGGGTCACTGGGCAGGTGAAGAAGAGTTGACCTGTTTTTGTGATCTAAGCATATAAAGGGATAGTGTTGTCAGACCCATGCTCAGCCGACATAGTTGTTTTTAAAAGACAAAAAGTCTGAGATGTGACGTTTGAATGCGGGTTCTGTTTTTTTGTGAAGATAAGTGACAGACGTGATGTTTTTTTATGGATGACCCCCGAAACACACAGTTATCCAAGGGATGACAAGTAGTCTAGATATTATTATATAGCACAAAAAACGTCAAAGACGTTACGAGTCTAGATAGCTAAGATGTTAGTGTAATGGGCTTTCATGAAGGTGACACCGGTACTAGACACATCACGTGAATGTTTAAAAAATATTATGATTAGCATGAGGTTTTTAAAATGTTATTGTATTATTTAAACATATTAACAGAATAAAAGTTGAGTTTAGATTAAAGTATGCGACACTGTATGTTTACAAAAAGAAGGAAATTGTTTGTATAGTTATCATGTATACCCGCCTGGAAAGCGAAAGAGAGGAAGACCACTGGGAACATGGAGGAGAGAGATGGAAGTAGAAGTGCACGCTACTGGCAAGACTTGTCATGAACTAAAGTGGCTCGCCCAAGATAGAGTGGAATGGCGGAGATTTGTTACTGCCCTATACTCCACATGGAGTGATGAGGATTAATAATAATAAAAAATAATAATAGTTATCATGTATGTTCACATTATTTATCAATTGAAGATCATAAAAAGCATAAATTTTAATTTTATTTGAAACACTGCAGATATTTCAATTTGATATTTTCATTACATTGTCTTATTTCTGTGTTTGATTTCATGTTTACCTATGTTTGCCACTTGTAGTGTAAAAAGTGTTTGCCGAAGGCCACAATTGTGTAAAGATCATCAACACATCATTTAATTTGTAAAAGATTCATTTCTTGACACAGTGCATTCAAAATTGTCATATTTCTACATATATGCAATAAAATATTTTAAGTATATTACTCCTAATATACATCAAAATTAAATGCAGTAAATTGTTGTAGCCTTATCTAATATTTCCAGATTTAAGACAATGGTTAGGAAGGATGTTTTTCTTGACAATACATTATGATTGTGGATAAGCCAACTGTAGAGTATGCAATTATGAGCTTTGCTTGATCACTGACAGGTTACACATATGGTTTTGATTTATATATTTCATTATGCAGGTCAGTGGACCAGATGGGTTAGCCTATGTGGTGGATGAAAGTCATCAGTTAAAAAAATGTAATGTCCTTAGGTAAATAATTAATTACTAGCAAACTTAATTTGTTCACCTTTGCGATATAACTATAGTTCATTTTTATATTTCATTTCAAGATTATTGAGAAAAGAATCCAGATATCTTACAAATAATAATTCCAACAAGGTATTGCCAATTAAAACTCTAAATTAGTTAGTTTGAGAATTAGGTAATATTTCACTTAACCATCCTATTTATTCTGCTTTTAAGCCACCAATATTTTCCAACCATTCTATGAACCATACTGTTTCAGATTAGCTTGAGGTTTTTAAATTGACGTTGTATTATTAAAAAAAATATTAAAAGAATAAAAGTTCAGTTTAGATAAGTGTATGCGACAATGTATGTTTACATAAAGAAGGAAATTGTTTGTCTAGTTATCATGTATACCCGCCTGAAAAGCAAAAGAGAGGAAGACTACTGGGAACGTAGAGGAGAGAGATGGAAGTAGAAGTGCACGCTACTGGCAAGACTTGTCATGAACTAAAGTGGCTTGCCAAAGAAAGAGTGGAATGGTGGAGATTTGTTGCTGCCGTATACTCCACATGGAGTGATGAGGATTAATAATAATAAAAAATAATAATAGTTATCATGTATGTTCACATTATTTATCAATTGAAGATCATAAAAAGCATAAATTTTAATTTTATTTGAAGCACTGCAGATATTTCAATTTGATATTTTCATTACATTGTCTTATTTCTGTGTTTGATTTCATGTTTACCTATGTTTGCCACTTGTAGTGTAAAAAGTGTTTGCCGAAGGACCCAATTGTGTAAAGATCATCAACACATCATTTAATTTGTGAAAGATTCATTTCTTGACACAGTGCATTCAAAATTGTCATATTTCTACATATATGCAATAAAATATTTTCAGTTTATTACTCCTAATATACATCAAAATTAAATGCAGTAAATTGTTGTAGCCTTATCTAATATTTCCATAGTTAAGACAATGGTTAGGAAAGAAGTTTTTCTTGACAATACATTATGATTGTGGATAAGCCAACTGTAGGGTATGCGATTATGAGCTTTGCTTGATCACTGACAGGTTACACATATGGTTTTGATTTATATATTTCATTACGCAGTTCAGTGGACCAGATGTGTTAGCCTATGTGGTGGATAAAAATCATCATTAAAAAAAATGTAATGTTCTTCGGTAAACAATTAATTACTAGCAAAGTTAATTTATTCACCTTTGAGATATAACTATAGTTCATTTTTATATTTTACTAGCGTACCCGACCCCCGCGCGTTGCCGCGGGGATAGAAGAATGTATGCCGAAATGTTTTAGAAAGATTTCACCAACGCGTTACCAATCATATTTTCTTAGACGCGTGACCGTCTTTTCTAAAAGTGAGTTATTTAAATGTAAACAATGCCTGCGCTTAAATAATAAATATCGGGACACAGGTTTACCTACACTACCGCATGTAAACATATTGTGTACATTAATCACTCACCGAAATAATATGTTAGAACACACTTCGGTGACCGCTATGCGTCAGAGACGTACAGGGGCGTTCTCAGCCCCCCCCCCGATTACACTACCGTATAGGCGCGGTGTACGACCCCTGACTCCTTAAAAGTAATAGGCGCCATGGTGCCAAATAGCATCCTGTTAATAATGATGCAGATTTCATCATTCGCTAAAGTGCCACAAATGAACAGGCTTTTTTTCTTTAACACGTAAAAAAGTATTTGCCATGTTTTAAACATCAGTGTGACTGATGCAATATGCTAGCGTTACTAATGGTCTATGATTAGATGCTCGATCTCAATTTCTGACTGGATTGTCTAATAGTAGATGCTTATTGCATCATTCGCAAAGTGACAAAACTCTACAGTAGGCTCCTCATATTCAAAAAGTTATTTTTTCATCTTTGGCAAGGCGACGAAACTGTACAGAAGGATTTCCTCGCGTTACAAAGTTATTTTTAGAAGACTGTTGTAGTTTTACCGCTAAGTATAGTAGTACCCCTTACTCGCTATGCAGGACGCTCGATTAACGGGTGCCAAGTGCCAACATAGTCGCTCTAAAACTCTGGGCGCCAAATCGTGTATTGACGAAAGTTGTACCCTATATGGCGCCGCCCAAAAGAAACTTTAGTTTTCTTTTTCGCAGAAATATTCTCGGGAGTATTCTCATCTACTTCCTAAAGTTTCATGGCACTCGGATGAACCGCATCCGAGTTTTATTTTTTATATACCGTGTATAGAGAAAAAAAAATCGCTACCCCCTGGGGGCGCCGCCCTTGCAATATTAAACAATATTTTTTTGCAGAACCCTACCATTGAGTGATCTAATTATCTCCCCAAAGTTTCATGGTACACAGATGAACGATGTGAAACCGAAATAGACATTTAATTTTATAAACCGTATATAGAGAAAAATTGCAGCCTCCCGTGGCGCCGCCCTTGCGAAATAAAAAAAAAAAGGATTTTTTTTACAGAACCCTTCCCTGAATTGTTCTAATCAACTCCACCAAAGTCTCATGGCTTTCGGATAACGGTGTCACACCAAAATCGACTATTTTTTAAAATATACCGTATATAGAGAAAAATCGCACCCTCCCGTGGCGCAGCCACTGCGAAATAAAAAATCATTTTTTACAGAACCCTTCCCTAGAGTTTTATGATGAACTCCCCAAAGTTTCATGCCTATCGGATGAACGGCGTCACTGCAATTCACTTTTATTATTTTTATATACCTTATATAGAGAAAAATCGGACCCTCCCGTGGCGCCGATTTGCGAAATTAAAAATTATTTTTTTACAGAACCCTTCCCTAGAGTGGTATAATGAACTCCCCAAAGTCTCATGGCTATCGAATAAACGATGCCAAACCAAAATCGACTTTTATTTTTATAAACGGTATATAGAGAAAAACAAATCGCGCCCTGCTGGGGCGCCACCCCTGCGAATTTGAAATTTTTTTTTTCGCAAAAACCTCCCCAGGAAAATTCTCAACAACTTCCCAAAGTTTCACGGCGATGTGATAAGAGGTGTGGTAATGCATAAAAGACACACAGACACACATACATTGCTTTTTATATATATAGATTTCAAGATTATTGAGAAAAGAATCCAGATATCTTAGAAATAATAATTCCAACAAGGTATTGCCAATTACACTCTAAATTAGTTACTTTGAGAGTTAGGTAATATTTCACTTAAACATCCTGTTTATTCTGTTTTTAAGCCACCAATATTTTCCAACCATTCAATGAACCATACTGTTTCAGATTAGCTTGAGGTTTTTAAACTGGTGTTGTATTATTAAAAAAAATATTAAAAGAATAAAAGTTCAGTTTAAATAAGTGTATGCGACAATGTATGTTTACATAAAGAAGGAAATTGTTTGTCTAGTTATCATGTATACCCGCCTGGAAAGCGAATGAGAGGAAGACAACTGAGAACATGGAGGAGAGAGATGTAAGTAGAAGTGCACGAAACTGGCAAGACCTGACATGAACTAAAGTGACTCGCCAAAGATAGAGTGGTATGGTGGAGATTTGTTGCTGCCCTATACTCCACATGGAGTGATGAGGATTAATAATAATAAAAACTAAAAATAGTTATCATGTATGTTCACATTATTTATCAATTGAAGATCACAAAAAGCATATATTTTAATTTTATTTGAAGCACTGCAAATATTTCAATTTGATATTTTCATTACATTTTCTTATTTCTGTGTTTGATTTCATGTTTACCTATGTTTGCCACTTGTAGTGTAAAAAGTGTTTGCCAAAGAACCCAATTGTGTGAAGATGATTAACACATCATTTAATTTGTGAAAAATTCATTTCTTGACACAGTGCATTCAAAATTGTCATATTTCTACATATATGCAATAAAATATTTTAAGTTTATTACTCCTAATATACATCAAAATTAAATGCAGTAAATTATTGTAGCCTTATCTAATATTTCCATAGTTAAGACAATGGTTAGGAAGGCTGTTTTTCTTGACAAGACATCATGATTGTGGATAAGCCAACTGTAGGGTATGCAATTATGAGCTTTGCTTGATCACTGACAGGTTACACATATGGTTTTGATTTATATATTTCATTCTGCAGGTCAGTGGACCAGATGGGTTAGCCTATGTGGTGGATGAAAGTCATCAGTTAAAAGAATGTAATGTCCTTCTGTAAACAATTAATTACTAGCAAACTTAATTTGTTCAACTTTGAGATATAACTATAGTTCAATTTTATATTTCATTTCAAGATTATTGAGAAAAGAATCCAGATATCTAAGAAATAATAATTCCAACAAGGTATTGCCAATTACACTCTAAATTAGTTAGTTTGAGAGTTAGGTAATATTTCACTTAAACAACCTGTTTATTCTGTTTTTAAGCCACCAATATTTTCCAACCATTCTATGAACCATACTGTTTCAGATTAGCATGAGGTTTTTAAAGTGTTGTTGTATTATTAAAAAAATATTAAAAGAATAAAAGTTCAGTTTAGATTAGTGTATGCGACACTGTATGTTTACAAAAAGAAGGAAATTTTTTGTCTAATTATTATGTATACCCGCCTGGAAAGCAAAAGAGAGGAAGACCACTGGGAACGTGGAGGAGAGAGATGGAAGTAGAAGTGCACGCTACTGGCAAGTCTTGTCATGAACTAAAGTGGCTCACCCAAGATAGAGTGGAATGGCGGAGATTTGTTGCTGCCCTATACTCCACATGGAGTGATGAGGATTAATAATAATAAAAAATAATAATAGCTATCATGTATGTTCACATTATTTATCAATTGAAGATCATAAAAAGCATATATTTTAATTTTATTTGAAGCACTGCAGATATTTCAACTTGATATTTTCATTATATTTTCTTATTTCTGTGTTTTAATTCATGTTTACCTATGTTTACCACTTGTAGTGTAAAAAGTGTTTGCCGAAAGACCCAATTGTGTAAAGATCATCAACACATCATTTAATTTGTGAAAGATTCATTTCTTGACACAGTGCATTCAAAATTGTCATATTTCTACATATATGCAATAAAATATTTTATGTTTATTACTCCTAATATACATCAAAATTAAATGCAGTAAATTGTTGTAGCCTTATCTAATATTTCCATAGTTAAGACAATGGTTAGGAAGGATGTTTTTCTTGACAATACATTATGATTGTGGATAAGCCAACTGTATGGTATGCAATTATCAGCTTTGCTTGATCACCGAAAGGTTACACATATGGTTTTGATTTATAAATTTCATTAGGCAGGTCAGTGGACCAGATGGGTTAGCCTATGTGGTGGATGAAAGTCATTAGTTAAAAAAAATGTAATGTCCTTCGGTAAACAATTAATTACTAGCAAACTTAATTTGTTCAACTTTGAGATATAACTATAGTTCATTTTTATATTTCATTTCAAGATTATTGAGAAAAGAATCCAGATATCTTAGAAATAATAATTCCAACAAGGTATTGCCAATTACACTCTAAATTAGTTAGTTTTTGAGTTAGGCAATCTTTCACTTAACCACCTTGTTTATTCTGTTTTTAAGCCACCAATATTTTCCTACCATTGTATGAACCATACTGTTTAAGATTAGCATGAGGTTTTTAAATTGTTGTTGTATTATTAAAAAAATATTAAAAGAATAAAAGTTCAGTTTAGATAAGTGTATGCAACACTGTATGTTTACAAAAAGAAGGAAATTGTTTGTCTATTTATCATGTATACCCGCCTGGAAAGCGAAAGAGAGGAAGACGACTGGGAACATGGAGGAGAGAGATGGAAGTAGAAGTGCACGCTACTGGCAAGACTTGTCATGAACTAAAGTGGCTCACCCAAGATAGAGTGGAATGGCGGAGATTTGTTGCTGCCCTATACTCCACATGGAGTGATGAGGATTAATAATAATAAAAAATAATAATAGCTATCATGTATGTTCACATTATTTATCAATTGAAGATCATAAAAAGCATATATTTTAATTTTATTTGAAGCACTGCAGATATTTCAACTTGATATTTTCATTATATTTTCTTATTTCTGTGTTTTAATTCATGTTTACCTATGTTTACCACTTGTAGTGTAAAAAGTGTTTGCCGAAAGACCCAATTGTGTAAAGATTATCAACACATCATTTAATTTGTGAAAAATTCATTTCTTGACACAGTGCATTCAAAATTGTCATATTTCTACATATATGCAATAAAATATTTTATGTTTATTACTCCTAATATACATCAAAATTAAATGCAGTAAATTGTTGTAGCCTTATCTAATATTTCCGTAGTTATGACAATGGTTAGGAAGGGTGTTTTTCTTGACAATACATTATGATTGTGCATTAGCTAACTGTAGTGTATGCAATTATGAGCTTTGCTTGATCGCTGACAGGTTACACATATGGTTTTGATTTATATATTTCATTCTGCAGGTCAGTGGACCAGATGGGTTAGCCTATGTGGTTGATGAAAGTCATTAGTTAAAAAAAATGTAATGTCCTTCGGTAAACAATTAATTACTAGCAAACTTAAATTGTTCACCTTTGAGATATAACTATAGTTCATTTTTATATTTCATTTCAAGATTATTGAGAAAAGAATCCAGATATCTTAGAAATAATAATTCCAACAAGGTATTGCCAATTAAACTCTAAATTAGTTAGTTTTTGAGTTAGGTAATATTTCACTGAACTATCCTGTTTATTCTGTTTTTAAGCCACCAATATTTTCCAACCATTCTATGAACCATACTGTTTCAGATTAGCTTGAGGTTTTTAAATTGATGTTGTATTATTAAAAAAATACTAAAAGAATAAAAGTTCAGTTTAGATAAGTGTATGCGACAATGTATGTTTACATAAAGAAGGAAATTGTTTGTCTAGTTATCATGTATACCCGCCTGAAAAGCAAAAGAGAGGAAGACTACTGGGAACGTAGAGGAGAGAGATGGAAGTAGAAGTGCACGCTACTGGCAAGACTTGTCATGAACTAAAGTGGCTTGCCAAAGAAAGAGTGGAATGGTGGAGATTTGTTGCTGCCGTATACTCCACATGGAGTGATGATGATTAATAATAATAAAAAATAATAATAGTTATCATGTATGTTCACATTATTTATCAATTGAAGATCATAAAAAGCATAAATTTTAATTTTATTTGAAGCACTGCAGATATTTCAATTTGATATTTTCATTACATTTTCTTATTCCTGTGTTTGATTTCATGTTTACCTATGTTTGCCACTTGTAGTGTAAAAAGTGTTTGCCAAAGGACCCAATTGTGTAAAGATCATCAACACATCATTTAATTTGTGAAAGATTCATTTCTTGACACAGTGCATTCAAAATTGTCATATTTCTACATATATGCAATAAAATATTTTATGTTTATTACTCCTAATATACATCAAAATTAAATGCAGTAAATTGTTGTAGCCTTATCTAATATTTCCATAGTTAAGACAATGGTTAGGAAGGATGTTTTTCTTGACAATACATTATGATTGTGGATAAGCCAACTGTATGGTATGCAATTATCAGCTTTGCTTGATCACCGAAAGGTTACACATATGGTTTTGATTTATAAATTTCATTAGGCAGGTCAGTGGACCAGATGGGTTAGCCTATGTGGTGGATGAAAGTCATTAGTTAAAAAAAATGTAATGTCCTTCGGTAAACAATTAATTACTAGCAAACTTAATTTGTTCAACTTTGAGATATAACTATAGTTCATTTTTATATTTCATTTCAAGATTATTGAGAAAAGAATCCAGATATCTTAGAAATAATAATTCCAACAAGGTATTGCCAATTACACTCTAAATTAGTTAGTTTTTGAGTTAGGCAATCTTTCACTTAACCACCTTGTTTATTCTGTTTTTAAGCCACCAATATTTTCCTACCATTGTATGAACCATACTGTTTAAGATTAGCATGAGGTTTTTAAATTGTTGTTGTATTATTAAAAAAATATTAAAAGAATAAAAGTTCAGTTTAGATAAGTGTATGCAACACTGTATGTTTACAAAAAGAAGGAAATTGTTTGTCTATTTATCATGTATACCCGCCTGGAAAGCGAAAGAGAGGAAGACGACTGGGAACATGGAGGAGAGAGATGGAAGTAGAAGTGCACGCTACTGGCAAGACTTGTCATGAACTGAAGTGGATCTCCCAATATAGTGTGGAATGGTGGAGATTTGTTGCTGCCCTATACTCCACATGGAGTGATGAGGATTAATAATATTAAAAAATAATAATAGTTATCATGTATGTTCACATTATTTATCAATTGAAGATCATAAAAAGCATATATTTTAATTTTATTTGAAGCACTGCAGATATTTCAATTTGATATTTTCATTACATTTTCTTATTCCTGTGTTTGATTTCATGTTTACCTATGTTTGCCACTTGTAGTGTAAAAAGTGTTTGCCAAAGGACCCAATTGTGTAAAGATTATCAACACATCATTTAATTTGTGAAAAATTCATTTCTTGACACAGTGCATTCAAAATTGTCATATGTCTACATATATGCAATAAAATATTTTATGTTTATTACTCCTAATATACATCAAAATTAAATGCAGTAAATTGTTGTAGCCTTATCTAATATTTCCATAGTTAAGACAATGGTTAGGAAGGATGTTTTTCTTGACAATACATTATGATTGTGCATTAGCTAACTGTAGTGTATGCAATTATGAGCTTTGCTTGATCGCTGACAGGTTACACATATGGTTTTGATTTATATATTTCATTCTGCAGGTCAGTGGACCAGATGGGTTAGCCTATGTGGTGGATGAAAGTCATTAGTTAAAAAAAATGTAATGTCCTTCGGTAAACAATTAATTACTAGCAAACTTAATTTGTTCAACTTTGAGATATAACTATAGTTCATTTTTATATTTCATTTCAAGATTATTGAGAAAAGAATCCAGATATCTTAGAAATAATAATTCCAACAAGGTATTGCCAATTACACTCTAAATTAGTTAGTTTTTGAGTTAGGTAATATTTCACTGAACTATCCTGTTTATTCTGTTTTTAAGCCACCAATATTTTCCAACCATTCTATAAACCATATTGTTTTAGATTAGCTTAAGGTTTTTAAATTGATGTTGTATTATTAAAAAAAATATTAAAAGAATAAAAGTTCAGTTTAGATAAGTGTATGCGACAATGTATGTTTACATAAAGAAGGAAATTGTTTGTCTAGTTATCATGTATACCCGCCTGAAAAGCAAAAGAGAGGAAGACTACTGGGAACGTAGAGGAGAGAGATGGAAGTAGAAGTACACGCTACTGGCAAGACTTGTCATGAACTAAAGTGGCTTGCCAAAGATAGAGTGGAATGGTGGAGATTTGTTGCTGCCGTATACTCCACATGGAGTGATGATGATTAATAATAATAAAAAATAATAATAGTTATCTTGTATATTCACATTATTTATCAATTGAAGATCATAAAAAGCATATATTTTAATTTTATTTGAAGCACTGCAGATATTTCAATTTGATATTTTCATTACATTTTCTTATTCCTGTGTTTGATTTCATGTTTACCTATGTTTGCCACTTGTAGTGTAAAAAGTGTTTGCCAAAGGACCCAATTGTGTAAAGATTATCAACACATCATTTAATTTGTGAAAGATTCATTTCTTGACACAGTGCATTCAAAATTGTCATATTTCTACATATATGCAATAAAATATTTTATGTTTATTACTCCTAATATACATCAAAATTAAATGCAGTAAATTGTTGTAGCCTTATCTAATATTTCCATAGTTAAGACAATGGTTAGGAAGGATGTTTTTCTTGACAATACATTATGATTGTGGATAAGCCAACTGTATGGTATGCAATTATCAGCTTTGCTTGATCACCGAAAGGTTACACATATGGTTTTGATTTATAAATTTCATTAGGCAGGTCAGTGGACCAGATGGGTTAGCCTATGTGGTGGATGAAAGTCATTAGTTAAAAAAAATGTAATGTCCTTCGGTAAACAATTAATTACTAGCAAACTTAATTTGTTCAACTTTGAGATATAACTATAGTTCATTTTTATATTTCATTTCAAGATTATTGAGAAAAGAATCCAGATATCTTAGAAATAATAATTCCAACAAGGTATTGCCAATTACACTCTAAATTAGTTAGTTTTTGAGTTAGGCAATCTTTCACTTAACCACCTTGTTTATTCTGTTTTTAAGCCACCAATATTTTCCTACCATTGTATGAACCATACTGTTTAAGATTAGCATGAGGTTTTTAAATTGTTGTTGTATTATTAAAAAAATATTAAAAGAATAAAAGTTCAGTTTAGATAAGTGTATGCAACACTGTATGTTTACAAAAAGAAGGAAATTGTTTGTCTATTTATCATGTATACCCGCCTGGAAAGCGAAAGAGAGGAAGACGACTGGGAACATGGAGGAGAGAGATGGAAGTAGAAGTGCACGCTACTGGCAAGACTTGTCATGAACTGAAGTGGATCGCCCAATATAGTGTGGAATGGTGGAGATTTGTTGCTGCCCTATACTCCACATGGAGTGATGAGGATTAATAATATTAAAAAATAATAATAGTTATCATGTATGTTCACATTATTTATCAATTGAAGATCATAAAAAGCATATATTTTAATTTTATTTGAAGCACTGCAGATATTTCAATTTGATATTTTCATTACATTTTCTTATTCCTGTGTTTGATTTCATGTTTACCTATGTTTGCCACTTGTAGTGTAAAAAGTGTTTGCCAAAGGACCCAATTGTGTAAAGATTATCAACACATCATTTAATTTGTGAAAAATTCATTTCTTGACACAGTGCATTCAAAATTGTCATATGTCTACATATATGCAATAAAATATTTTATGTTTATTACTCCTAATATACATCAAAATTAAATGCAGTAAATTGTTGTAGCCTTATCTAATATTTCCATAGTTAAGACAATGGTTAGGAAGGATGTTTTTCTTGACAATACATTATGATTGTGCATTAGCTAACTGTAGTGTATGCAATTATGAGCTTTGCTTGATCGCTGACAGGTTACACATATGGTTTTGATTTATATATTTCATTCTGCAGGTCAGTGGACCAGATGGGTTAGCCTATGTGGTGGATGAAAGTCATTAGTTAAAAAAAATGTAATGTCCTTCGGTAAACAATTAATTACTAGCAAACTTAATTTGTTCAACTTTGAGGGGTGTGGGGAAATTGCGAGACGCGAAAAGCGAAATGGCGAGGCGGGAAAATGCGAGAAGGTAATGCGAGACATACCTGCGGAATTAAGGGTAAACAGCGAGACATTTTTTGCGAAAAAAGTTTTTCCTTTTTTTTCCATCTTTATTTATTTAAATTATTTTTTTTGTTTTAAAATAAACAAGCATTTAGCCATACCCTTTAACACGAGTGTTGTATGTTATTTTTTATCTAGATTCTAAGAAGATAGATAGATCTGTATCTAGATCTATCTATTTGTAAATCCTAACATCGTTGCTGTGCTACTGTCATCGCCCGCTCTTGTTAGCGAGAGGAAAATCCCGTCTCAGTCGGCATTAATTTAAAAATCTAGCCCGCTCATGTTTATACAAACGTGAGCTGTGTCATTGTGAATTGGTATAGTCTTGTCAGCAGGAGAGATATTTTGGAACATCTATTTATGGATATTTGTACTTGCAAAAAGTGTAAAAGTATAAACAATTCTAAAAAGTGCAATTTATTTTTTTATTAAGTAATTTTAATTACAAACACAATTTACAAACAAAATCTTCTGAAACAGTCCTCAAACACACCTCGTGACACGATCTTTCACACATAGTACACCCAACCCAGTTCATTAGACTCCCATTTATACATTTTTCTTTTGCTACTTCTTCCAATCCACATTCACAACATGTCACATTCTCATCACAGTTGACCTCCTCGTTCATCCCACAAACACCACTGGCACCCATGTTCTCATTATCATCATCCGCACGCTCAACATCTGTTTTCCGTTTTTTATAATTTCCCAAAATCTTGTCTAATTTCGGTAAAAATAGAGTATTTTAATCAATTCCTATTACAATGAATTAAGACAGTTTTCTAAAACGCGAAAAAACGTCCAAAATATCTTTTTCTAACATTGCTTTTTTATAGTGTGACTTCACATCTACCCCCCCCCCCCCCTCCTCCCCCTCATCACACATCGTCATAAAATTACAGACCCCCTCCTACGAGTGTGACGTCATTTATGGAAGACCCCAAATAACACCACCACCAAACCCAAAAAATTCAGATAAGTTCAACTTGGTTAAAAATATTTGAAGTAGGCCCATAGCTTACGATATAGCACGAGCAACTGATAATATCGGTGACGTCACTTTATTTTGTTGTATCCAAATGATGTAGGCATTTCCTTGTGCTTAGATTTATATGGTAAAAAAAGCTAGAAAAAAATCGTAGGCGGCGGCTACAATACAAAATTTCTATGCAACAATAGAAAATATGTTTGCGGCGGCAGCGGATCCGGGCACGGCGATCTTCAAAGACGTTAAACCAGGCGGCCTCGGCGTTCCACACAAAAGACAGGAGTTGAACTATCGTCGGCGGTATTTCCGTCGGTTTCGAACAAGGTGGTATTCTAAGTCGACACAAAAGATGGGGGGAGTTGACAAATCATCAGTATGTCTAGCGACGGAAAAATCGGAAGTTTTAACAATGTAAACGAAACGTCTTTGAAGTCTTGACCAAATACCACTGAAAATCGGGTGCGGTAAACTTTTCGCAGAAATCTTCGCATTTCAACACCACCCAGCGTAAGTATCGGCTTGTGGTAAAATGCGAGACAAAAAAGTCACGTGACCGACCGTTTTCGCGCCCTTCTCGCATTTTCCCGCCTCGCCATTTCGCTTTTCGCGTCTCGCAATTTCCCCACACCCAACTTTGAGATATAACTATAGTTCATTTTTATATTTCATTTCAAGATTATTGAGAAAAGAATCCAGATATCTTAGAAATAATAATTCCAACAAGGTATTGCCAATTACACTCTAAATTAGTTAGTTTTTGAGTTAGGTAATATTTCACTGAACTATCCTGTTTATTCTGTTTTTAAGCCACCAATATTTTCCAACCATTCTATAAACCATATTGTTTTAGATTAGCTTGAGGTTTTTAAATTGATGTTGTATTATTAAAAAAAATATTAAAAGAATAAAAGTTCAGTTTAGATAAGTGTATGCGACAATGTATGTTTACATAAAGAAGGAAATTGTTTGTCTAGTTATCATGTATACCCGCCTGAAAAGCAAAAGAGAGGAAGACTACTGGGAACGTAGAGGAGAGAGATGGAAGTAGAAGTACACGCTACTGGCAAGACTTGTCATGAACTAAAGTGGCTTGCCAAAGATAGAGTGGAATGGTGGAGATTTGTTGCTGCCGTATACTCCAAATGGAGTGATGATGATTAATAATAATAAAAAATAATAATAGTTATCATGTATATTCACATTATTTATCAATTGAAGATCATAAAAAGCATATATTTTAATTTTATTTGAAGCACTGCAGATATTTCAATTTGATATTTTCATTACATTTTCTTATTCCTGTGTTTGATTTCATGTTTACCTATGTTTGCCACTTGTAGTGTAAAAAGTGTTTGCCAAAGGACCCAATTGTGTAAAGATTATCAACACATCATTTAATTTGTGAAAGATTCATTTCTTGACACAGTGCATTCAAAATTGTCATATTTCTACATATATGCAATAAAATATTTTATGTTTATTACTCCTAATATACATCAAAATTAAATGCAGTAAATTGTTGTAGCCTTATCTAATATTTCCATAGTTAAGACAATGGTTAGGAAGGATGTTTTTCTTGACAATACATTATGATTGTGCATTAGCTAACTGTAGTGTATGCAATTATGAGCTTTGCTTGATCGCTGACAGGTTACACATATGGTTTTGATTTATATATTTCATTACGCAGTTCAGTGGACCAGATGTGTTAGCCTATGTGGCGGATAAAAATCATCATTAAAAAAATGTAATGTTCTTCGGTAAACAATTAATTACTAGCAAAGTTAATTTATTCACCTTTGAGATATAACTATAGTTCATTTTTATATTTTACTAGCGTACCCGACCCCCGCGCGTTGCCGCGGGGATAGAAGAATGTATGCCGAAATGTTTTAGAAAGATTTCACCAACGCGTTACCAATCATATGTGAGCGGCTGGAGTGTATTTTTATTATTTGTAACTTAGAAGGCGAATGTATCGTTTCGTTTCATGTCGTAAATTGTTCGTATCTTTTAGTTGTGTAGTCCCGTATTATGGCGCCGCTGTCTCACTGTTTATGTCCCTGGTTATAGCTAGTTTATATATATTTCGTTTATATTGTTGTCATTGTTTATAGTAAGTGTCTTTTTATAATATTCTGTTGCATGTTCCGTCGTGTTTGGTTTGTTATCCGTGAATTAGGGACTATTTGTTTACGTGTAGCGTGTGAGGTGTGTGGAAGTCGGTTTCCGGCTTGTTCAACTCTGTCTTTTTTGTGTAAAAAGCTGCGGTGAAGGGAGCAGGCAGTCTCTCTGGTCATCGGGTGAAAAGAATAGCAAATTCGCACCATCCAGCCATATTTATTTTGTGTTTGTGTTCGTCGTAGTCCTGGTAAGTTAGATATAAGTTTATTTCTTTGCTATGTTTATTTTTTTGCTATGCTGTTTATTTTGTTTACTGGCCATAAGTTGTTTTGTGGTTATTTTCTGACCGCCATTGTGGTCAGGCCATGTGGACTCAGATTCTGAGTTTTTATGGTCATTTTATTACTTTGATTGTATCCCTTGGGCTGGTGTTAAGCCAGGGATAAAGGTATTTTTAGACTTGACCCGCAGCTACGGTTTACTCCTGGCTGTTGGGTTAAGTAGTAGAGTTGTTGTTACCTGACCCACAGGCACGGTTCGTTCCGGACTGTCGGGTTTGGTTATAATATTGTTATCTTTTTAGTGACCTTTCGCTTCCTGTGGTGATCATGTTGATCCCCAGGAGAGTGTTCGGTTCGTTCTAGTCACTGTGAAGGTACACTTGTTTTTAATAGATTTTATTTTACTTAGCCTTTTGTTAGGCTGGTAACTGTGTTGAGCTAGTAGTTTGAGCTCAGTGTCCTGGCAGTGTTCCAGTTAATTGTTAAAGTATATTCTGTGGGAACTACCTGCAGGCGGTGGAGATGTAATCCAGCCAGCCTGTGGTTAATGCTTTGTATATAACTTTTCTTTGTAAAGTAATTAATTTATTTGTTTTCCTTTTTCTAGGACGTAGTCCGAAATTGGGTGTTGTGTTTGATGTAAAAAGTTTGTTTCGTTTGGTTCTGTTTTGTGTCAGTTTATATCTATTCTTTTTTTATAACTTTTGGTTCCATGCAATAAATTTTATTAACTGTAAAAGTTTTTGTTTTATTTTAGTAGCTTATTAGTTAGACTAAGGTTAGGGTTTAACCACTGTGGGTTCTACCACGGTTGCACTGACCGGACAGATAAGTTAGTTAAGCCTAGAAGGGTAGATTTTAGGTATCCCCCCCCCTAGCAGGGCTTACAAATTGGTAGCACGAGTGGGGTCAGTGCTTTAGTCTAGTTAAATTTTTGTTTTTTGTACTAGGGCTAGTGTAGCTTAGTTAAATTTTTTGTTTTTGAGAGGCCCTTTATGGAACCATATGTGTTTAGTTTTTGTTTAGTGTAGGAACCGTTTGTTGTTTAAAACACCCAATTCGGACGAGATGGCGGAGGTGGCACCAGCCATCATCATCGTTCCACCCAGGGAGATCCTCATCCGGAAGTTTCATGGGGACAGCCACGGCTATGATGTGGAACGATTCATTGACGAGGTCCAGTCTCTCTGGAGGGCCAGAAGAGACGTCTCAGTAGAAGAGAGGAAGGACCTTCTCTGGCAGTACCTGGGGGAAGCTGTGAGAGAAGAACTGAGCTGCAGGGGAGATGACCTGCAACGTGACCCAGAGGCCTCCATCAGGCTCCTCCGAGAAGTCTATGGGGAGAAGAGGAGCGTCTCCCAGCTAATGGCGCAACTCCAAATGGTTGTGCAGGGCCAACACGAGTCGGTGAGGGCCTACTCGCACCGCCTGCACAGGGCCTTCAGGGCCCTTGTTGCCAGACAGGGCACCCTGCAGGTCCCTCAGACGAATGCTGAGTTCCTACGGGACCAGTTTATGGAAAAGCTGAGCCAGTCCTCAGTCAGACGTCAGTTGCAAGAACTAGTTTTCAGGGACCCTAAGATCCCCTTCCTGGCCATACGGGATGCGGCCATTCGATGGTCTGGAGACGAGGACCCAGAGACAGAACCTGCCTATGTGGCAGCTCTACATGCCCGCCCCAAGGAAGAACCCACCCTGCCCAGGTCTAAGCTGGAAGACAGGGTGGACAAGCTCGCAGAGCAGCTATCGGCTCTATTGACTCAGTTGGCACAGAACCCTCAAGTGTCATCTAGCCGAAGGGTACCCCGCCGACGTCCAGAGGCGGAAACAAGAATGTGTTACAATTGTAACCAGCAAGGTCACCTCGCCCGCAATTGTCGAAACTCAAAGAAGCAGGAGGCCGCAGTGATTCAGAGTCTTACTACTGCTGGTGGGCAGAGCCCAAGCTCCACCATTCACAAGCTGGCTGGACAGTGCCCCACCCTGACTGTGTATTTACAAGGTGTACCGGTGACGGCCGTTATAGACAGTGGTTCACAAGTCAGCACGGTCACTGAGACATTTTGTAACAGGAGCCTCAAGAACATTATCCTAAGAACAGACACACCCCTGTCCTTGATGGCAGCAAATGGGTTGGCCATCCCATACAATGGCTATTTTATTACTGACCTGGAGATCAACAAGGAAGAAATACGCGACAAGGGGTTCCTTGTGATAAAGGATCCAGTGGGTGGCTCATCAGCTCCACCCTGTTTGTTGGGCATGAACGTTCTCCAGGACCTGACCACATTGGCCCACCTGATCAAGCCCCCAGGGGTGACACCGAAGGTATGGCGAGGGGACAAGGTCCTCCGCCCCCGCGAAAGGACTCTGGTGTCTGCCAAGAGTGTACCAACCATTCAGGCGACGAAAGCAGACCCCGGAATGAAGGACGACAAGGTGGTACAGCCATTAGACCAACCTTTTCACCCAGATCCGTCAGTGGTATCAGGCCCAACATCCTGCCTACGCGCCAGCATAACCAGTATAAAGGTGGACCAATCTGAGGAACTAGAGGCAATGGTTCCACCTAACCCATCCTTAATTAAGGCACCGGGTGGTGGTGCTGGGGGATGCCCCCAGACAGAGTCGAGCAAGGACAAGCAGGTCAAAAAGGCACCTGTAGCTGAACTAGCCATAGGCGATCTGGTCCTTCTGAGACAACCCACACTAGGCAGACGCAAAATGGCAGACCTGGACGACCCGACAGTTTACGTCGTGGTCGAAGTACCTCCGATCACCGGCGGGTGTTACGCCATTAAAAAGAAAGATGGCCCTTCTGGCACCCGCCGGGTGGCCAGCACCCAGATCAGGAGATATGTGCCTCCCCGGGCTCAACCACCCTCCCCAAGGCCGGTCAAAGTGATACCGCCGGCTACTCCAGGCTACAGCCACATAATTTATAAGGTCCAATTGCCGGGGACCAGAGCAGCCGGTAACCCCACAGTACCTGACATACCTCTGCGTAGGTCGGTCAGGGAGCGCAGAGTCCCTAGTAGGCTAGACTTGTGATTGTGCCCTGTGGGCTGATTTTTTTGACAATGTTTTTTTGTAAAATTTATGATCGTGCCCTGTGGGCTGATTTTTTTGCAAGTTCTTTTGCAAAGTTTTGTTTTTTGTAACATGTATGATTATGCCCTGTGGGCTGATTTTCTGGCAAAGATTGTTTTTTTGTAAAATTTATGATTGTGCCCGGTGGGCTGATTTTTTTGCAAGTTCTTCCTGCAAAGTTTTTTTGTAACATTTATGATTATGCCCTGTGGGCTGTTTTTTTCAAGTTTGTTAGCTTGCGGTGACCGCAAGCTTTAGGGGGCGTGTATGTGAGCGGCTGGAGTGTATTTTTATTATTTGTAACTTAGAAGGCGAATGTATCGTTTCGTTTCATGTCGTAAATTGTTCGTATCTTTTAGTTGTGTAGTCCCGTATTATGGCGCCGCTGTCTCACTGTTTATGTCCCTGGTTATAGCTAGTTTATATATATTTCGTTTATATTGTTGTCATTGTTTATAGTAAGTGTCTTTTTATAATATTCTGTTGCATGTTCCGTCGTGTTTGGTTTGTTATCCGTGAATTAGGGACTATTTGTTTACGTGTAGCGTGTGAGGTGTGTGGAAGTCGGTTTCCGGCTTGTTCAACTCTGTCTTTTTTGTGTAAAAAGCTGCGGTGAAGGGAGCAGGCAGTCTCTCTGGTCATCGGGTGAAAAGAATAGCAAATTCGCACCATCCAGCCATATTTATTTTGTGTTTGTGTTCGTCGTAGTCCTGGTAAGTTAGATATAAGTTTATTTCTTTGCTATGTTTATTTTTTTGCTATGCTGTTTATTTTGTTTACTGGCCATAAGTTGTTTTGTGGTTATTTTCTGACCGCCATTGTGGTCAGGCCATGTGGACTCAGATTCTGAGTTTTTATGGTCATTTTATTACTTTGATTGTATCCCTTGGGCTGGTGTTAAGCCAGGGATAAAGGTATTTTTAGACTTGACCCGCAGCTACGGTTTACTCCTGGCTGTTGGGTTAAGTAGTAGAGTTGTTGTTACCTGACCCACAGGCACGGTTCGTTCCGGACTGTCGGGTTTGGTTATAATATTGTTATCTTTTTAGTGACCTTTCGCTTCCTGTGGTGATCATGTTGATCCCCAGGAGAGTGTTCGGTTCGTTCTAGTCACTGTGAAGGTACACTTGTTTTTAATAGATTTTATTTTACTTAGCCTTTTGTTAGGCTGGTAACTGTGTTGAGCTAGTAGTTTGAGCTCAGTGTCCTGGCAGTGTTCCAGTTAATTGTTAAAGTATATTCTGTGGGAACTACCTGCAGGCGGTGGAGATGTAATCCAGCCAGCCTGTGGTTAATGCTTTGTATATAACTTTTCTTTGTAAAGTAATTAATTTATTTGTTTTCCTTTTTCTAGGACGTAGTCCGAAATTGGGTGTTGTGTTTGATGTAAAAAGTTTGTTTCGTTTGGTTCTGTTTTGTGTCAGTTTATATCTATTCTTTTTTTATAACTTTTGGTTCCATGCAATAAATTTTATTAACTGTAAAAGTTTTTGTTTTATTTTAGTAGCTTATTAGTTAGACTAAGGTTAGGGTTTAACCACTGTGGGTTCTACCACGGTTGCACTGACCGGACAGATAAGTTAGTTAAGCCTAGAAGGGTAGATTTTAGGTATCCCCCCCCCTAGCAGGGCTTACACATATTTTCTTAGACGCGTGACCGTCTTTTCTAAAAGTGAGTTATTTAAATGTAAACAATGCCTGCGCTTAAATAATAAATATCGGGACACAGGTTTACCTACACTACCGCATGTAAACATATTGTGTACATTAATCACTCACCGAAATAATATGTTAGAACACACTTCGGTGACCGCTATGCGTCAGAGACGTACAGGGGCGTTCTCAGCCCCCCCCCCCCCCGATTACACTACCGTATAGGCGCGGTGTACGACCCCTGACTCCTTAAAAGTAATAGGCGCCATGGTGCCAAATAGCATCCTGTTAATAATGATGCAGATTTCATCATTCGCTAAAGTGCCACAAATGAACAGGCTTTTTTTCTTTAACACGTAAAAAAGTATTTGCCATGTTTTAAACATCAGTGTGACTGATGCAATATGCTAGCGTTACTAATGGTCTATGATTAGATGCTCGATCTCAATTTCTGACTGGATTGTCTAATAGTAGATGCTTATTGCATCATTCGCAAAGTGACAAAACTCTACAGTAGGCTCCTCATATTCAAAAAGTTATTTTTTCATCTTTGGCAAGGTGACGAAACTGTACAGAAGGATTTCCTCGCGTTACAAAGTTATTTTTAGAAGACTGTTGTAGTTTTACCGCTAAGTATAGTAGTACCCCTTACTCGCTATGCAGGACGCTCGATTAACGGGTGCCAAGTGCCAACATAGTCGCTCTAAAACTCTGGGCGCCAAATCGTGTATTGACGAAAGTTGTACCCTATATGGCGCCGCCCAAAAGAAACTTTAGTTTTCTTTTTCGCAGAAATATTCTCGGGAGTATTCTCATCTACTTCCTAAAGTTTCATGGCACTCGGATGAACCGCATCCGAGTTTTGTTTTTTATATACCGTGTATAGAGAAAAAAAAAATCGCTCCCCCTGGGGGCGCCGCCCTTGCAATATTAAACAATATTTTTTTTGCAGAACCCTACCATTGAGTGATCTAATTATCTCCCCAAAGTTTCATGGTACACAGATGAACGATGTGAAACCGAAATAGACATTTAATTTTATAAACCGTATATAGAGAAAAATTGCAGCCTCCCGTGGCGCCGCCCTTGCGAAATTAAAAAAAGGATTTTTTTTACAGAACCCTTCCCTGAATTGTTCTAATCAACTCCACCAAAGTCTCATGGCTTTCGGATAACGGTGTCACACCAAAATCGACTATTTTTTAAAATATACCGTATATAGAGAAAAATCGCACCCTCCCGTGGCGCAGCCACTGCGAAATAAAAAATCATTTTTTACAGAACCCTTCCCTAGAGTTTTATGATGAACTCCCCAAAGTTTCATGCCTATCGGATGAACGGCGTCACTGCAATTCACTTTTATTATTTTTATATACCTTATATAGAGAAAAATCGGACCCTCCCGTGGCGCCGATTTGCGAAATTAAAAATTATTTTTTTACAGAACCCTTCCCTAGAGTGGTATAATGAACTCCCCAAAGTCTCATGGCTATCGAATAAACGATGCCAAACCAAAATCGACTTTTATTTTTATAAACGGTATATAGAGAAAAACAAATCGCGCCCTGCTGGGGCGCCACCCCTGCGAATTTGAAATTTTTTTTTTCGCAAAAACCTCCCCAGGAAAATTCTCAACAACTTCCCAAAGTTTCACGGCGATGTGATAAGAGGTGTGGTAATGCATAAAAGACACACATCCACACAGACACACATACATTGCTTTTTATATATATAGATTTCAAGATTATTGAAAAGAATCCAGATATCTTAGAAATAATAATTCCAACAAGGTATTGCCAATTACACTCTAAATTAGTTACTTTGAGAGTTAGGTAATATTTCACTTAAACATCCTGTTTATTCTTTTTTAAGCCACCAATATTTTCCTACCATTCAATGAACCATACTGTTTCAGATTAGCTTGAGGTTTTTAAATTGGTGTTGTATTATTTTTTAAAAAATATTAAAAGAATAAAAGTTCAGTTTAAATAAGTGTATGCGACACTGTATGTTTACATAAAGAAGGAAATTGTTTGTCTAGTTATCATGTATACCCGCCTGGAAAGCGAATGAGAGGAAGACAACTGAGAACATGGAGGAGAGAGATGGAAGTAGAAGTGCACGCTACTGGCAAGACCTGACATGAACTAAAGTGACTCGCCCAAGATAGAGTGGTATGGTGGAGATTTGTTGCTGCCCTATACTCCACATGGAGTGATGAGGATTAATAATAATAAAAATTAAAAATAGTTATCATGTATGTTCACATTATTTATCAATTGAAGATCATAAAAAGCATATATTTTAATTTAATTTGAAGCACTGCAGATATTTCAATTTGATATTTTCATTACATTTTCTTATTCCTGTGTTTGATTTCATGTTTACCTATGTTTGCCACTTGTAGTGTAAAAAGTGTTTGCCGAAGGACCCAATTGTGTGAAGATGATTAACACATCATTTAATTTGTGAAAAATTCATTTCTTGACACAGTGTATTCAAAATTGTCATATTTCTACATATATGCAATAAAATATTTTAAGTTAATTACTCCTAATATACATCAAAATTAAATGCAGTAAATTGTTGTAGCCTTATCTAATATTTCCATAGATAAGACAATGCTTAGGAAAGATGTTTTTCTTGACAATACATTATGATTGTGGATAAGCCAACTGTACGGTATGCAATTATATTATATTATATTATATATATCTATATATATAAATATATAATATATGTATATATGTATATATGTATATATGTATGTATATATATATATATATATATATATATATATATATATATATATATATATATATATATATATATATATATATATATATACATATATACATATATATATATATATATATTTATGTTACGGTCAAAGCCCGAAGTCGGCCAATGCTAGGATTGGCCGGCCAATCCGTGCATTGGCCAATATCGCCTCCCATAGGTCGGTCAAAGTCCGAAACTTTGCTTGATTTCGGCCTTTGGCCGGCCAATCCGCAGACTGGCCATGGTGGACCGGCCAAAGTCTTAGTTAGAAGATCATCTAGTTAGGGACGACCGGCCAAAGTCCGAATTAGAAGATTATGAGCAGATTTTTTTTTATGTCGTAAGGATCATGAAATTAAGTCTTTATTGATTATTAATTAAAGTAAATGACAGAAACATTCAAATTTTTTTTTGTACTATAGTCTCAATCTATCAATATCATCATTTGTTACAACATGTTGAACTTTTATGGCATTTAGAATGATATAGCAGCTTCTTATTTTTACACTTGCAGCAATTTGTTGTGCACTTAGTTGTGCAATTGCAGCGAGTGTAGCCTTGGCCCCCAGTCAATGATTGTGAAGATGCGATGGTTCGTAGTGAATTTTCCTCAGTGTCAACTGACGACAATAAGAGCAGTTTTTCGTGAAGAATTGAAAACTCACTACTAGCATACAGTTGTTTTAGAACACCATGTTCCGTTCCTAATTTGTAGAGACCGCCCTCGACGCTCATGACAACTGCAAACACGCTTCGGGGATCACCGTGACCTCTGTCAACATCTGGAAAACGGATGCGTACATTGTCACCCACTTCACCGTCTTTAAATTTTGTATTTTATGTTTTAAGCATCTTAGCACCTTGAGTTTGCAAGCCAGTATGAGCTGCTGATCTGTGTTCCACGATGGCTTGTTTTTTGTGACACAATCTGAAGGTAATGTTCCCTCCGTACCCTTCGTCTGCTTCATTGGGTATTCCACAAATAGCATGGACATAGTTGCCACAGGATCCAAAAGAATGAGCTGCAATTCAATGTTTTTCACAAACTATACAGAATCTGTTGGCCACATTATTGTCACGCAACTGGTCTGGGCGTTCTGCCATGCCAGTAGATGTGTTAGCTGAGGATGTCGTTGCATTTATGGCAACCTCCATTTCTTGTTCAATGTTCTCAAGATCTTCCTCAGTAACTATTTTATCGAGAGCCCATATATGGAAACTAATATGGATTTACATTTTTTTTCTTTTGACTGCCATCTGCTATGTCTGTCTCATGGTCTGACTGCCCTTTTGATCCATGTCGCCTTGCATATAGAATGCTATACAAACAAGAGTTAATACGTTACTCTCAATGAAAACGCACCCAGAATAATGAAAATGCGATCACAACTTAGTCTAGATAGAACATTGGCCAGGACATCCCGGCCAGTGCGCGCATTGGCCGGCCAATGCACAAAAAACGCTGTCAAGTTTAAGCGCTTCGGACTTTGGCCAGTACGTCCCGGCCAGTGCGCGCATTGGCCGGCCAATTTACGAAATACGATCTTAGTGCTAAGTTCTTCGGGCTTTGGCCAAGAGAGCCGGCCAATGCGCGGATTGGCCGGCCAATAGGGGTTTGGCCGCACTTCGGGCTTTGACCGTAACATATATATATATATATATATATATATATATATATATATATATATATATATATATATATATACTAGGCATACTGCCTAGCTTCGCTTAGTTTTTCAAAAAAAAATTGAGAAATTGAATGATTAATTAATAGATGATTGGCTGTTATGTTAAACGACAAAAATGGCCCGTTGAGGAAGGATACAACGGGCGCTAGGCTGATAGTGCTGTCTCTTTTCTCTAAACTAAAACCAACCCACCCCCCCACAAACACCACCCCCCCACCCCCACCCACCCCCCACCCCCCAAAAAACATGTCTCGTCGAGGAAGGATACAACGGGCGCTAGGCTGATAGTGCTCTCTCTTTTCTCTAAACTAAAACCACAACACCCCCCCCCCCCACCCCCAACCCCCCCTCCCACCCTCCCCCCCCCACCCCCCTAAAAAAACATGTCTACCGTCCCATTCAACGAAATATAATTATATACTTTTTCCAGTGTCCGCCCCCTCCCCGAAAATTCTACCCCCGCCCCCGAAAATTTCAAGTACCCTCACCCCTCTCCGTGGAGGAAAAAGTCTGAAAGAAACACTGGTGTCGCGCATAGCCACTACGCGAAGAATTGCATTAAAGAAATTGCAAGAAAACCACTTTTTAGATTAGACACATTAATTAGGCGGTAATTTTATTATAGAGTATCGATGAGGAAATTTCTTTTGAGTTGGGGAGGGGGGGGGGCTCAGACGTTCTTACGCAGGGGTGGGGCTTCGCCCCTACCCGAAGAATTGTATGAAAGAAACTCTTCACGCAAACCACTTAGATTAGACCAAATTGCCTTTGTATTGAATGTTTACTTGATAATCAATGACGTCATATTAATGTGTGCACTATCCGGCTTGAGATTATTTTCTACTCTGTGCTAAATGTGTCGACGTGATACTTCGTGTTTCGAATTACTATGCATGTTTTTATTTTCCTTGTGTTTTCTCTAGAGCGTTCTTGTCAGATAGATAGATAGACAGACAGCGAAACTATTAGTATTAATACTTAGGGCCTAAATTGATATAGTGGAGTTATTTCATGTCACTCAAATATTGATGGAATATTCGCAAACTTATTACTCGCGCGGTTATTAGAACTGCAAGGTCTTTCTTAATAGTATCAATCAAATATTATATTAAATAACTTTCGCAATTAATTTTTACAATTTCAGTACAACGCAAATCTTAATTTATAAAAAAAATATCTATTTAAAACAATGCTATACTTTGTGATTTTTGTTGTTTTTCTTAAAAAGAGTATACAAAATATTTAAAAATTATTACATTAAAAAGTTACCTCCCTTGTTCATAGACCAAATGACCAAATCTCGTATAATGAGAATTTCACTCGCGGTCATTTTTAGCCCTCTTCGAGGACTTTGAGTCTGGCCAACAGGTTTTCCATACGGCCTAGTCATCTATAGAGGTGTATACAAAAAAATTGCCAGATGTAAAGAGGGTCAGTGCCCTAAAATCCGTTTTGAAAATACCTTCTGTTTTTCCCATAAAATACAAAGATTATATAAGGAAATACGACTGGTCAGTTTGACCCCTTTACGAAGTTTTCCCAGATATGCCGAGTTTTTTGTGACACCCTGGGGTGTTCTCCTACCACCTCACAAAATATCAAGGGGGCTCGTCGGAGGAAATTTTGTTTCGTAATAGAGCTCATATAAAGAGAATTTCACTCGCGGTCACTTTTTAGCCCTCGTCGAGGGCTTTGAGTGAAACCGACAGGTTTGCCCTACTGCCAAGCCATTTACCTATAAGCATGCCAAAAATTAGCCAGATGTAAAGAGGGTTAGTGCCCTAAAATTCGTTTTGAAATTACCCTCTGTTTTTCCCATAAATTCAAAGATTATATAGGGAAATACGACGTCATTTTTGACCCATTTACCGAATTTTCCCGGACATGGCGAGTTTTTTGTGACACCCCAAGCCGTTCTCTTACCACCTTACGAAATTTCAAGGGTGGTCGTCGTCGGAAATTTTTTTTCGTAATAGAGCTCATATAAAGAGTATTTTACTCGCGGTCACTTTTTAGCCCTCGTCGAGGGCTTTGAGTGAAACCGACAGGTCTGCCATACGGCCAAGCCATTTACCTATAAACATCCAAAAAATTAGCCAGATGTAAAGAGGGTTAGTGCCCTAAATTCCGTTTCCAAATTACCCTCTGTTTTTCCCATAAAATACAAAGATTATATAGGGAAATACGACGTGTCAGTTTTTACCCACTTACCGAATTTTCCCGGACATGGCGAGTTTTTTGTGACACCCCAAGGCGTTCTCCTAACACCTCACGAAATTTCAAGGGGGATCGTGGGAGGAAATTTTTTTTCGTAATATATCCCATATAAGGCACCGGCCAGTCGAGGTCAATTTTTACACCCCCTTTCTTAATACTTTTCGGCAAACCGTCACCGGCTCTCGTGTTCTATCGCCCCAAGGCATCAGCGTTCCAAATGTTTCGCGCCTGCGACGCCGGGAAGTGCCCCATTGGGCACCTGACCACTTTGCTTTATATATATATATATATATATATATATATATATATATATATATATATATATATATATATATATATATATATATATATATATATATATATATATATATACATACATATATATAGTCACACATATTTTACAACTTAAATGAATAATACTAATATTATCGTGTATGTTAAGAATTGATTTTTGTCGTCATACAAAAGCTTACTGACATCAACTTTTAATAATCGCACACTTTGGTCGTTCAGCCCTACAAGTTACATCTTACACTCCAGCTGTAAAGTTGGAACATGTATTATTTTTATAGCTGCTCGACAGACTACAATCTTCTGTACTGGATGAGGTACTCTGGATAGCATAAGTTCTTGTCGTAGAGAGCGAATTCCCTGAAAATCCATTTCCCGTCAGCCATCACACAACCATAAAGCTGCTGGTCAGAGCAGTTGCAGAAATCTTGTAAGCAGACCAGACGATACATGGTGGCCTTGACAATTTGTAAGCATCTTTAAATTAAAAAGGAGTTGACAATTATTCACCCAACTAAAAAAAATTAAATGTATACATACATAGTCTGTATTAAACGTCAGCACAAAAAGATGAAAATAATATAGACAGTGCAATCCTAAACGTTTGTCTTTTCAAACATACTTCAAATACAATCTTTGTTGTGCAGTGATCCACTGGCACCATTGAAACAATATTTAAACTGTTGGCGTCAACTGTTCTCATATAAATAGTGTTTGAATGTCTTGTTAAAGTTGGTTAAACAAACATCGTCTTTTCGTATAGTTTCGAAATTGTATCTAAATGATCATTTGCTATCCTTACTTTCAATAGAAAAATATTCTTAAGATCGTTGTGTAAAAAATAAAAAGCCCCATACCTTTGCTGCGAACACTTTCGTGTTTTTCATTGATTAGAAACACGTTGCCCAGTAAAACTCTGACTAGGAACATGGTTTGTGTGTCCGTGTTTCTTCGTCGACCGACAAACCTGTCTGCAATGTAACAAAAATCTATACATACAAACATCAACTCTTTGACTAATGTGTTATTTGTAAAGTTCTTATGTCTCTGTAAACATTCATAATATATTGTGGGGACTAATCAAGTGCGATGATTTCTTTTTGTATAAGGTACATTATTTAAGAGAAATGATCTAAATAAATGAAAATAAATACCATGTGAATTATCTTAAATTTATAAATATCTTAATAATTTAGTGCTCACAAATAATTTTATACATAGATCAATTTAATTTCTTAAAAGTAATCTTACCAGTGTATTGATCAGACTTTGTTGAAGATTCGGCAAAATGTATGGCTATACCCAGCATATTTCGACGGTGAGAAATTCTCGGGTCCAGCCCATTTGAGGCTATGGCATCAACCCGACTTGGATCAGTGCCGTGGAACAGGTAGTGTTCGTTGATGTCGTCATACAGCTGGTCTCTCATACAAGGTGCCAGATAACGACTTGTTAAGACGTTGCCCTTTGAACCTTGAACTTGACCTACAGGGGTACATGGACCACCCAACGACCACATTCTCTTTCTCTCAAAGTCGTAAGCGTAGAACAGGTTTTTGTTTTCAACTCTCTGAACGCTGACCACCTGGATTGACCTGTGTGTAAGACCTCGAGCGTCAACTCCCAAACCAACACGTTCAAAGTCCCATGTCGATGTTGCCAAGTGTGCGATTGCTTCCCTTGTTGCAATATCCACTTCTACAAATCTGGTTGACCGACTTCCTTCTCCACGAGCAACATTTCCTTTTTCTGTTCTTTTTTGTGTGGTTTCATTGCTACAGGTCCAATAAGATGGGAGACTACTCTCCACGTATCTCTGAAACTCAAATTTTCTTTGATCGACTGTATTTCTGCTTAGAAATTTGTCAGCAATACCGATCTCTTTATGGTCCGGTGAAATTCTTGCAGTTTGAATTTTTGTTTGATTTGGAGTGACCACAGACGTAGCTAACTGCGCTGGATTTGTATTTGAATTTACTTTAGTGAATGTTGGATAAATCACAGATTGAGTAGTGGTAGATGGTGTGTGTGTTAAATTGGTATCAGTGGATTTTGAGCTAATGATATTTGTTGAATTAGAAAAAGTCGTAGTTTTAGTAGTTGTATTCGTTGTAGAAATAGCAGTAGCCGAATTGGAATCAAAAACTGTTGTGGGAATCATAGAAGAGGTAGGAAGAGTAAGTGTTGCAGTTACGTTTGGCGAAGTAAGAATTTTCGAGCCATTCTGATTATCAATTATCGCTTGATTATCTAGTTCTTGATTAAGTTTTGTTGCATCTAGATCAGTATTTACGTTAGTGATAGTAGAACCGGTTTGGTTAACAGTTGGCTCATTGGCTAGGGTGCTTGCTGAAACTGAGTTAAAGGTGGAATTAAATGGATTAGTGTGGGTTTCATTATCTACCAGGTTTGTACCAGTTCCAGTCATATTTGGCACAAGATGTGGAAGGTTTTGATCAACTTTTGTCAGAGCTGGAACAGTTGCTACTAGCTTTTGGCTGGCTTCAGTAATGATAACATTGTTTAATTCTACATGATTTGGGCTAGCTTCACTTTTTGTGGCCACAGGCCCTGCAAAATCTTGTCTAGTTTCAGTATCTGTGAGTAGGCCCATAGGTCCTTCAAAATTTGATCTAGCTTTAGTCTTTGTGGAAAAATCTCCTTCTAAGTCTGATCTAGCTTCAGTATCTGTAAGTAGAGGTCCTTCAAAATTTGATCTAGCTTTAGTCTTTGTGGAAAAATCTCCTTCTAAGTCTGATCTAGCTTCAGTATCTGTAAGTAGAGGTCCTTCAAAATCTGATCTAGCTTTAGTCTTTGTGGGAAAATCTCCTTCTAAGTCTGGTCTAGCTTTAGTATCTGTGAGTAGAGGTCCTTCAAAATCTGATCTAGCTTTAATCTTTGTGGAAAAATCTCCTTCTAAGTCTGATCTAGCTTCAGTATCTGTAAGTAGAGGTCCTTCAAAATTTGATCTAACTTTAGTCTTTGTGGAAAAAGGTCCTTCCAAATCTGGTCTAGTTTCAGTATCTGTGAGTAGATCTCCCTCAAAATTTGAACTAGCTTTAGTCTTTATGGAAAAAGGTCCTGCTAAGTATGGTATAGCTTTAGTATCTGTGAGTAGAGGGCCTTCATAATTTGATCTAACTTTAGTCTTTGTGGAAAAATCTCCTTCTAAGTCTGTTCTAGCTTCAGTATCTGTAAGTAGAGGTCCTTCAAAATATGATTTATTTTCAGTCCTAGATGGCACATGTCCTTCTGAATCTAGTCTACCTTCAGTCCTAGTGGGAAAGGTTCCTGCTAGATCAGGGATAGCTTCAGGCATACTTGTTTCAGATCCATCAAGTTCAGAGTTAGCGTTAACAAATAGTTGAAGTTGAAGTTTAGTATCAAACTTACATGTGTCAGGTTCAACGTATTTAGAGCTTGTTTTAGCCACTGCGACCCTATGTCTTGAAATGTTAGCGCTAGCTTCAGACACAGGAGGCACAGTTCCAGCTAAGCTTTGTTTACCTGCAGTGACATTTATCACCTGTTGAACGGATACCTGGTTATCTCTGGCCACATTTAGAACGAGCGCCGCTGGGTTCGGGGCTGAGAGTTGGCTTACTAACATTGATGGACTAACAATAACACCTAGACTAGATTCACTCAAGTTTGCACCGAAGGAGCCAGTTACTTCACTAGCTACATGTGTGGGTTGATTGGATCCGTTACTCCTAGTATTTTTTTGTACATTGGTTTCTAATTTTGAATATGCTTCTGAGAAAGCTTGTACAGATCTGCTTTCATTACTCGTATTACTGCCCATATTTCCTTGAGCATAATTGGTTTCAGACCTCAAATTACGACCCCTACCTCCTTGTAGATAATTGGTTTCAGACCTCAAATTACGACCCCTACCTCCTTGTTCATGATTGGTTTCAGACCTCAAATTACGACCCCTACCTCCTTGTAGTCTATTGGTTTCAGACCTTAAATTACGACCCCTACCTCCTTGTTCATGATTGGTTTCAGACCTTAAATTACGACCCCTACCTCCTTGTAGATAATTGGTTTCAGACCTCAAATTACGACCCCTACCTCCTTGTAGACTATTGGTTTGAGACCTCAAATTACGACCCCTACCTCCTTGTACATAGTTTGCTTCATAACTGGAATAATTCTGGGTTTGATGAAAGTTATTTTCTGTATACATTTCATCTGGTTCATTCTGCCACTCACACCATACAGGATCAAAAGGTGCTTGAGCACGAAACCTTGAGCCAGCTGATGGAGGGTTAAACCACGAGTCAGGTGGTTGTGGGTTAAACCACGAGTCAGGTGGTTGTGGGTTAAACCACGAGTCAGGTGGTTGTGGGTTAAACCACGAGTCAGGTGCTTGTGGGTTAAACCACGAGTCAGGTGGTTGAGACTGAAACCCTGACTTAGGTGGTTGAGAATGCAATCTCGAGTTCTGTGTGTTGCTGTGACTTTGAGGACGTCTGTTTCTCCTGCCACGGTGGTGTTGCGGTCTGGGGGTCGCATTTGGCCCAACGGATCTGTTGGATCTTGGATATTGCCGGTTGTCTTGTCTGTAAGACGCCGTATCAAAGGGGTTAACATCAAACCAGCCCTCATAATTATCTCCCTGACATTGCCAGTCGTCGTATCTGAAGGCTGCCATATTTATCTCAATGACACAACTTTATTTTAACTGAAACATATTTAAAATAATTGTGAAAAAAAAAAGAAATGAGTATGGGCTATGCTTTATCACACTGGAGACTGGTTAAATGTTAACTTTTTAATTTCTTATAAAAAGAATTTAAATGTAATTTTACCAAGCCTGACGATAGCAAGATATTTTACACTTCTAAATATAAATAGTTGCTGATCACTAGTCTAATGCCTTTGATAAAAAGACAATTATACAAGAAAATATCAAGTCTTTACTGTAAAAAATATTAAATTGCTCAACACGTGAGAATTGAGTATCGTGGTTCAATTGTTTATCTATTGAATTGTTTTTGTAACTTTGAATAAAATGTCCTTAGAGAACTGTTTACAACATAATAATCGGTATGCGATTTACAAGCTGTTACCGAAAAAATCACTCGAAAACATACAATTGTAACATGTGTGTATGTACTTGTACATGCGAATATGTGTATGTATGTGTACGCTTAGCTCTGTGTAGATATAAAACACCATTTATAAATATCTGTATTGAAAATGTAAGCAAATATACGATTAAGAAAACTATTGGTAAATTATCCCGCATGAAAATAAAATATGGTAACTTACATCGAACTTCTGGATTTAAAATATGTACAATTAAAATTGCATGTATTGATTTCAATAATCAACAGCAATCCTGTCCTTACAGCTACACATATTGATATGTTGCATGTTTTGAAATTAACTGTTCCATTTTGATAATGAAACAAACTATTTCCAGGTATGTAACCGTTATATAAGCTTTTCAGGTTATTGAACTGCAACTTAGAATTATAAAAATACCCAGGTCATTGCATCAATAGCGATTTTAAATTGATTAGAATCTGTCAAGCGTGTCGTGTTCGATTTTATGGAATGACTGCCTGTTGAAATGGTTGGTGCAAATGTAGTTGAAAGAATGGCTGGTACAAGCGTAAAGGTAAACGTTTTCAGCTTGCCTCAGGTAGTAGTGGTGTCACAACTTGCGTGTCACGTTAGCGGTTTTATTTAGGTGCGTCTTGCATGTGATATATTGTGTAGTGGGTGTGGTCGTTAGGAGAGTCTTTATTGTGATATAAAGTGCGGTGTGTGGCTGACATGGTCTTTATTGCAATATAAAGTGTGGTGTGTGGCTGACAGGGTCTTTATTGTGATATAAAGTGTGGTGGATGTTGTCGGCAGTGTGGACTGTATTGCGATATTAAATGTGGTGTGTGTGGAGGGCAGTCTGGACTGTAGGTGCCGTAGTGGTGGACGGTAGTAAAGTTTCCTTTCGGAACCTGAGGGTCCATTGGTCAGAAGAAGTAGAGTGCATATGTTTCTGTGACCTCTGCACGTGAAGGGATAGTGTTTGTTATGACACAAATTAAGCTAGTTATAAATAGGTCAAACAGAAGGGAGAAAATGCAGAAGTTAGGAAATAGCCTACGGTCAAGCAATGGAGAATAGTTCGGAACCAATGTACCAATGTCATGTGATGTGATGACCGGTCACATGAGACGGCCAGCTGACAAAAATAGGTCAAACAGAAAGGAGAAAAAGTTGAAGTTAGGATATAGCCTACGGTCAAGCAGTGGAGAATAGTAGGAAACCAATGAGATGGGAGATGATGACAACTACATGATACGGTAGTTAGCAGTTGGTCACTCGAGGGTGTTGGAGTTGGCCTGTGCACAGTGTAGTTAGCAGTCAGTGTGTGTTAGTACAAGTGGTCAACAACAGCCGAGTTGGTTTGTCGAGCGTTTGAAAGCAGCTGGATATAGATCTTGTCGGGACTGAACTATAGTTGAGGTTGTAGAAGTCAAGTGCAGCTCAGTGTGGAGTTAGGCAGTTAGGAGTTAGGAGACAGTTGAGATAGTAAAGTATAGGACAGTAGAGTTGGGATTAGGAATAGATTAATTGTGTATGTGTTAATAAACAATGCAATTTGAACTGTGTCAGTTGTGTCATGTAGACACGTTTCCCACTGAATAATTATGGAAAGGATTCACAAAAGAAGCGTCTATCCCCCATATACACAATACGGTATATATATATATATATATATATATATATATATATATATATATGTAATACTTTATCTCTCTACCCTGATATATATATATATATATATATATATATATATATATATATATATATATATATATATATATATATATATATATATATAATACGTACATTCGCTATAGTTATAACCACGCTCTACTCATTTTCTGATTATAACAAAATCACTTAGCATAAATTATAATTGTTATTATACTTTTGACTTGCTTAACATACGGGTAGATCAAATCGAATATAAAATTTTTTGAATATAGGCCTATACGTTTTTTTAATTATTAAATAAAAAATAAATTTTAATATTTTATTTTTACTATTGAATCTCCTTGTAAATATTAGTACTTTTTTTCTGATAAAGCTGCTTTTAAAACTATGCTCTACGTTATTGTGTTTAATTTTTTATTTTACTTATTTTTGAAAAGTAAGTGTCTGTTTATGTTTAAAACGTTAGACATATATTGGCTGGTTATGTGACAACATATTTGGCATTATAGCTTTGTTACTCTCCTGGCTAAGTTGATTCCACTTCCTTCTTGTCGTGATCATGATGTATACCTAGTATACTTTAACTCCAAAAAAAAAAAAAAAAAATTAATTTAAAATAATCGCTGAATAGTTTTCACAGTCTCTAAACACGTCTGTACTCTATAAGGTACTCTGGGTAGCACATGTTCTTGTCGTAGATACCGAATTCCCTGAAAATCCAATGCCCGTCAGCCATCACAGAGCCATAGAGCTGCTGATTAGGGCAGTCGCAGAAGTCTTTTAAGCAGACGATGCACGGGGGTCTAACAAGTCTTTTGTTTCCTGCAAAAAAAAAAATGAACGTTCAAATTACTGTGTCATATCTATTCTGACATAGAATCGGGATTTTTTACCCACACTTTTACTTATATACATTCTGGGAAATTATCTTTGCATACGAGTACGTGTACTATAATTTAAATAATACCGATTCAGATACAAGTTCGCAAATCGGTTTGCGCCCAAAAACATAATTTTCCACATACATACCAATACATTTTCATGCAAAAGTCCGTATTCAAATGGGTTTGTAATCGAGAATACACCGAATCTGGTGTGCTGCGCGGTAACATGAAATCATCGTTTAAATTAAATTATTAACACATGTTCTATGTCCTATATTATATGTTCTATTATTATATGTTATAAACTCATATAGCTTTTGGTCACATAGTCGACAGTAAACTGGTCTGTACCTTGCTTTAAAGTTTCGTGATTATTGTCTAGCCTGAAGACCTGCCCCAGTAAAACCCTCACCAGAAACATTGTGTGTATCTCTGTGTTGCTTCGTCGACTATTTTGTCTATCTGTAAAAAAATTAAAACAAAAAGTCAGACACGTTTCCTGGTAAATATAACTTTATGTTGCGTAACGGTCAGAACGTATATCTTTTGGTTTCGAACATTTGAAAAATAAAGCGTTAACATACTTATCTAAGATAAACGTGTAAGTGTTAGAGTGCATACATTTTTAATATTAAAATATCTAGCTGGTGTAGCAGATTGAAGAGTCTATTATTTTATATGCTTAGGTTACAGATAACTCAATAAATCAATGTATCAATAATAAAACATATTTATATGTAAACTATGTTAATGCTATTTCTAAAGAAAACGTACCGGTATATTGATCTGACTTTGTTGAAGATTCGGCAAAATGTATGGCTGTACCCAGCATATTTTCACAGTTAGAAATTCTTGGGTCCAGCCCATTAGAGGCTATGGCATCAACCAGACTTGGATCAGTGGCGTGGAACAGGTAGTGTTCGTTGATGTCGTCATACAGCTGGTCTCTCATAAAGGGTGCCAGGTATCTTCTTGTCAAAACGTCGCCCTTTGACCTTTGAACTTGACCTATAGGAGTACATACAGCACCAAACGACCGCATCCTCTTTCTCTCAAAGTCGTAAGCGTAGAACAGGTTTTTGTTTTCAACTCTCTGAACGCTGACCACCTGTATGGAGCGATGCTTGAGACCCCTAGCGTCCCGTCCCAAGCCAACATGACCCCTATCCCATGTTGATGTCACCAGGCTTGTGATTGCTTCCCTTGTTCTATTATCCACCTTTAAGAAAAGATTCGCGTTTCGTACAATATTATTTGACGTAATCTCACTCCTGCATACCCAGTAGGATGGAAGATTCCGATCTACATAAGTTTGAAACTCTACCTGTTCATCTATTGCTGTAAACGATATATTAATCTTTAACCCTTCAGCTATTGTAGAATTTTCATCTTTAAAAGTGTTGACTTCAGTTGGTTTTACTTCTAACGCGCTAACTTGTAAAATAGTAGCAGTTTGATTTGAAGTTAAACTAACAATCGAATTTGAATTTGTCAAATTTGTTATCGATTTAGTGAGCGACAGATCTGAGCTAGTAGCATCAGTGATTAAACTTGTACCAGATTGTTGCGAGTTGCAATCTACTGTAGCTGTTGTAGAAGCACTTTTAGTTTCGTTAATATTTTTTATCATTGACATATAAACACCTCGATTGAAATTGGTATGTGTGGTTAAATTAGGAGGATCAGTTGCTGCTGTAGTAGACACATTTGAGTTTGTTGAGGCTGAAGAGGCTAATGTTGAACTATCAGCAGTAGGATTTAAGTTAGTATCAGTTGTAGATAAATTTAGAAACATCTGATTAAGAGTTCTCTCGTCAGGATAAACGATTGGCGGATTTGAATTTGCTATGATATTAGTCGAATTTAGACTCGACACTGCTGCAGTGAGATTTGTGTTCGTTCCTGAACTTGTAAAGAGAGGTTGTCTTTGACATGGGTTAGTTCCAGCAACATTTGGAGCACGCCACGAATTAGTTGCAGTAGTTGTAGTTGTCTGAAGCATTGAAGCCGTAGCGTAAGTTCCTATAATTGCAGTGGGTTGTCCGCCCTGGTTGCTTCTAATATTTCCTTGAACATAATTCGAATCACTGCCCTTATTTCTTTGAGCAAAATTAGTCTCATAATTTGAATGACCGCTCATATTTCCTTGTATATGATAACTCGAATTATTGCCCCTATTTCTTTGTTGCTGTTGGTTTTGTGAGTTTCCAGCAACATTACTGTTCCCATGAGGATTCTGGGGTTGATGATAATTATTTTCTCTGTTACCCGAGTTTGTCTGATTCTGCCAGGGACACTGATTGTTGTTAACTGGGAGACTGTAACTGACATTAGCCTGTTGTGTGTTGTTTCTCTGAGGCCGCCTGCGTCTCCAACGTCTGTTTCCCCGCCCACGGTGCGACTGTGGTCTGGGATTTTGCCAGTTGTCTGGTCTGTAGGCTGGCCAATCTCTGGGATTGACCTGACCAGACCCGTTGGACCTCGGACACTGCCAGTTGTCTGGTCTGTAAGCTGAGGAGTCATTAGAAGACCGGCCGATGTTGTTTTCTTTAGGGCATGGCATGTAAGCCGCCATGTTTATTTCGTTGACTAAAAAAATTATTAAAAAAACGTATAGAGCTAATGCAATTTAATAAAAACATCATTTTCGAAGGTAAAAGAGTTTTTTTACAATATACGTAACTTGTAGTTATGGTAGATTTTTTATATCAGGATTAATTGTAATGTAAATAATGCTAAACCAAAATTTCAAATATTTGTACTTGATAGTTATTAAATGTTCATAATATGTTTAATTTTAACGTTAAAAAATGAAATAGCGTGAATAATGAAAGACTGCCTCTTGAATTTAAAAAAAAATATTAAAAAGCAGGCAGCAATATAAATGTAAAAATGTAGATGTATTGTCCTCTAGTCTTTTATGTTTGGTTAAAGCCAAAAAAATCAAACGAAGGATAGGCCTACATTAGCCACATGATGTGATAGACGTTATGAACATCTATACTCAATAAAGAAATGGAGACAGTGTGCTTGTTTACCTTATTGATAATATATAAATACATATTTGTTTGAGACACGTTTATATAAAATGGACACAATATAGTCAATAAAAAAGTCTGATTGTTTGTTTTTTATGTGACAAATAAAATATGTAATAAATACTTACAGAACAAATGTGGATTTCCGATTCTCTAATACGTTTATTTGGTAGATAATTTAGATTGCATTTAGTTATCCTTATAGCTAATACATGTCACCTCTCCTGGCAACTATGCCAGAATTGACATTTCAGTATTCTAAACTCCATCGATCATGTCAGGTAATGAAAACGCCTCCAGGTATTCTAGTTGTTACGTCAGCATTTCCTGGAATTGGAACCGAAACCGAGAACATGGAAATACATAGTAGACGCTATTGTTCTTCTGCCGGTAACACATGTATAGACCACAGAATCGACCGAAGTGATCAAGGCGTATCGAAGGTTGGCCTCTGTGAATCGATTGCAATGAAAATAAGTTATAAGTACACAGTGTAATGTCTGCTGTTTGGCACATGTCGCAAGGGCGTTACTATTTTTGTTTCGGTCAAGGGTATTGTCCCTTGTCAAGCCTCTCATAGGTAAATAACTCTTTCCCTATAATTGCATATTTTATACTATACATAAATTATATATATATATATATATATATATATATATATATATATATATATATATATATATATATATAATTGATTAAAATGCATTATGGGAAATTCATATAGATGTTGAGGGGCGAAAGGCGGAGTTTCTTCCAGGCATGGCTCTCTTCGGGGTTGAAATAATATAGAAAACATATACTTTTAACTTTTTAACATTGCTGTATCGGATTTTGTCATGAAATAGTTAGCACTGTTTCTTTAATCTCCTCAGATTCGTCATCATTATAATACTCAACGTGTGTATCTGCACTTAAATAGTCGACTTCTGCACTAAATGGTCACAATCTGAACAAAATGGTCACTAAAACATCTGCTCTAGTACTAGCATAGTCACCATTTGCTCTAGTACTAACATAGTCACCATTTGCTCTATTACTAACATAATCACCATTTGCTATAGTACTAACAAAGTCATCTTTTGCTCTAGTACTAACTCAGTCACCTTTTGCTCTAGTACTAACATAATCAACTTTTGCTCTAGCGCTAACATAATCACGATGTGCATTCTTGCTAGTGTAGTCCCAGCTCTATCGGTATTATACAATCAAGTGTATTAATTGCAATAGCGTTGATTATTACTTACAAATTTCTATTAACCCTAAGACAATTGTTCCATTTCATTTGTGTCTATGGTAGTCATTATACTTACATTCCTCCGCAAGCTCTTTATTTGGCAAGTATTTGTCTCGTTTAACCAACGACCTTGTATTTGTTTTAAAAAATAGTTTTCATGGTGATTTAACATATTACTTTTTTTGTAATAACTATTTTAGACATGGATTTTTTAATTCACTTTTTACGAGTGCCATTCATTAAATTCCATAAATCAAATTCTCTTTCTACAAATCTATCCTCTACGTCTGTAGCACCATTCTATATAAAAATAAAAATCAAATGCCATATCAAAACGCTTTTTTTACTAGTGTGTCTAGGTTTAGGCTTTCTATTATATTGTGCTGGCAATTGTGTAACTACTAATACTGTCGTTGCCGAACACGGTTTTATTGTTTAAGAAAAGGTAATTTCTCTTTTCTAGAGCCTGGAATATTTATAAAATGAAAGTAAAATTCTTAAATTTTACTTGAGATTACTCGAACTTGCGGGAGCAAAATAATTATTACAACTTGCAGTTCTTATTGATATATTTTACCTTTAAATAATTCTACAAATTTGATATTATGTAAGAGGAGATAACACAGCGTGGTAAACATTTTTTTTTATTATTTTTTTAGCATTATGTACCTTAGTCGAACGCTTCGTAAAATATATATTGATATATTTAGACTTGGGCATTTAGTTCTAAGATACTTTGACCTGTGATCATTCACCATGGAACTGTTAGGATTATCTAGTATGTATTATTTTTTTGGTTATTTGCTTGTCGATCGCTGCAAATCATCCCTCCCTACAATTAATCCTGATATAATTTATATATTGGTTGATGTTGAATTCAAGAAAACAAAATACAAATATTCCTGAAGATATAATAGTTCAAAATAAAAATACGTTTCATATTTTAAAATTAAATGTTCTATAAAAATAATAAAATAAACCACTTGAAGGTATGTAAACATTGCAGAGCTTTTTAAGGTATTAACATGAAACTAAGAATTATAAAAATACGCAGTAGAGCTTCTATTCTTACAAAGACCATGTCATCATTAAAGATTTTATAGTTATTAGATTGTGTCAAGCGTGTCGTGTATTGGCTTTTATGAAACGACTGCCAGTTGAAAAACTGGTTGGTACAATTGAATACGTAAATGTTTACAGCTTGCCTGGGGTGGTAGTAACGTTAGCGGTTCTATTCAGGTAAGGCTTGCATTTGATATTTTGTATGGTGGGTGTGGTCGGTAGGGGAGTCTTTATTGCGATTTAATTAGTCCTAAGATAATATGACCTTAGATCATTCATCATGGAACTTTTTGGTATTTGTGTTATGTTATAGTTGTGGAGTTATTTGCTAGTAAATCGCTGCAAACCACCCCTCTACCAATAAATCTAGATTAATGTTGCTTGATTCTGATTTGAAGAAAAAAAATATTAATGTTCATGAAGATGGTAGTTCAAAATATTTTTTTAATGTGTATAATTTATGCACTGGAGTGCAGTTTGGCAAAAAGATGTGTGGTGGGCGGGAGGGGGGAGATGATGTGTACTAACAGTTCCCTTGGACTAAGCCAATATTAAAGTACATAAATAACCCCGCTGTCAATTACCACCCCCAGTTAGGATCAGGGATAGGGTGAGTGTTAGAGCTAGTATTGGAGCCAGGATTAGTGTTAGATGTAGTTTTATAGTTTGGGTTATTATTGATGTTGGGTTTAGTGTTAGTTATATGTTTGTGATTGAGGTTTGGGTTAAAGTTTTCTTAGGAGGTGGGTGTGTGATTGGGGGGGGGGGGGTAATTCACATGGGTGTAATAACTTAGGGGGGGGGTGTTAAATGGGTAAAAGCCCCGGGGTAATTGACGGAAATGAAGGGGTTATGTCGTAGACCATTGCTACCCAGAGGCCACAAAAGAATAAGTGAAATGAGTAACACAGTATCATCTCACATACATCACGCCCAATTTTCAAGAATCGTTAAACCTACCCATTAGTTGCTTCAGTTACTTAAATCTATAAGATTATTATAGCAGTATTCGCGATTATTTAGTTATAATTGATACTGTCTGTTTATTGTTTATTGTAACTTTATGTTATGTAACGGTTAGTCTGTGGCTTTCAGTTCAAGCACTCAAAAGCTAAGCATGATTATAACAGATAATAATATTTGAAGCTCCTACCAAAAATGTCATAGAAATACATTTATAAACATAGAATAGTGTGGCATGATTGAACATGATTCGACTCCAAAATAATCTCCTGAGATTTAGAATTTAAACATCTAAGTGTCAACGTTCGTAAAATCTCGGTAAGTTTATTGTAAGGGCATGTTTGAGTCATCGTTCTGTACTTTCCTCTATGTGTAATACAATGACGATGCGGAATGCATTGTTTTTTTATGTTCAACAATATATAGGTAATTTGTCTTTATTGGCTATTTCGTGCTAGGATTACTTGGTAATTATGGTCATTTAATAAATGTATGGTTTTCAATTCGTGTAGAGAAGAAGATAGTTTATAAAATGCATAATTGTTTATTTTAATGGTGTATTTTGCTTCTATTTATTTCCATTCTCGGGTATATGTGACATTATGTTGAGAAACAGTGTCATGTTGTCATACACTTGAAGAAACTGAACAAAGACGAGTACTGGTTCTTCTTCTTCTTCGTTCTTAATTAAGTATATGGTAGAGGATTTAAACAACAAGCCCAACTTCGTGTATGAACTGGAATGTGGTCTCCAGATGAGCGGGTGCTCCATACAGTTTTTCCTTGAGTGGGGTGTGTAGGGACCAGTGTTTGAATTGCGCTTGGCTATATATTGAACATTCTTAAAGGACGTGCTCCGTATTTGCCACACCCAATTTTTAGTTTTTTATGCATGTGCTGTTTTTGTCTGTTGCGGCCTATTCTGAGTCTAAAGATTATGTATTGTTGTTTTCGTGTCAAATTGAAATATAAATCGTCTTTTTTTGTATTGAGGGTGTGTGTCAGACCACATTTGTATTTGTTTGTTTTTTATGGTTCTTTTGATTTCTTTTGGATGTAGCGATATTTCTGGTGGGTTTTTTTTCCTCCAATGTTTGCCAGCTGGTCCGCGATCTCATTTCTTTGTATCTGGCAGTGACCCGGGATCCACTGTAGCACAATTATGCCGTAGGTATTTATTACTGGCTCACTTTCCTGAAATACCAAAGCCAGTCTTTTCAAGAAAACAACGTATGTTAGGGGGTTTCCCTTTTTTACTTTCTCGTATATAGGAAGTATAGAGAAAGTCTTGTAATCGTGCCAAAAAAAAAATCTAAATTTTTGCTGATCTCGACGTTTTAGGGCTCCCTGAGTTGGAAAAACATAGTTTTGCAATCTTATTTGTATGTTTGTGTGTGTGTATGTGTGTGTCTGTCAGTCTGTGCGTTTGTGTGTATGTGTGTGTAAATACAATAACTTGAGTACCGTTACAACTAGGTTGATGAAATTTCAGATATAAGTATTATATCTAAATCATAGATCGTGTCAACTTTTGAGCGATTTTCGATAACCGGAAGTGGAACTTTTTCTACTTTCAAGTTTTCAAATGTCTCTAAATTGAGTATTATTTCAGATAGATAAAAGAAATTTCAAATGTAAGTAAACGAACTTCTTCTTCTACCTTCTTTAAAATTTTGAGTAATTTCCGTTGACCTTAAGTAGAAATTGTTGCTATTTCCGATTTTTCAAAAACGCATGTAAATTTACATAGTAGCCTACTAATAATATTCCGCACTATCATATACATTTTGTTTTGCGTTCATTTGGTGTACAATTCTATTTTTTAAAGTTTAATTAAAAAATGGTTAAAAATCATGTTTATATCCCGAGTTACCATCCCCTGTTGTTTTATTTAAGAGTATTCGAGAAAGTTTAGCTGAGATCACACCCGGTTTATTCATTTTTGCACGATTACAAGACTTTCTCTACACTTCGTATATACGAGAAAGTAAAAAGGACAATTTGTGTCAATACCTTTAAAATCATAGGATGTTATAACTAATAATATTATTTATATGTTTAAAAAAATAGAATTTAGCCAGAAAGGGCGCACAAACCTTTCGAGTGTTATAATGCACCAGTGTAGTAAAAATGAACCCGATCCGTTTATGCGATTAGATCTCTATAAAGGACAAAGCGAGGCACAGCCATGCTTTATATTTTTATATTGATTATTATATATAGAACTATATATAGAAGAAGAAGATATAAAAGATGATTATTTTACTTTAGTTGTTGATTTATTTGCTTTTTCTTCCATTTTCCGGAGGCATGAGATACAATATATCGACTTAATAAACAATGTATATAAACCAGTCAGGTTTTCTTAATAAGTCGGAAGGTTTTGGCTTATTAAGAAAACCTGACTGGTTTATATTTTCCTGAAAAACTCCAGCCGGTCTTTTCAATAAATCAATTCGCTATGGGGATTCCCCAATGCCTACCGACAAAACGTAGGTGTAAAAACGCTAGACGACCTTGTACTTGGCGAAACAAATTTCGACATTCTGTCTTAAACATTTTCAGTTCTTTATGAGTGAAATGCATTGATCAACCATTGCTTTAAGTAAGCTAAGGTAAGATAACATTAGGTAAGGTAAGGCAAGGTAAGGATATTTTTTTATATATATATATATATATATATATATATATATATATATATATATATATATATATATATATATATATATATATATATATATATACATATCCGTGTGTATGTGTGTGTGCCTGCAAAGGTATATAATTTAAATATATGCCGCAAACGAGTACATGTACGTGTATAAGCTTTAATCACTGCTGACTTAATAGTAAAGATATTTAGTCTGTTTATAATATAGTTCGATGTTGTTGTTTTTTTATAGTTAGCATGTTTACGTCATAATGTCACCCCCACTCTCTTAGAATAATTTTCGATTCGTACTTAAAAGGCTATTTAACTTTAATGTAATATAAATGGAACTGTCAAAAAGCATTTTTCTTCTGTATATTTTGCAATTTTTTGCCACGGTGTGTTTATCCCCCCCCCCCCTAAATGGTGTCACAAGGTGCGGTCATCATTCCTCGCTTCTCTCTCGTTACACTTCTGGACATATTAGATTAGGGACGATGAGACATACAATTTGACTTTGCAATGTTTTATGAATGTTTAAGAAATAATTGAATAATGCTATGTAATTTATTTTCATTTCGCGCAATTGCACAAAACATTTGCAATTTCATTTAAAGCAACTGTTCGAAGTTAAAACGATGATTATATTAAGATAAAAATATAGCACTTGATAACACGCTTTTATATAATCAATAACTGAAGATCAATTATTTTTTCAATAAATTAAAAATGAACGTAGGGCCTATATATATATATTTATATATATATATATATATATATATATATATATATATATATATATATATATATATATATATAAATATTCTCTGAGAATCGAAGAACTACCTGTGCGCACAACAGCTGCGCCGTCAATGTTTTTTTTTTAAAGCTGCCCTATATCACGCGGTTCTCCACCCCTCGAAATGTTTCCTTTGTATCCCAGAGCAACGTAAACATTACGCTGAGGGCAGAGGTTCTAAGTTTCTGAGATGAAATAGTTTGATATTATGCTTGTTGTTAATTTGATTACATAATGTTTATAGGGCTTATAGCAGAATTGAGGAAATAAAAATTAACAATCAAAATGTTAATTATAACACATTGTTACATACAAATTATCAATGTTTTCTCATAGATAAATAATAATTGTTTGAAGTTGATAAACAATTAGAGAACATCTGGATTATGTTACTATATAATTATATCAACAGCCGTTTTATTTCGCCATTGAAACTGTGGGGAACACTGCGGTTCGGACAACATAAACCAACAACATCAGTGTAATCTATAAAGGTAACATTAAAAATAATTTCACTATTTTTATGTTCATAATGTTGCTATTACTAAAATTATATAAATAGAATCAAATACTTGAATAACTGATTTAGAATAATAGTTATTTTTCAGTCATAAATATTGGGCGTATCTTCGTAAATTTGAACAAATGCTATAAAAGGTATCGAAATTAATATATTAATTCTAATTAATTTTAGTACATGTTTTGATTATAAATGTGTTGGCTTCAAAGGTATGGTAAAAACATTATTCTGAAAAAAAAAATGTATAGAGTAAACACAGCTTTATGATTATAGTATTTTTTAATTAAAAACCAAAACATTTACCAAATGTATTTGCCGAACATTAAAAGTATATATATATATATAGTGTAGTTAAAAATAAACCGGGAGTGATCTCCCCTAAACTTTCTCGAATATTCTTATATAAAACAACAGGGGATGGTAACTCGGGCTATAGACATGATTTTTAATCCATGTTAAATACTTAAAGTTTTAAAAATAGAATAAAATCTCGTAGACAAAAGAATTGCACACCAAGTGAACGCCAAATAAATAAACCGGGAGTGATCTCCCCTAAACTTTCTCGAATATTCTAATATAACACTACGGGGGATGGCAACTCGGGATATAGACTTCTAGACATGATTTTTAATCCATTTTAATTACTCAAATTTTTAGAAATAGAATAAAATCTTGTAGAAAAAAAGAAATGCACACCAAGTGAACGCTAAATAAAGATGTGCATAATAGTGCGCTATATTATTAGTACTTTATAAATTTACATACGTTTTTTTGAGAAATCGGAAATAGGGTAAATAAGTACTTCCGGTCAACGGAAATTACTCACAATTCGACAGAAGGTAGAAAATTAGATCTTTTACTCACATATCAAATTTCATTCATCTATCTGAAATAGTACTTAAGTTATAGGCTATTGAACAATTCAAAGTAGAAAAAAGTACCACTTCCGGTTATCGGAAATCGCTCAAAAGTTAATACGGATCTACGATTTTGATAAAATACTTATATTATGAAATTTCATCAACCTAGCTGTAACGGTACTCAAGTTATCGTGTTTACACACGGACACACACACACACACACACACACACACACACAGACACACAGATATACGGACACGATTGCAAAATTTTGTTTTTCCGTATCAGTGAGGTGTAAAACGTCGAGATTTGCAAAAATCTTTTTTTTTTTGCACGATTACAAGACTTTCTCTATACTTCGTATATACGAGAAAGTAAAAAGTGCATAATAGTGCGCAATATTATTAGTACTTTAAAAATTTACATTAGTTTTTTGAGAAATCGGAAGTAGCGTAAATTACTACTTCCAGTCAACGGAAATTACTCAAAATTTAACAGAAGGTAGAGAATTAGATCTTTTACTTACATTTGAAATTTAAGGTATCTATCTCAAATAGTACTCTAGTTATAGGCTTTTGAAAAATTCAAAGTAGGAAAAGTACCACTTCCGGTTATTGGAAATCGCTCAAAAGTTGATACGGATCTACGATTTTGATAAAATACTTATATATGAAATTTCATCAACCTAGCTGTAACGGTAGTCAAGTTATCGTGTTTGCACACACACAGACACACAGACACACAGACAGACACACAGACATACTGACAGAATTGCAAAGCCCAGTTTTTCAGACCGGATTACGCATAAAACCTCTTAATTTTGATAAATCTGGATTGATAATTTTTGCCCGATTAAAATAAGTCCTCTATACTTCGGACGTGATGAAGGACTGAGGTGTAATACGGTGAAAATTGTTAAAATTTCAAGTGATTTTTGTGCACGATTACAATACTTTCTCTATACTTCGTATATACGAGAAAGTAAAAAAGAGTTATTGTTAATAAGGACAAGGTAAAGTCCTAAACTGAACTGAGTTATTTATAGTTATTATGAAACTGTTGTGACGTAGCTGGTGTTAGTAAAATAGAATTTGACTTATAAACTTGAAGACAAATGGGCATTCTATTAATAATAATAGAGACTATGCAATAGGTGGTACCGAAATAGAATAGTTTGACATTGTTGACAACACCGGATGTACAGCTAAGTGTGTCTTTTTGTATATATAATGAGTGATACTTTTGGGTATGGGAGAGGGAAAAGGGGGAACGACCGGAGATCGAAGATGTGAGCGCAGAAAGTAGAGCGAGAAAATGGAACCATCGGAGGCAGAAAGGCCGAGAGATAGAGAATAGATTGAATGCATAGACAAGTGTTATTAGGTCGTGAGTTAAGAAGTGATACCGTGTGTGTACCTGTGACAGTGGAGGTCTGTTGAGATTCACCTAATTATACGAACTGATTATTCATGAAGGAATAAAGTGAAGTAATATTGAACCAGCGGGCAGAGTGTGCTGCTTTATATAAGGTGGGTGGATCGGTACTAAATGAGGTGTCCTCGGCCTAGAGGTGGGATTTCCTAAGCCGCGGGCAAACACCTACAGACAGGGGGTTGTACACGCCTCTGTCGCATTTGGGTGCCGTGAGGAAGAGGTCGCACAAGACCTAACAAAGAATGCCACACATGCTGATGCTGCACTTGGTGTGTCGTGTGTGTGTGTGTGTGTGTGTCTGTCTTTTACACCTTTCATCACATCGCCGTAAAACTTTGGGAAGTTGTTGAAAATATTCAAAACTAGCGTACCCATCCCTGCGCGTTGCCGCGGGAATAGAATAAAGTAAGACGAAATATATAAGAAGGGTTTCATCCCTGCGTTACCAATCCTGTGTTCTTAGACTCGTGACCTTGTTTTTTAAAAGTGAGTTATTTAAATGTAAACAATGCCTGCGCTTGGATCATATATATCGGGACACGGGTTTACCTACACTACCGCATGAAAACCTTGAGTGTACATTAATAACTTACCGAAATAATGAGGTAGAACACACTTCGGTTACCACCCATGTGTCAGGTACGTAGAGGGGCGCTCTCAGGAGCCCCCCCCCCGATCACATTACAGCATAGGCGCAGCGTACAGTCCCTGGCTCCTTAAAAATAACAAGCGCCATCGTGCTCATAGGATAACCCAGAGTGCCAAATGGCATACTGTTAACATTGATGCAGATTTCGTCATTCGCTAAAGTGACACAAATGAACAGGATTTTTTTTTCTTTAACACGTAAAATAATTATTTGACGTGTTTTAAACATAAGTGTAACTTATGCAATATGCTAGCGTTACAAATGGTCTATTATTAGATGCTCGATCTCAATTTCTGACTGGATCGTCTAAAAATAGATGCTTATTGCATCATTCGCAAAGTGACGAAACTCTACAGTAGGCTCCTCATATTCAAACAAATATTTTTTCATCTTTCGTAAGTTGACGAAACTGTACAGAAGGATTTCCTCACGTTGCATTTTTTAGAAGCCTTTTGTAGTTTTACGGCTGAATATAGTAGCACCCCTTACTCTTTATGCAGGACGCTCGATTAACGGATGCCAAGTTGACGAAACTGTACAGAAGGATTTCCTCACGTTGCATTTTTTAGAAGCCTTTTGTAGTTTTACGGCTGAATATAGTAGCACCCCTTACTCTTTATGCAGGACGCTCGATTAACGGATGCCAAGTGCCAACATCGTCGCTCTAAAACTCTGGGCGCCAAACCGTTTATTGACGAAAATTGTACCCTACATGAAACTTTAGTTTTCTTTTTCGCAGAAATATTCTCGGGAGTATTCTCATCTACTCCCTAAAAGTTTGATGGCACTCAGATTAACCGCATCCGATTTTTATTTTTTATATACAGTGTAAAGAGAAAAAAAATCACTCCCCTCGGGGGCGCCGCCCTTGCAATATTGAAAAATATTTTTTTGCAGAACCCTACCATCGAGTGATCTGATCATCTCCCAAAGTTTCATGGTACACGCATGAACGGTGTGAAACCGAAATAGCTTTTATTTTTATATACCATATATAGAGAGAAAACAAATCGCACCCTGCCAGGGCGCCACCCGTGCGAATTTGAAAATGTTTTTAGTACAGAAACCTCCCCAGAAATATTCTCAACATCTTCCCAAAGTTTCATGGCGATCGTGTTAACGGTGTCACTTTTATTATTTTTATATACTGTATAGAGAAAAAACGCACCCTCACGTAGCGCCGCCCTTGCGAAATTAAAAATGATTTTTTTTTTACAAAATCCTGCCCCAGAGTGTCCCAACCAACTCCCCCAAAGTCTCATGGCTACCAGATAACGGTGTCACACCAAAATCGACTTTTATTTTTGTATATACCGTCTATAGAGAAAAATCGCACCCTTTCGTGGCGCCGCCCTTGCGAAATTAAAAATGATTTTCACAGAACCCTTCCTTCGAGTTTTATAATAAACTCCCCAAAGTTTCATGCCTATCAGATAAACGGTGTCACTGCAATTCACTTTTATTATTTTTATATACCGGATATAGAGAAAAACCGCACCCTCCCTTGGCGCCGCCCTTGCGAAATTAAAAATGGTTTTTGTACAGAACCCTTCCCTAGGGTATTCTATTCAACTTTCTAAAGTCTCATGGCTATTTGGTGAACGCTGTCAAACCAAAATCGACCTGTATTTTTATATACCGTATATAGAGAAAAACAAATCGCACCCTGCCGGGGCGCCACCCCTGCGAATTTGAAATTTTCTTTTCACAGAAACCTCCCCAGGAATATTCTCAACAACGTCCCAAAGTTTCACGGCGATGTGATGAGAGGTGTAGTAATGCATAAAGGACAAACAGACACACATGTATTGCTTTTTATATAGATAGACTAGCGTACCCGTCCCCGCGCGTTGCCGGGGGAATAGAAGAAGGGTTTCATCCATACGTTACCAATCCTATATTCTTAGACGCGTGACCGTGTTTTCTAAAAGTGAATTATTTAAATGTAAACAATGCCTGCGCTTGGATCATAAATACCGCGACACGGGTTTACCTACACTACCGCGTGAAAACCTTATGTGTACTTTAATCACTCACCGAAATAATCAGGTAGGACACACTTCGGTGACCACCTATTAACAGGATTATTTTCTTTAGCACGTAAAAAAGTATTTGACGTGTTTTAAACATCAGTGTGAATGATGCAATATGTTATCGTTACTAATGGTGTATTATTAGATGCTCGATCTCAATTTCTGATTGGATCGTCTACAAATAGATGCTTATTGCATCATTCACAAAGTTACGAAACTGTACAGTAGGCTCTCAAAAAGTTATTGTTTCATCTGTCGCAAGGTGACGAAATCGGACAGAAGGATTTCCTTCGCGTTACAAAGTTATTTTTAGAAGCCTGTTGTAGTTTTACCGCTGAATATAGTAGTACCCCTTACTAGATATGCAGGACTCTCGACATTTTTTTCACAGAAATATTCTCGGGAGTATTCTCATCTACTTTCCAAAGTTTCAAGGCACTCGGATGAACCGCATCTGAGTTTTATTTTTATAAACCGTACATAGAGAAAAATCGCAACCTCCCGTGGCGCCGCCCTTGCGAAATTAATGTTTTTTTTACAGAACCCTTCCCTGAATCGCTCTAATCAACTCCCCAAAGTTTGACGGCGATTGGATGAACAGTGTGAATCTGCAATCGACTCTTATTTTGTGTATACCGTATATAGAGAAAAAACAAATCGCGCCCTGCCGGGGCGCCACCCCTGCGAATTTGAATTTTTTTTCCCCGCAAAAACCTCCCCAGGAATGTTCTTAACAACTTCCCAAAGTTCAACGGCGATGTGATAAGAGGTGTGGTAATTCATAAAAGACGCACACACAGGCACACAGACACACAGACACACATACATTGCTTTATATATATAGATAGATAGATATATAGATAAGTAAGCAATGTTAGAAAACGATTTTTAGACGTTATTTCCTGTTATAGAAAACTGTTTTAATAGATTGTAATAGGAATTGATTAATTAAAATACTCTATTTTGACAGAGTTCACACAAGATTTTGGAATTGCAATTTTTTTTTTGGGGGGGGGGGGGGTAGTAGGCTGAGGTGTGACGTCATTTTAGGGGGGTCTGGCTTTTTGTGACGACGTCAAAAACAGCGTGACGTCATTTATGGATGACTCCTTAGCTCAGAGAACTGTGTCTGTTTAAGTAATGCAACAGTGACAAAAACAGTAAACAAAATAGTAATATTAAAAATATGCTACACTTTTTTGCTGTTTATAAATATATATTTTTTTCTCTATTCTATACAGAAAAGAGAATGGCTTCCGACATAATTAAGGGAATTGACATTTTACTTGTTGGCAAAACAGGAGCCGGAAAAAGCGAGACGGGTAATCTTTTACTTCAAAGGGAATCATTTAAAAGCTCAAACGATGTTGATTCTGAAACATTTCATTCTAAAAAAGATTACTCGTCATTTAATGGAAGGGAACTTACAGTAGTTGACACTCCAGGACTTGGTGACACAAGACTTAATAATAAAGAGGATACAAAAAATGCTGTCAAAGAAATGTCAGAAGCTATGGTATTGAATCCTGAAGGTTACCATGCCATACTATTTATCGTTAAGTTTGGAAATCGCTTCACTGCAGATGACGTAAACGCGATCGAAATTCTTAAAAAAATATTCGGGAAAGATTTTATGCGGTATCACGGAATACTCCTGTTTACTGGCGGTGACATTTTTGAAAATCTCCGAGATGTTCGTGCTGGGCAACTTACCTTTGACATGTGGGTGGCCAAACAAAAAGAAAAACACTTGCAAGATATTATAAAAGAATGTGGATCCCGCACAATTTTATTTAACAATATGTCAGATGATGAAAATCTTAAACAAGGCCAAATAGAAAAGTTAATAACAATGATTGATGGGCTTACAAGAGACGGAAAAAGGTACACTAGTGAAAGTTTTGAAAAAGCTAAAAAAGAAAGAGACCGACTAATTAAAACCTTAAACAGGCCATATCTTAAAGATGATCATATGAAGACAATCAGTATTATTACTCAACAGCTGGGAAAAATTAAAACAAATCCAATGAATATAGATGAAACTTTGATGAGTTTACAACAATTGCGAAACAAAGCAGACAACGTTTACGGTACTATCGAAGAGGAGGACCAGAAAACAAAAGCTTTAGACGTTGCCTTAAAAGTTGCAGAACGTTTGCAGATGTCAATACAAGAAAGAATCGATGAGGTTGAGAAAATACGAATAGAAAAAGAGAAAGAAGATCGTGCCCGAAAGGTAATGGAGGAATTGCTGGCAAAACGTGAAAGAGAACAAAAAGAATATGAGTTAAAGAAAAAAAAGGAAGAGGAGGAAGAACGTATTCGTCGTAATGAAGAAGAGCGCAAGCGTCAAGAAGAAGCAGAGAAGTTTCGTAAGAAAGAAGAAGAGCTTAAACGTCAACTAGAAGAAGAACGTATCCGACAAAAAGATGAAGAGAATAGAAAAGCAAGGGAAAAGCTTGAGGAACAGCTGTTGGAAATGCAAAAAATTAAACAAATGCTGGCAGAAAAAGAAGCTGAAGAAAGAAAACAACTACAACTAGAGAAACAAAAGGCGCTTGAAAGAGAGGAAGAGGAAAAACGTCGCATGAGACAAGCAGAGGAAGATTGTCGTAAACAGAAGCAAGAGTTAGCAAAGCTAGAGGTAGAGAGAATCCGCAGAATACATGAAATAGAAGAACAAAACAAAAAAAGATTTGAAGAAGCTGAAAGAAGATATCAAGAAATGCGAAAAACCCAAGATGAACCTGGTATTCTGCAGAAAGCCGCTAGTTTTATAGGTTCGGCTGTTTCTAAACTTTGGCCTTGGTAGTAAAATTCATTACCCTTTTTAATCTGTGTAAAGAATAATTTTGTTTTTTTTATAATAACTTGTACTATAATTTGCTAGATAAGAGTTTTAATTATTTTAAATTTGTATTGCCATATGCGGTAGAATCAACGACTGCTAACGAGAAAGTGGGGTTTGCATTTCGGGTGAACTCCAGCTAGCTCTTATTTGCAGACTCACGTCATACGAGTTATACTTTGCCATATTTTCTCATTAATCAGAGATCACAGAAACAGGTGAAATCTACATTGTCTACTCTGCAGTCATTTTCATAAATGATAGCTTTACATTTCAATATTAATTGTTTGCTATATTTTTTATATGAATCTATTTTTGATAATTAATCAAATAAAGACAATATATATATATATATATATATATATATATATATATATATATATATATATATATATATATATATATATATATTAAAGAAACAAATCATAGAGATTTTGTAACTTTCTAAAATTTAAATTCAAATATTTTGTGATCTCTTTTTTGTTTTGCACAATGCTACTATCTTATTTATAATCGAAAGTACTTATTTTAGTTTATTTTATGGTATATTTTTCAAAAATATGTTATTTTATGTTACGCTAGCATATTGTTTTCATTTCAAGCATGTTTTTGCTTACGTTTTTATTTATTTTTTATTGTATCCGAACTATACAGAAAGTAATGTAACCCTAAGTCAAGAAATTGAGTTTTACAATACTGTGTATGTGAACACGATCACCTGAGTATTTTATAAGTTAGGTTGAAGAAATTTCATATACATATTATATTATTTAAATTGTTGTTTTCTGTCAACTTTTAAGCAATTCCCGTTAAGCGAAAATGGTACACACTCTTCTTTGGGTTCTAAAAACAAATAACGAGTATCCATTCAGTAAGTTGAGAGAAAATGTTACATCTAAAGAGCCTGTTATCTGATATGCAAAAGTTTCTAGAGATTGTTTAACGTTTTTAGGTAACCAAAAGTGGTACTAATCTCTACTTCAACAAGAAAAAGATAACTTGAATACTGTTAAAGTCAGGTTCACAAAACTTCATATATAAGTAAAACATCTTTTGCTTAGACTATTTATAATTGTTGAGTGACCTCAAATAACAAAAAGATGTACGATACTATATTTACGGTTTCTATAATACTTTTTCAGTGAGGTGGTTAATATTTTATATACTGGTAATACCTCCCATACTTAGATTTCAGGTAACCGTAATATGTGAGTCAATTTGTTTCCGTTTTCAAAAAAGCTTTCAGAAATTGATAATTTTTATATCATATTCTCATATATCACATTATACGAACGTTTCACATCTAAGTGTTTTCTTGAAACACGAGCGGTTATTTGTCTATAGCCACATTGCACCATAACAATCTAATTATATTTAAGAATATATTAGAAAGCTTAGGGGAGCTAACCCCACCCCCTTTATTTAAATGTGCAAAAGTAAAATGATTAGTTTGATGTAATTTTCGTGGCGTCATAGTCTCAATGGTACTGGTTATTATTTTTTAATTGCTTTGGTGCAAAACTTTCAGCCCGCTTGACATGACTCTCATGTCCAGTAAGGCAGGAAAACCGTGGCAAGACCAACTGGGGCTGCCCATCTTGTGGCCGAATAATTTTGTCCAAGAGAACTAATTGTAACTCCAAGCCTCGACACAAACTTTCCGTGATTTTTTGACGGTGAAGATCGAGGATAAAATGTATTCTTTACATCCAACAAGGCGATCCAAATACTGCTAATTAATTTTATATTATAAGCAACTAAGCTAATAAGAGAAAAAATATATTGTTCCGTTTCAAATAATTGTTTGTTACTTATCAATATCAATATAAATTAAAATGTATGTCTGCGGCGGGCGTTGTTTTTTTTTATAGAAATCAAAAAGCCTAAGCGGATCGGGTTCGTTTTAAACCACACTGGTGCATTATAAACCTAGAAGTGTTTGTGGGCACTTTCTATCTAAATTTTAATGTCTTCAAATATTTGTAAATGTCATTAGCAGTGTTTCTTCCAGACTTTTTTCTCGGGGGGGGGGGCACTTGAAATTTTCGTGGGGGGGGGGAGGGGCGGTAGACTTTCTTCGGGGGGGGGGCGGACACTGTTAAAAGTATATATTTTCTATATAAATTATATAAATTTCATTTCGTTCGGGGGGGGGGGGGGGCGGTAAAAAAAATTCGGGGGGGGGGGGGGGGGGGGGGCTTGCCCCAGAAGAGATGCCTGGAAGAAACTCTGGTCATTAACCGGCGACCATAATAGTTTGTGCTGCCTTTAAAGCCGGTGCTATTTAATTTCTTTTTTATACACTTTTGTATTTTCCTATTTTGTATATATTTATTAATTTTGAATAATAGAAAAGGGGTTGAGGCTATAATAACATTAAAAAGCTGTAATAGTTATAAAACAGATTTTACTTTTATTACTTTCTCGTATATTTCTCGTATATTTGAAGTATAGAGAAGTATAGAGAAAGTCTTGTAATCGTGCAAAAAGAAAATCGAAATTTTTGCAAATCTCGACGTCTAGAGCTTTTTGTTTTCTGGTCCTCTTTTCTGTCTTGGAAAAACATAGTTTTGCAATCTTGTTCGTATGTCTGTGTGTTTGTATGTGTGGGTGTAAACACGATAACTTGAGCACCGTTACAGCTAGGTTGATGAAATTTCATATATAAGTATTATATCAGAAACGTACATCTGTATAAACTTTTCAGCGATTTCTGATAACCGGAAGTGGAACTTTTTCTACTTAGAATTTTTCAAAAGCCTACAACTTGTGTACTATTTCAGATAGATAAATGACATTTCACACGTAAGTAAAAGATCAAATTCACTGCCTTCTGTCAAATTTTGAGTAATTTCCGTTGATGGAAGTAGTAATTTTTGCTATTTTCAATTTCTTAAAAAAAAAAACACATGTGAATTTATAAAGTACGAATAATATTCCGCACTAATATGCACAGTTTATTTGGCATTCACTTGGTGTGCAATTCTTTTCTCTTCGAGATTTTACTCTATTTTAAAAAGTTTAAGTATTTAAAATGGATTAAAAATCATGTCTATATCGCGAGTTGCCATCCCCTGTTGTTTCATAAAAGAATATTCGAGAAAGTTTAGGGGAGATCACTCCCGGTTTATTTTTTGTTTAATAGCTCAACAAAGCAGCATTGTTTACATGTTATTATTTATTTAATAACCACTTTGGGTGACTAGAAATATAATTTCAAAATATTTGATGAAATAGATTAATTCAATGAGGTTGGTGTTAAGATACGTCATATATGGTCCTGCTATGATAGAGTTTAGGTCTGTTTATATGGGTTTAATACTGTTTAGATTGGTATTATATAAGTGTTATTTAATTTTAAAATGTCTTTATAATTATACTTGGTTTGGTATTTCGGTTCAAAAATACATGAATGTTATTTGTGTCAATGTTACCGATTGGTAGTATTCGGGAATACGGCATTCTGGAAATCGGCATTCAAGCAAATGTGTTTGAGGGATTGATCGTAGACCATTTAGAGATCGGTTAGGTATAGGTATGGGTTTAGATATATGTATATGCCTAAGAATATGTGTGGGCGTTGATGTAGGTTTTAAAGAGTGTGGTTTAGAGAGTTGGTTTATGTTTATTTTTATGCTTATATTTATGTTTGCTTTTGTGTGTTTGTGTTTAAATTAATGTTCTGAGGTTTTTATGAGAGTGAGAGTTTACGTTTATGTTTGTGTTTTAGTTTATGTTTATGTTTTGGTTTATAAGGTTGTTTTTTTTTAGTCGAAGAAGTGCAAGAAGGGGAGAGGGTTTATTGTGATGTCTGTGGTTGAGGTTGTGATGACGGTTAGTGTTTATGTTTATTTTAGTGTTTATGTTGATATTTGTTTGTGCGTATGTGTTTTTTTTTTAGACTTAGAAATGGGATGGAGAAAAAGATTTATGTCTGTGTCTATGTTCGTTTATGTTTGTGGTTGTGGTTGGCTCCAATTAGGGCTAGGTTTGGAGTTAGGTTTAGGGTTAAATATATTTTCTATATTTGAATATAAACATTAATTGGAAATTTAATATATTCCCAAGACCGGGGTAGCGCCAGGCATAAGATGCTTAATAAGCATGCAAGTTACTGTCCTTTACAGATAGGTTTTTCACAGAAGCCAGTGCAGAGCCTAACCGGGACGGCTAGTGATGTATAAAGTACATTATCGTTGTATTAATTTAAGAGATAATTAATATTAACTATTTGTTCAGGTTATTAGATTATTACATTATTTTTCAAAAATATTTTTAATTAATACTATTTTCTGTGTCAAACAATCATCTCAGCTGGTGAAAAAAATGTATTTATTTACCATTTACATTTTTTACCCACGTCATTTGATTTGATTAATAATTATATCTATTGTTAGTTTTTTTGTGTTATATACTTCTGATATATATATATATATATATATATATATATATATATATATATATATATATATATATATATATATATATATATATATATATATATATATATATATTTAATATTTTATTATGTTCGTAAGGTATAATATTTTATTTTATTGAGTTTATTATGTATTTTTAATTGATATTTTAAATATTTGATTATATAATTATTGTATTTTATTCAGTGGCGTAGCGAGGGGGGGTGCGGACCGCACCGGGTGACACCATTTAGGGGGGTGACACCAATGCAAAAAATAGCAAAATATATAGAGAAAAATGATAATTCCACTTAATTAAGTGATTAATTCGAGTGTTAAAATGTCTTTTAAGAGCAAATTTTACAAATCCCGACAAGGGTGGAAGGGGGGGGGTGCAAATCGAAAGTTTGAGGGGTGGGGTGCACATCGAAAGTTTGAGGGGGGTGGGTGCACATCGAAAATTGAAAGTTTGTCCCCTGGCGCCGGTAAGGGTCGCTACGCCTCTGGGTGGTGACACCATTAAGTGCCGCACCGGGTGACACCCGTCTTTGCTACGCCACTGATTTTACTATTGTTCGTGTGGTAAAATTTTTGTATTTTAACTCTCACGGTTACTAAATTTTAGTAGTCTCTTATTTTCATTAAACACGTGTGTCGACACTTTACATGATGTTGAGTGTAGGCCTATTTAATGATGTTGTTCACAATAAAATCAAGTACATTAGTAAGGTTCACCTTCCTAACCTGGCGGTCTTTGGGGCAAATGAAGTAGAGTTTACCTTTTTCTGTGATCTCATAAGAAGGAATAGCGGGGTCAGCACTATACCGAGGGGTCAGCACTATTTCAAGCTGCCTTATTTTTCCTAATGTGAGTTAGGTAACCATCAGAGCTGGGTGAATTCAGAGACGGTCTACTTGAACTCGATTTCGAACTCAAGACTTACTAGTTAGCAATCAAGAACGAGGGAGTGAAGGATTCGGTAGGCATATTATCAGATTGTATGATTGGTTAGACACAGACTACCACTTGCAGAATATTATTATTGTATGCTGAGTCCTGAGTATGGTCGACAATCTAATAACAAGATTAGCACTTATTTCTCTATTCAAAATGCCAAACTGTAGTTGAGGGTCTCGCTATTTTAGCGTTTTAATTATCTGTCCCATTAGCGATTTCACAACGTCGTTAATTTAAACACTCAACCCACATAATTAAAATAATGGCAACACGTATCAATCAACGCATAGCACCAAACACGTTTTAATCTAAGAAATGTTACTTCACATTTGTTAACCTTATTCCCTCACGAAGCAGGTCGTTAATTCTAAACTACCACATTACTTATATAAACTCTATTTGTTAATGACCCTTTATACTTTATGGTTATTTAATCTTTATTTTTTAACTAAACCATCCACCGTTCCAGGTTCTACCATATTAAAATAATAATATATTCATGTGTATATCAACTTTCCCATTGTCTTACTTGTGAATTAACTATAATTAAGTAAATATTGAATGATGTCAACAACGTAATGATTACATGACAAACAAGACGTTGACAGACAGTGCGCTTCCTGCAAACACACATTAAGTACTTCATTAAAAATACAATAAATCGAGTAAAAAAAAAAAAGAAATACACACGAAATGAAAGTAAAAGAAAAAAAATGTGTTCGTTATAAGGACACGTGAATCCATTTAAAAAGTGAATTAAATATCTAAATAAGTCACATTTTATGTCACAGTGCATTGTCATCGAGTCTTGAACTGCGTGAAAATATTTTGAAAAATCAGTCAGGTTAGAAGTGTTATTTTTTGAGAAGCCAGTAATACCATAAAATTTCTATTCCGGTCAATGGAAATCACTATAAATTACACAAAAGAGAATGAGATTTTATATTTTAATAACATTTCGTCGATTTAATGAAATCGGAAATAGTGTAAAGTACCACTTCCTGACATAGGAGGTAACTCTAAATATGGTATTAATCCAATTCTAAGATATAATACTGACATTTACAATTTTGCATACCTATCTAAAATCGGAATTTAAGTTTTCATGTTACCAAGCAAATTGAGTAATGCACCACTTTCGGTTATAAGAAATCGTGCAGAAGACTAAAAAAACAAACGTATCATACAATCTAATACCTATATTTGAAATTCAGTCTACCTAGCTTTAATATTACTCAAGTTATCAAGGAGTAGAGAACGTATCCCTTCTGGTTAAGGGAAATCGGTTAAAAGTTGATAGAGTTTTTACGCATTTGATATAATAGTAATATATGACATTTACTCATCATAAGTGAAGCGGTACTCAAGTTATCGTGTTTACATACACAGACACAGACAGACGCTATGGCAAAATAAATTGTTTCCGGCTCAGGCAGTTTATAACACGTCAGATTAATCTCGATTAAGATTTTTACACGATTACAATGTATTCTTTTTACAAGCTTTTATTTAACTCACTTCCTCTGTCGTCAGTCTGTCTGTCTGTCTAGGTCGAAACGCCCGTGTGAAATTGCAGGCACTTCTAACTGACAGATACAGCTCGTAGTTGGTACGTGGGTCAAGACATAAAGACAATGCATCGTGACATTCAATTTGACTTAATTAGTCGCCTAATTAATTTTTTATGAATTAATTAAAATTTGGACCGAATTAGTAGGCAGTTCTATCCACACGCGTCATCACGGCCGTCTTTGGCGTGAAGCTAGGCGGGGGGGGGGGGGGGGGGCTCTACGACAAAAGCGCGTCATCACGTTCAATAGGCGCGCAATGGTTTTTAGTCGGGTCAGCAGTCTAGTTCTTTACCACTAGACTACGCTATTCCATAATACTTTACTGAAACATTAGCTATAATCTGCAAAACTGTTTTTCAAATTGTGTATCATATATTTGTTGTTACACTATATTGTCTTAACATGCTTATAACTCGTTAATACTAAAAAGTATAAAATAATCTATATATATATATAAAGCAAAGTGGTCAGGTGCCCAATAGGGCACTTCCCGATAGAACACGAGGACCGGTGAAGGTTTGCCGAAAAGTCTAAGGGCAGGGGGTAAAAACTGACCTTGACTGACCGGCCCCTTATATGGGCTATATTACGAAAAAAAATTTCCTCCGACGACCCCCCTTGAAATTTTGTGAGGTGGTAGAAGAACGCCTAGGGGTGTCGCAAAAAACTCCGCATATCTGGGAAAACCTCGTAAAGGGGTAAAAAATGACAGTTGTATTTCCCTATATAATCTTTGTATTTTATGGGAAAAACAGAGGGTCATTTCAACGCAGACTTTAAGGTAATTAAAGTCAGTATATCTGGCTAATTTTTTGCATACTCTTAGGTAAATGGCTTGACCTTTAGTGAAAACTGTCGGTTTCACTCAAAGCCCTCGACGAGGGATAAAAGTTGACCGCCAGTGAAATTCTCTTTATATGAGCTATATTACGAAAAAAAAATTTCCTCCGACGACCCCCCTTGATATTTTGTGAGGTGGTAGAAGAACGCCTTGGGGTGTCAAAAAAACTCGGCATATCTGGGAAAACTTCGCAAAGGGGTCAAAACTGACCAGTTGTATTTCCGTATATAATCTTTGTATTTTATGGGAAAAATAGAGGGTCATTTCAACGCAGACTTTAGGGTGCTTAAACTCAGTATATCTGGCTAATTTTTTGGATACTCTTAGGACAATCGCTTGACCTTTAGGCAAAACTGTCGGTTTCACTCAAAGCCCCCGACGAGGGCTAAAAAGTGAACGCCAGTGAAATTCTCTTTATATGAGCTCTATTACGAAAAAAAATTTCCACCGACGATCCCCCTTAATATTTTGTGAGGTGGTAGGAGAACGCCTTGGGGTGTCACAAAAAACTCGGCATACCTGGGAAAACTTCGTAAAGGGGTCAAAACTGACCAGTTGTATTTCCCTAAATAATCTTTGTATTTTATGGGAAAAACAGAGGGTCATTTCAAGGCAGACTTTAAGGTACTTAAAGTCAGTATATCTGGCTAATTTTTTGCATACTCTTAGGTCAATGGCTTGACCTTTAGGCAAAGCTGTCGGTTTTACTCAAAGCCCTCGACGAGGGCTAAAAAGTGACCGCGAGTGAAATTCTCTTTATATGAGCTCTATTACGAAAAAAAATTTCCACCGACGACCCCCTTGATATTTTGTGAGGTGGCAGGAGAACGCCTTGGGGTGTCACAAAAAACTCGCCATGTCCGGGAAAAATCGGGAAACGGGTCAAAACTGACCAGTTGTATTTCCCTATATAATCTTTGTATTTTATGGGGAAAACAGAAAGTCATTTCAAAACGGATTTTAGGGCACTTACCCTGTTTACATCTGGCTAAGTTTTTGCGTGCTTATAGGTAAATGGCTTGGTCGTAGGGCAGACCTATCGGTTTTACTAAAAGCCCTCGACGAGGGCTAAAAAGTGACCGCCAGTGAAATTCTCTTTATATGAGCTCTATTACGGAAAAAAAATTCCTCCTACGACCTTCCTTGATCTTTTGTGAGGTGGTAGGAGAACACATTGGGGTGTCACAAAAAACTCGCCATGTCCGGGAAAAATCGGGAAATGGGTCAAAACTGACCAGTCGTATTTCCCTATATAATCTTTGTATTTTATGGGGAAAACAGTGTAATTTCTACACAAATTTTAGGGTAATAACTCTTTGTATAACTGGCTAATCTTTTGCATACACCTCTATAGATGACTGGGCCGTATGGAAAAATTTAATATTATATTTGATTAATAATTTTTATGAAAGCCCTTTCAGTTCAAATAACCTTGCGAGTAATAAGTTTGCAAATATTCCATCAATTTATGGGCACAATAAAAGTACCCAATTTGTATAAATTTAGGCCCTAAGCACTTAACATAACAGCCAATCACCTTTTAATTAATCATTCAATTTCTCAACTTTTTTGAAAACCTAAGCGAAGCTAGACAGTATGCCTAGTTATGTTCATATTTTAATTGTTCATTTAACAGAAGAACAGCAGGGTTTCCGAAATTAATGTTAAACACTCCTTTTAAAAACATAACTTTCAATAAACAATTTATATTGAGATGAAACTGAAAACATTTTCAATTCCCAAATTTTTTTTAATAATTTAAAGCACAACATCGAAAAGTACAATTATTGTGCCAGAAAATAAGATATGTTTATTGCCTAATGATGCTTAGATAAACAAAGGGTGTCACAGACATCAATTATGTACAACAGGACGCAAATACATAAAATGTTTCAAACAGAAAACATATCATTTATAATATTATCAAGAGTTTGGTAAATTTGCTTTCTTAGTTTCGAGGTCACAATAGAAAGTTTTTTTTCTCTGCTTTTAATGGTTCATTGATAACACTTAACTGCCTCTTCTACAACAATGTTACTTACCATGAATGACCGTGTTTACACTTCGATGTATCTGTATAAAACATATAGGCCTACATAATATATATGGTGCGCGGACCTTTGACCACAGGTGCTTTGACCATAGTGGGTGTGAAAATAGGTGTTTTCTCATCAGAGGGTCTTTGATCACAGGCGGTTTGTCAACGGGTGTTTGATCACAAGCGCTCTGTCCAGCTTTGATCACAGGTGTTTTGTCCATATAGGGTCTATGATCACAGGTGGTTTGTCTAATGCTGTACATATATGGCAAGGATTTATTTTAAAAGTTGCTAAATTATATTTTAAATTGCGACATGATTTAACAATATGTTAAATCATCATGTATAAATTCGTACACCGCCAAACACGTGACCCGTCCTGGCGTTCGCTGTGAAACCAAAATTCATGGCCACGATACAACAAAGTTCTTTTACCTTTTTTGACGTGCTATAGAGTGGTTTAGATGACTTGGTGTCGCGGGAGCAAGTTACCCAGCTGAGAAGCGATACAATAAGCTGCTCCGCTGTGGTCAAACCCCCTATGGTCAAACCCTTATGGTAAAAGTACCTGTGGTCAAAGCACCTAGGACCAATATATACCAATATATACCAATTTTATATTAAACAACAAAATGTATTATTTATTAAAATAAACCGGTAGTGATCTCCCCTAAACTTTCTCGAATATTCTTATGTAAAACAACAGGGGATGGTAACTGGGGATATAGTTATGATTTTTAATCCATTTTAAATACTGAAACTTTTAAAAATAGAATAGAATCTCAGTAAAAAACAATTGCGCACCAAGCGAACGCCTAATAAAGGTGTGTATAATAGTGCGCAATAGTATTAGTACTTAATACATTTACATTAGTTTTTTGAGAAATCGGAAGTAGCGTAAATTACTACTTCCGGTCAACGGAAATTACTCAAAATAAAACAGAAGGTAGAGAATTAGATCTTTTACTTACATGTGAAATTTCATTTATCTATCTGAAATAATACTCAAGTTATAGGCTTTTGAAAAATTCAAAGTAGAAAAAGTACCACTTCCGGTTGTCGGAAATCGCTCAAAAGTTGATACGGATCTACGATTTTGATATAATACTTATATATGAAATTTCATCAACCTAGCTGTAACGGTACTCAAGTTATCGTGTTTACACACGGACACACAGACACACACACACAGACACACACACACACAGACATACGGACAAGATTGCAAAATTATGTTTTTCCGTATCAGTGAGGTGTAAAATGTCGAGATTTGTAAAAATCTCGATTTTTTTTTGCACGATTACAATACTTTCTCTATGCTACGTATATACGAGAAAGTAAAAAAACAACACTTTTTTAATTTTTTGTAACTTTTTTAGTTTACATGCTATGTATATATATATATATATATATATATATATATATATATATATATATATATATATATATATAAACGTTTATACATTCCAGAAAAAAATCTCTGTTGTTACTAAATATTAGTAAAGGTATCCAATAGATAATAAATTGCCCCTTCGCTTTTCTTTTTAGTTATTTAAAGAGTAGTGTGTTATTAATATATTTAACACAAATCATTTGTTATTAAAACGTTTTCTTTATGATTGTTTTGTTGGCGTGCTTTTTGGTAACATTATTCTTGAATCAACTTTACAAGTCTATCCTCTCACTATGAAGTTTAACCCAAATAACTAATTTATCGTTCTTAAAAACGTTTTTATTCTTTTTAAATTTTAAACAAATTAGGAATCATCATTAGTAAATGCACTTTTCTTCAACTAAAATGTTGCTTGTGCTGAAAATATTTTCTTATTTATTCAACGTAATTGCGGGTTGTTGTGTAGTATTTGTTTTGAGGTTTTTTTTAAACTTTATCTTACACAGAGTATAGAGAAATTATTGTAATCGTGCACAAAAATCAGTAGAAATTTTGACAGTTTTTATAGTTTTACAACTCAGAGTATAGAGGACTTATTTTAATCGGGCAAAAATTATCAATCCAGATTTATCAAATTTTTGGCATATTATGCGTAATAGCGTCTTAAACTTTGGGCTTTGCAATTCTGTTCGTATGTCTGTGTGTGTGTGTGTATATATGTGTCTGTAAACACGATACATTGTTTATAACTATTATATTAAATGTGCAGATCTGTCTCAACTTTTCATCGATTTCCGATAACCGAAAGTGTAATTTTCAAAATCCTATAACTTAAACACTATTTCAAATAGATACATGAAATTTCAAATGTATGTGAAGTATTTACTTTTCTACCTTCTGTGAAATTTTGAGTAATTTCCGTTGACCGGAACTAGTAATTTTTGCTATTTCCGATTTCTCAAAAAAACGCATGTGAATTTATAAAGTGCTAAGAATATTCCGCACTATTATGCACATTTTATATGGCGTTCACTTGGTGTAAAATTCTTTTTTCTACGAGATTTTATTCTATTTTAAAAAGTTTAAGTATTTAAAATGGATTAAAATCATGTCTATAACCTGAGTTCCAATCTCCTGTTGTTGCATATAAGAAAATTCGAGAAAGTTTAGGGGAGATCACTCCCAGTTTATTTAAATATTAGAAAATGAAAAAAAAAAGAAATTTTAAGCTGTAGCATTATTAGTTTTCAATTTGAACTGGCGCCCAATGAGGCGGATGAAGTAAAAATACTTTTTAAGCCTGCTCCACCAAATGTTATTCTTCAAGACCTCACTTATCTACACATTAAATATCCGAACCTTGTGATACATTTAGGTTAGCTTGTGCCCTTCCTGGGACATAGACTGCTAACACATAATGCATTGGGTCGGCTTTTATTGTTATTGTAAGTAAAAATGCTTATCAGATAGGCGAAAAACAACTATAAATAATGTACAGCTGGTGACAGAACCTACTCTGAGTAAAATAAAGTAAGAATTTCAAAATATGGCCACATAGCATAATAGACCATTGGATGATTGAAAATCAGAAATCCATGCACAAACGTTTCGGCAATTAGTTGAGAAAGGCCAGATGTTGCCAATGCTTCAAACCTAAGCAGCTTGGTATCAGACGTTTTGCCGACGCTGCCGAAAGGAAACCAGAATTGGTAATCACATACGCGGCTCCACTCCTGTTTGATTTTGGAGTTTGCTCTCCCAATCTGACGACCCTCTGATGGTGCAAACTCAAGACTTTCAATCAGCAAAAAGTAAAAAATTTATGTAATACTAAATACGCCGACGAACAATTAGTACCTTACTTAGCACATGTTCCAGCTTTAAGTTTGTTTGCAACATGCGGGTACACCTTTTCTAAAGATTTTATAAACTCAGGAAAAGCTCTCTGTGGTCCACTATCATGTAAGATGTCTAACAAAACACGAGTACGTTCTTTACTGGATGTTTGTTGCGAAATTTTCATTTGACCTTCCCTGCCTATAATATATTTGGCAAACAAATGATCTGTCAAAAAATCTGCATCGATTTCATCAAGTAAATATTCAGTTTCTCGACGGAGAAGTTGGGAATGATTACTTTGCAAATTTCCATGAATAGGTCTTGTTTGTTCAGCATGTTCTGCAATGATAATAATATGCACAGTGTACATAATATAATGCTAGATTATATATATATATATATATATATATATATATATATATATATATATATATATATATATATATATATATATAAATTACATAGAAGTGTTATAATACATAAATATTACCATGAAGGTTTTGTTCATACGCTGATGTATCTATGTCACTATTTACCTAAAAACAAAACAATGAATTTAAAATATTATAAATTATATGCATTTAAACCTTATACCGTAGCAAATGGAAAAACTAGTACAAAAATAGAATAGAAACGTGTTAAAAGAATGGAGATGTGGTGGAATTTTAGAATTATTTTTTTTGGGGAATTGTATGTTTTAATGTTAGATGTAAATGTTATACATTATGTAATAAGTCTAGCGATGGCTGTTTTCTTTGCGAATGGCTGTGACAGGTTATTCGACTATCCAATGATACAAACAATAATAAGAAAAAACAACTCACATCGCATGATGCTTCATTTGTAACATTCCCTCTGTAGTGTTTCTCTTTCTGAGCTATATCGTTCTCTCTCCTATTTACCTGCACGCTTCGATTATTCGAAGTGTTGCCTGTTTGTGTTATTGTAATTCCATCACGGCTCGTTATATTGCCGGTCAGATTTAGTGTGTTTCCTTTTTGAACTATTACAAATCTGTCATCTTCGAGATCTTCCGACAATTCTTTGGATGCCATAACTGGAACAACGCGACTCAGCTTTTAACACTTTATATACAAGCTGTATATATATATATATATATATATATATATATATATATATATATATATATATATATATGTGCTTTCATTTATGTATTTATACATATATAGAGAAAACAGCAGGCCTATAGAAAACCGGAGCTATAGGCCTACAAAGTTTAATATAACCAATTCAAACTATTTTTCAAACACTTTCATGTTGTCTTAGATTACTCACAGATTCCTGTTGGCTAAAAATAGTTCAGACCGTACACCAAAGGTCTACTGTGCTGTTGTATTCGTGTAGAAGTGACTGTTGAATAAATGTATCAATTCACAGAACTACATTTCACCTGTTGGTGTCTACCCGTCGGACCAGTTTTGAACGTCCCTCGGCTAGATTTAGCCTGAACTATTGATTAAATTACACACTACAAAACCAGTCATGCATAAATTTCTCACCCGACTGTATCAGCTGACTTGTTTGTGTGTGATTGTGTTTTTTCTAAATCAGCCAGTATTTTTATGTTGATAAACGTTTCTATTGTTTAGCTAGTTTATCAACAATTAAATGAAGCACATTTTCAAACCTTTCTCGTTTACATGAAGCATGTCTAAATATAGGATTGGTAAGAATTATGAGTGACAAGTGGTAAGTCAAATAATACCACTGCAATCGCTGCCTGTGTATGCACAGTTTGGTAATCCTATAAATATATATATTCTTTCCTCTGCGTTCTTTTAATAAAGATGTTTGTGTCAGCATACTATGCGACATCTGGCTCGTTGACTCCAATTTAAGTCAGATTATATTTCTGAAAATGCTACTGTTGCATTCGTCCATCTGAGAAGAAACTACATTTTAGCAGTTTTTTTTTTTATATTTTTATTTTGTATTTTTTTCCTAGATGGGTTGCTGTCTACAAATGTTGAACATCATCTACAGGGGGTTCGATATTGAGATTTTTTCGTTTAGCCTGGATTCCAGTGCCAGTAATTGGGACGCTTGCACTTGCTGGCGTTGTACTGGACAACGACGTCTACACTTGGACGGCTGTGTTTATCGGCATTAGTATTCTCAGGCCCTACCATACCGACCCCCTCAACAGCTCTAAACGAGAAACCTATTTAGAATACATATTTAAAAATTGTTTTTATAGTTAGCTACGTTAGAAAGCGTCATATGGAGGAACTGCTGTATAAAACGTTTGGCTGACGCCATTGAAGCAAGGAGAAATCACGTCGACAATTTTCATAATTTAATAAGATTTTAGTCAGGATTTTATAAAAAGTATACAATTTAATTGAGCTGTCCATGATCGAAACAGTGTTTGTAAATGTTTTTTTTTCCAATGTCGTTTACAGCTTTAGAAAATATGAGTAGAAATATTTCCCTGTTGATGTTAGTTGTTTAATGTTATGTTTCTTTCGCCCTCAGTAGCGAAGAGAGGGTAGGGGAAACTTGTCCCCGGGCGCCGACCTTAGGAGGCGCCAAAATGGGTTGGGAAAAATAAATTGAAAGGTCGAGGGGGGTGCAAATCGAAAGTTTGAGGGGGGTTGCAAATCGAAATCTTGAGGGGGTGTGCAAATCGAAAAGTTTGTCCCCGGGCGCCGGGAAGGGTTCCTACGCCTCGGTTCGCCCTCGTTGATTTTTGTTATGACCATGACCAATTTCTCATTTATTCATTATCAAGCAACTTATTTTTCAGTTCATTGATTACTTGCTGCCTAAACTGTGTTAAATATCTGACAGGGAATGTTGTTTACTGGATTATCTTTACCATTATCCAAATCGCAAAATATAAATTAAATGACTTTTTAACTACTGTTATGAACAAGTATGAGGCTTGCTTGCTAGAACGTCCAAGAGTCTATACAGCTCTGGTGGGTACCTAGATTTATTGCGTCTAGACTTTGTAGAACAGAGTAATTAATTTTAAAACATGTTATGTGCTTGTATTTCTTTTTTTTTAATTTTTTCAAAGTATTCAGCTATAGTTGCTGTGTTTACAATTAGTGTATTTTTGGTTTGGAATCGGAGTTGCAGCGGTAATTTTAAGATTAATATTGCTTCTTCCTTCCTTTACTAATATTTATCGTCTAAAAGAAATATAACTTCTATTTTCTTTACTTCCTTTTGTAAAAACACTGACTGTTACATTATTTTCGCTTAATAAATCGTGATTTTAAAGTTTACACTGTTAACTCAGTTGACGCTTTTTTCAAAAATTACCCTACGTTACAGCTCAAACCCATCAAATTTTTTTTATTATAATTTTTTTTTCAATTTTTATAAAATTTTAATAAATGATCATTAGTTTTTTTAAATATCATCAAATTATATGTCATATTTAAAAAAAAACTGTAGGATTTTGTTTTAAGCATTACATCAGGTGTAAAATCATCTTTTTGTATTTTACTGTCAATATGCGATATGTCTGTGATGTAACATTTAATTTGTTTAAATGAAATTTGAAATGCTATTAAACAGTTGATGTGTCTCATGATTTCATGTGTACATTCTTGTCTTGCTGATTTATAAGTTGAAACTTCAGCAAAATAAATCTCATAATCAGTTCTTTGTTTTGGCCTATGGTTTTTTTTTATGTGCTTTCTGGCATGATACAAATGTATACCTACACATTTTTATATATTCGTTTATTAAGCTGAAACAGGCGATTCTGCCCTGGGCTAGACTGTGAGCACTTTGTGTTTATGTTCGCGTTAGTGTTTTCTTTGTGTTTAGGTTGGGTTTGCGTTGGTGGTTGCGTTTTGATTTGGTTCGTTTTTGTTCTTTCTTTTTTCGTTTGTGTTTTTTTCTTTGGATTTGTGTTTGTATTTGTGTTTGTGGTTGGTTTTACGGTTGGATTTGGTTTGTTTTCGTTTGCTTTTTCGTTTGTGTTTTTTTTCTTTGGGTTTGTGTTTGTGGTTGGTTTTGCGTTTGGATTTGGTTTGTTTTCGTTTGCTTTTTCGTTTGTTGTTTCCTTTGTGTTCGTATTGGTGTTTGTAGTTGTGGTTGGGTTTGTTGTTCGGTTTTTGTTTTCGTTTGCTTTTTTTTTGTTTTTTCTTCGTGTTTGTATAGGTGTTTGTGATTGTGGTTGGGTTTGTTGTTAGGTTTTTGTTTTCGTTTGTATTTGTAATTGTGTTAGCGTTATGTTTGCGTTTTGTTGTTTTGGTTGGTTGTGGTTTGGGTGGGCAATGCCGGGTTTATGATGATTACTAAACACACAGGTAATGGTCTTTGACAGAAAGGTTTTTCACAGAAGCCAGAGCAGGGCCTGGCCGAGACGGCTAGTATCTAATAAAACATAACTTTTTCTTCGTATTCTAAAAAGGTAATCTAGCCCGGTGTTTGTAAAAATAGTTCCCAAAATAAACTTTGGAACATATTTTTTTTTTTACTTTTAAATATAGGTGGCAAACAGAGCTTTGATTAAAGTATTTTACTTTTTATGTTGGTGTAGTTTGGTTGAATGTAAGCAACTTCAATAAATCACTTACAGTAAATATATCTAAAATTCGATGACACAGAATGCGATAAATTCAATATATGTCACAAATTCGAAACAATTTCATAAAGACGAAAACCAAATGATCACAGCACTTTGTCCAACACATTCACTTAAAAAATAAAAGATCTTGAGCCTCATTTATACAGTGCAAATAATATTTGATATACAGCTCACATTGTCTTCACACGAGGTGCATTCAAATTAATAACAAATCTAAACGTTATTCTCCGTTACACATTTATTTATTTAGACAATATACGTTTAGGATAAAGTGCTGAAACGTATGAAATACACAGTACATTGTTGAAAAAATGCACATCCAAAGAAAAAAATTCCTAATGTAACAGTAGGGGTATTGAACAACTAAATATGTTTTCTTTTTAAAATGTGTATTTTTGTATGCATTTACCTCAGAAAAGTTTTTTGACACGATAAATGCATTGCTATTGTGTAAACATTTGATGTCGGGTAGGGTACCATGTTTCACATCGCGATGAAAGGATAATTGTTGCCATTAGAAGTTTAAAAGTTTTCGAATAGATGGCGAAATTGTGTTATTCTCGATTTACGATATTTAAGAACATTTGAGACTTTAAAAGTTGAATTTTATCAAAGACTTTCATATCTTCTATCCTGAATTAAATGATGTGTACTGTCACATTAAAATGCGTAAATGTGTTTATTTATCACATTTATTTGTTGCATAACTAATCTGTTTATTTTATTATTATTTTTTTTAATATGTATGCAAAGATATTCAATAATATGTATGTAATAAAAATGGTAACATTACACTAAAAAGAAGGCACGCAGATGGAATTGTATCTCGTGAGCATCTTCACAAAAGAAAAAACAATATTAATAAGATGTATTCTCTACACACTAATGAAGCGAAATGTTGATACTCAAAAAGATTAAAATGACACATTATCTAACACATTCAGAGTTTTATTCACACGAAGAGAACTGTGCAGTTAGATTATTAACAATGTACATTGCATAAGGGTTGGTTTAAGAGTATGCTTATGTTTATGTTTTCGTGTTTGCGTTTAAGTTGTTAGGTGTTAGTAAAGCTAATGTTTATTTTTGTGTTTATATTTGAGTTTGTGTTTCTTTTTTGTTTATGTGGTTGTTATTTTAGATGAATAAGTGCGGAGAGGGGGTGATTTTATGCTTATCTTTGTGGTTGAGGTTAGTGTTTTTATACGCTTTTCCTTGTGTTCATGTCGTTGTTGATGTTGATGTTCATTGTTTGTGTTCATGTTAGTGTGCGTGTTCGTGTTTGTGTTTGTGTTCATGGATGAGGTTTTGGTGAGGGTTAGGGTTTATGTTTAATTTCATGTTTATGTTTGCGTTAATGTGGGTGTTTTTAGACGTAGAAGTGTGAGGAGGGGAGTAGCTTTCTGTCTATGTTCATTTATGTTTAGGTTTGTGGTAGGTCATCGCTAGGGTTAGGTAAATGGTTATATACATATTTTTTTTCTATATTTAAGGTTTATGTTTAAGTTTATTTTTGTTTGTGTTTATTTTAGGTGAAGGTTACTTTATGTGTATGTTTATGTTTTTGTATGTGTTTATTTCATTGTTTGAGCTTGTATTTATTAAGTTTTGATACTTATGTTTTTATTTGTGTTTAACGTTGAAGTGAGGGTTACATTACTTTTATGCTTAATTTTTTGTTGTATGTTTTTTTTGGTATGTTTATGCTTATGTTTAAATTTAAGTTAGTGTATGTGTTTGTATTAATGTTTAAGTTTAAAGTTGAGGTTTTTTGAGAATTTCTGGTTAGGGTTATGTTTATATTTGCATTGGTATTTATGCTCTTGTTTATGTGGTTGTTTTTAAGCATTGAAGTGCAGGGAGTGAAGAGGGTTTAGGTTTAATCTTTTGGTTGCGGTTATGGTGAGTGTTGGTCTATGTTAATGTACTTGTTTATTTTTGTTGTTCTTTGTTTTGAGAGTTAGTTACAAAGTTAACTATATCTATATATTTACTTTCTTGAACGTTGATTTTTGCATATAGACATGTAATTGGAAACTTAATAAATTCCCAAAATCCTGGTAGCGCCAGCTATTTGACGCTTAATAAACACACAAGTCACGGTCCTTTACAAAGTCTGTTCACAAAAGTCAGTGCAGAGCCTGGCCGGGACTGTATATATACAAACTGGTTTGAACATTAAAATGTTCGAACATTACAATTTTAGACATTGAATATAGAGGACTTTAAACAAACGAATATCGATTAAATAATAAGTGTAAGTTTTGTTAATATTCTTTCATACGGACCAAAAAAGCAAAAAGAAAGTCTTTATCAGGATTCAAGGTTAATTTTTCACGGATATAACAATAATTCAAGTTTTTTTAATGCATGCTTAAAAATGTTATACAACCTCATTTTAGGCAAATTGATTGGTTTTCTGTTGTTATCATTTTCAAATTACTTCTTCCAGTTTATGTGTATAAACATGTTTAAAAAATATAATCACTTTCACAATGTATTATGTGTTTTGTTTTAATAATGTTTCAACAAAATGTTTACATTTCCATATTGGTAATAAATCAAATATGACAAGTTGTATGTATTGTGAGACATACGTTTTTAAAAGCTAGTAGGCTGCAAACAGATTCATATTATTCTGTACCTGATAATGTATTCAGGATAGCACAAGTTTTTGTCAAAAATAGCAAAGTCTCGAAAACTTGAAGCATCTTCGATCATTACTGAGCGACATATACCATTTCCAGAACCGGAACTCATGTCTTGTAGTTCTAAAGAAAACGTAATTACTTTTTAACGGTCACAACGTATTTCAATTTTTATACATTACCAAACTATTTGATGTTAGAAAACAAACAAACAATTAAAAAAATCATCATTCTGTACCTGTTTCCCGGTCTTCCGTTTGTAAAACAAATACGTCTCCAAGGATCACCCTAGACAGAAACAAGTAGTTTCTGCCATCTTCTGACGCTGAAATAGGAATATTTTACCTAACAGATTACCACATTTATTATATAATGATAAATCTCCCTGTATATATATATATATATATATATATATATATATATATATATATATATATATATATGTATATGTATATTATATATATTATATATATATATATATATATATATATATATATATATATATATATATATATATATATATATATATATACATATATATATATATATATATATATTTATAATATATATATACATAATAATATACATATATATATATATATATATACTATACCTATATATATATATATATATATATATATATATACTATACCTGTGCGCTGAGATGCTTTCATTGGAGATTCAGAGCACAAAAAGGCTCCTCCAACCATGTTGTCAGGGCCGTTAAAACTACTTTCATTCAGTCCATTCTGAGCTATTGTAGCAACATCAGTTGAATGTGCACCAAAAAAAAAGATAGAACTCGTTGATATCGCTGAAAATTTCTTTTGTCATAAAGCTCTTATCAGTCAGGATTTCAAAGAGCTGAAAATTGTTACATACGGGCATGCATGGTCGACTTAGCTTTTGTAACTGTTTCTTTCTTTGAAGGTCGTACGACATAAAAAGTGGAATGTTTTCGATTCGTTGCACCTCTACTGAGTCAGGGTCAAGCAAAAAGTCCAATCTTGTGGAAATTATTTCACTGATTGCAGTAGCTGTTTCCATATTAACGTCGACGTAAGTTACACCTTGTTGTAAAAGCAATGAATTACTTCTATGGGAAGCATCTATATAACAAGACCAATATGTAGGAATGCAATCTTCAACATTATGGTTTATTTGGTTGGCTCTCTCATCAGGTTGGCCAGGAATAACCTTTTTAATTGTATCTTTAACCATACCTTCTACTGCAGCATACAGTTTGCTAAACATGCCTGGGTCATTGATGTTAGGACCATTCCCATGCTGATTACAACCAGAGCCAATTCGAATAGAATTATTTCCCTCCTGATTAATCGTGTTTCTCTCTTGATGTATGCTGTTTCCATGCTCATTCGTTGTATTACCAATATTGATTGAACTGTTTCCAGACTGATTTATATTGTTTCCTATCTGATTTGTTCTATTGTTTGTCTGATTTACTGTGTTTCCTACATTGTATTCAACATTTCCTTCCTGATTTACATTGTTATCCCTTTGCCAAATTCTGTTTCCTATTCTAGTTATAACGTTTCTATCGTTCGTAATTTGGTTAGCACACTCTTTTCTGCGTTGATATTTTATTTTGAGATAGATCGCAAAGCAAATGATTGCGATGAAACAAAGACCTTCTACAATCATCTTCAGTAATCTTTTCCAATTTATAATGTAATGACTAAGACTAATCTATCCAATGTTTGCTGGTTTACAAGGGTGTTAAAACTGTAAACTGAATAATAGTCTCGAATAAATATTTTTCAAACACTTCATATCACAAATAAATACTTATCGGATTTAATTCAATTATTTAAAATTATATACAGAGCTGAATATACTTTGCATTTAATATCAAATTAGAATAAAGTAACTATTATGGTGTTTAATTAGCAAAAAAAAAGCAATTTAACAATTTTGAAAAGACGCATATGTATTAAGATTCTAAAAACATATATTTTTTAAGCACATAGGCTAGTCATAAGAAAGTCATTGTGCTTGCTTAAGGTACTACTTACAAAGATTGCTGCGAACAATTAATATTATTCAAACACTGGGAACATAAAGCTGGAACACACGTCTAACTGCGCGATTCACGAATACACTCAATTCTCTAAGCAGAGCCTGTTAGAGGTTTACAACTGTCGTCATAACAACATATAAACTATTTATGAACGCTGATCTGTTGTTTCTAAAGTAAATCGTAAATGCGTGACTTATTAGCAATATTTTTCTCAAACCTAGGCCAATGAAAAGATATTGTGGTCACCACTATATTAGCTCTGTTGAATCAAGTAGTATCTTTGACCTCCTATGTCAGGTGCTAAGATAGCCGACGGTGCACACAGGGTGCCAACCGCACATTATGACCCGTTCGCCGCCGCTTCTAATTTCAATTTCAATTTTTTTTTTGAGTTACATATAGTTAAAGCTTATACAGATTTGTAAACTACAGTAGGACCCGAATTTTTGTAAATTATACAACGCTTCTAAAACATATTGAAATAACAAGAACATAGTGTTTTGAAAGCGAGGTTATGATAGGTATATATACAACTATTTATCATTGTTTCAAAGTGATTTTCTTTATCGCACATGCCGATTAAGCAGCCAGTGAATCGATGGGTTTGCGTTGTTGGAGGTTATGCCCTTTCTGTGTTTGTTTATTTATTTTTTGTCAAAGCGCATGCCAGCTTTTCAGCATACTTATTGAAATATTTAACAGCAATGATAGAAGGTGATAAAGATTTATAAAATGTTAATGATATTTAGTTATATAATTAGACATACGTATATACTTTGACACGTTACTTATTTTATTATAGCTAACAATTCTAAATATTCAAAACAAATCTTATATTTTTAACATATATAAGAGCATAAACAACGTACTAAAAATCCTAATTAAAATTCAAAGAGAATTTTTTTTAAAATAACAATTTTAGTATTACCATTATTTTGTAAACTAATAAAAACTTTTCATAAAATGTTTTAGGTTTTTTAGTGCAATATATTTTTATACTTACACTATGGAGAAATCATCGGCAAATGCAATGTTTCATTCAGCAAAGCAATGTGTCTAGTAGATTTCCTTTTGAAAGTACCATTTTAATTATTCACCAGTTAGCTCTCATACAATTGATTTTCTTTTAAAAATAGAATATCCTAGCAAACGAGCGAAACAAGTTCTGAAACATTCATAACATAACACAACAATGGTAACAATGTGCACGGGCTATATGATCGATACATTTAGAATAGCTATGAGAGCGGCCTTGAGTTTGTATCGCTATAACTAGATATATTCAGGTAACAAAATAAAGCAGCATTTTAAATGGATGTAGATTTACAAAGAAAATGTCTCTTTTTTATATATGGTGGTGTGCGAACGTAAGACCCTATTTATGTAAAGGTCTTATAAACAAAAAGTGACTCCTGAAATGGAACAAATGAAGGTGTTCTCTAGTTCTACTATACCATCTCTAATGTGTTCACAATATGTTTAATGTAATCCAATGTTAAATACATTGTCTGCTATCTATTGTGATTTTCAAACCAGCGCTTAAAACGTATTAAATAGATTTAATACTATCAGAACGTGAGTTCGTTAAGATCACCTTGAGTACAATTATACAGTCTAGTATTGCGCTGATAAACATAGGCATGTTCGCTGATGTCTGTCCGTGGAACACACTTTACCAATATTTAATATCAAGTAAAATTTCGTACAGTTCTAAAAAACAAAAATGAAACGGAAAAATGCGCAACTAATAACAGAGCACAAAATACTTACTGTAACGGTGAAATGTTAGTGGAATGTATGTTGGGAGTGTGTGTGTTGAAAGGCGATATTGGATCAGGGAGACAGGGTGACTGTGCGCATGCGCGAGAGGAAGGAACGAGGAGAGAAGGCGAGTAAGAAGATGGCGTAGTCTGATAATGAACACGATGCCTGTATGAACCAAAATAAAGTATGAAAAACAATAGGAACAAGGCTTGACTTGTGGTTTTTGTGTGTGTATTATATAAGGTAGGGAAAAGGCCTGTGACACTTACGCTACGAAAAAATTGCTCTGATATAAATTTACAAAGAGCCCAGAAAAAATACCAAGACAGAATGTAAGCAAACAGAAAAATGTGCAAAGAGAAATTTCAGAACACATGAAAACTTAAGTACACAGAAAGTCTCACGCATATATATATATATATATATATATATATATATATATATATATATATATATATAAGAGGATTCTCGCAATGTGTGTGTGTTTGTGTTTGAGATAGGGAGGCGGCATTCATTAATTTACAAAAATATCGGTATGAAATTTACTTATTATGAATACACACATACACACACAACTCAACTCAAAGGCATACATATCATTTTTATTAGACGATACTTCCGGCCGTCTACATGTTTCTTAACAAAAATTAACTTTTATCCATGCAAATAAATACATTTTTTAAACAAAAGATTAGTTTGGGCTACATCATTGACAAACTTGTGTCATGTAAAACGACCTCTAACAAAAAAGAATGTATGCTTTCGATTTTTATTGAAGATTTTAATTTTCAGTTTAACGTGATTGATATTTCATTATTTTTGTCCCTAACTTTAAGTAGCATGATATTAAAAAAAAAACAAGTTAAAATTTACAAATATTGAACAAACATTTACGATTAACACAATGAACAAATCTGTATAAATCATAAACGTGCTTGAGGTCAATACTTTCTATCGATAGGCCAGGTAGCGTATAATCGATATTTTCAGATACTAATCAATAAAAAGCAATCACTGCTCCAAAAAGACAGTAATACTTGCTGTTATTTATTAGTTGTATTTACGTATTGGTAATGTAAAAAGAAAGAAGAAAGCAAGAAAAAATAATATAAAGTATTTATTGAAGATAGTGTCATGATTTCTAAAAAAAAATTGTGTCAATTCTAAAACAAACGTATAAACCAAAATAAAACAATAATTGTGTAATAGACGAAGCACTAAGCATAAGGACAAAGTAATCCCGTAAAATTTTCAATATCTTCTGCTCATTTGGATATGTTGATTCCATGGAACCTTTCTTATCCGAATTACTTGGTCTTTAGTCGTCTTCAGTTTGGCCTTCTTCGCGTTTGTCTACATCACTTTTGTCTTCATCACTTTCCTCGTGTATCGCTTTCTCAGACAGAGCAATTGATTCTTCTAGTTCTTGCATCAGTAAATCAAAATCGTTTTTCTCTTCGTCATTGCAACTTTCCTCATCATTCGCCTTTAGCGCCAACTCAATTGCATGTTCGACTGTTTCTTGTATACAGTCAACATTACTTTTATCCGTACGGCTTTCTCTGTGTTTGTCTTTATTTGTTGTTGCCCCACTAGAGTTGCTTATTTGAATAACTGTGTTTTCACTCTCATTAAATGTGTTGTTACAGCTAGTGATTGTGTTTCCTGACTCGGTGATTTTGTTTCCTATCTGAATGACAGTGTTTCCTACTTGGTTTGTTTCGTTCCCTGTCTCCGTAGTCACGTTTCCTTCTTGTTTTATTGTATTTCGTGATTGAAACACAAAGTTATCACATTGCTTTGACCGATTTCCTGTTCTTGTCTCCACATTCCTTATTCGCGTTACACTGTTTTGTTTTTGAGTGATAATATTTCCATATTTTATCTTACTATTTGGTTGGTGAGACTTAGCGTTTGATCTATATAAGTCGAGTGATGTTTCACTGGGAACTTTTTGCGTGTGTGTGATCTTGGTAGTCGTGTCATCGATATGTGTTTGCGTGGCGACGTTTATTGTTAGAATGTCAAAGTTTGGAGTGTCGGTTCCCCTGTTGATGGTTGTTGTGCCACAGAGATACGTTTGAGACGCAACGCTAATTGTAAGAATTCCTGTGTCAGTTTGTTTGTTTCGTAGTACGGGTTCTCTTTGTGTATCCATTTTGAAAATACAGAAAAATGTGTAGGATAATTAATCCAACTGTCTTTGTCTTTTTTTAAAAATTGTACTTAATCTCGTAGTTTTTTTAAACACATAATTAAAAATATTTTTCATGGTTATATAAAGTCCATGTCTAATGAATTTATTTTGGTTTAAGTTTTCGATCTTCCAGCTCCCGAATGAAGCGGCATAGGTGTTTTATTTTGTTCTGGACTATCTTTAATCTAAAAGTAAAACAAAGGCATTTCCATTAATTTATATTTTAGCTTGCATATTTTACAACATACTATCAATTTCGTGGGACGACAGTCGAGTGCTAAAATGGCAACCCGAAAATTTCGAGTTAGAATCCATCAATAGAACGCCCTATACATTGTTTCGGATTTCCATAGGCATGTGCGTTGATGTCTGTTCGTTGAACACACTTTACCAATATTTAATATCAAGTAAAGTTTCGCACAGTTCTAAAAAATAAAAGCGAAACGAAAAAATGCACTAAGCATAGTGCTGACAGGAACATCCATTCATATGCAGAGGTCAAGAAACATATGACCTCTACTTCATCTGCCGAGTGGATCGTTAAGTCTAAGATGAATAATTACTTGTTTTTTTTTTAAACAATTTAGCAAACAATATTTATTAGATAAATGGTTGGCATATGATTTTCAAATGATCAATATTCATCATCATTACATTTAATGAAATACCTATGCCATTATCATAGTTTCTTAATGTAATTTTTCGTCCCTATTGTCTGTGAATATTAATGTCTCTCATCTTTTGTCCCATCGGACCTCATAATATTTACATTTTGTCATTCGTTGCTTACTATTACATACATACCCCGGAACTTAAAATTCAACTAAAATTATTTTGAACTTCATTTTATAGGAAAAAGAATTAAAATGAAACCAATGTACATACATAATGAAATAATCATTAAACAAAATTATTTTTACTTACATACAATTATACTGACTGTAGTAAATTCGCTACTTTAACTGGGAAATATTTTGTTTTGCTTTTTGTCGAAATAATTCTTATTTGTGAGTGTATAGTTTCTACATTTAGATTGCCAATCGATTAATGTGTGTAACATTTCCGTTAGAAATATCAGTCTAAAAGGCTTTAGGTAAATCTATTTTTTTAAAAAGCAAGTAGGCCTATATTAAAGTCTCCAAATAAATTGAAACCTTTTACCTGTCAGGCTAGTGTATCCACATACGCCGATCAGGTGCAATAAAGACGTAAGTGTAAACTAAGCCGTATCGATTTTGTTTCAACCGATTGAATAACTTGAATGTTAAGTATGATCCTAACTATACATTAAAAGCGCGCTGTACTATTTAAGCGAAATCGATTTAATATTTTACACAAGTTTGTTTAGCAATTTATGGCAGCAATACCTGTTATGACTTTAATGATTATTAGATAAATTGCAATAAAGTGATTTGTTCTTTCTTGCACAATAAAAATAACACTTGTTGCATATGCTTAGTTCAGATTTCGTCTAGATTTCTGAAGAAACTGATTATTTACAGCGCCTGGGAGTATTTAAACTTACAATCCACATTCTTTACCTCACTTATTTACAAACAACGGTCATTGAAATAAGCATGACGTATAAGAATATTTGTGAGAGTACTTGATTTTTTTTTTACAATAATATACCATGTTAAAAACGAATAAATGTATACCACCTATAACTGGTTGCACAACAAGTCTGTGCTAGCACTGTTAGCTAAAGCTGAATAAGACTGTTGTTAACACACATTCAATTGTATACAGTGTTTATTTCAGTTTTTTTTCCGGTTGAAAGCACTTAAAACTTGAGGGCGGGGGGGGGGGGCACTTAAATGTTCGGGGGGAGGGAGTCAAACACTTGTTACAGTAAAGTATATTATCTCTTTAAAACATATTTCTTCAGTTTCGCTCTTGGTGTGATATACTTGCTTCGGTTGGGACTCCCCCACCCATTCCCGACTGAAGAGATGATCCCTGATAGAAACTCTGTATGGCACGACGATACAGTGTTGTCAGCATATTATTGTCGTCTTATGAGGAGTGTGTGTAAAAATTACTGCAAACTAGCTACAGTAATCTCAATAAAACAGATATTGTTAGTCACCTCACAAGTTAAAGACAATTACCTATAACTATCTTTAACTTGTGAGGTAGCTAACATTATCTGCTTAATAACTAATTGCATTAACGTCACTGCAATTACCGTTTGTATCAATCGCAATGAAGTAAGCATTCTTGAAAAAGGGATATTTTTGTTTAGTTTGTAGTTATTCCTCCGTTTGAATTAGAGGCCAACAAGTAAACATGAATTACAACAACAAGTCAAATTAGTACTTCAATTAAGTATTATATAATAGGCCGACTACAGTTTGCAAAGAACACACATTTTATTTATGCTAAAAATCATATATACTATTTCAATAGTTTTAATCTTTTTAAAGAGCAAAAAAGAAAGTACTGGTTGTGAATTATATAAGCGAATAAAAATTATTTATAAGTGAATTACAATATACACTTATCAAGAGGAAACGAAATTATATACACCAAGCTAAGTAAATGATGTAGATGTTTAATAATGAATACATCTTGCACATCTTTTTTATAAAAAACAAATAAAAGAAAATATTTAAAAAAAACATAGACCTACATTACCAACTAAATAAGTTATTTAATAACCTTGGTTTATTAAACTTGCTTACAAAAAGCTAAGCTTTTAAAACTTAAGTATCCGCTGTAGAAATTTACATTTGGTCTTTTAATTTCTTTGCAACATGCGGGTATTCACTTTCTAAACAATTTATGAACTCAGGAAATGCTCTCCGTGGTCCAGAGTCTAATAATTTATCTAGTAAAACACGTGTGCGATCCTTTCTATACTTCTGTTCCAGAATTTCGTTTTGAGCATCCAAGTCTATGATACATTTAGAAAACAGGTGCGCTGTTAATTGCTTAGCATCGAGTTCCTCAAGTAAGAATTTATACTCTTTTGTTAATATACTTCTGTGTTTGTCTCTCAGTTTTCCTCGAATGGGTATAGTTTGGTCAGTGGAATCTGTCAACAAATTAGAAAGAAAACAATATAGAGAGAGAATGAGAGAGAGAATGAGAGTGTGAGAGAGATGCAAAGAAGGGGAGAGAGCTAAGATATTGTATATAACATTTCCAAGATACGAATTTGTTTTTACCGTCAACACCCGATGCTTCTGTCGCTTCATCATGATGTTCCTAGATGTTAAAAAGAAAAAAAAAAATATATAAATATAAATCATGTATGAAAGTTGATAAACGTGTACATAGAAAAATGTAAAATTAAGCGGTAATATATATATAATTTTTCACTTCGTGTGTTATTTGATGTCATTTTTTTAAAAATTATTATTTAATTGTGGTGTCAGGAGCTTTTTTTCTATTTACAAGTGGATATTTTATAAATTTAGTCAAACTTGCCTTCTATAAAATCATTACTCAAATATACATTTTAACATATCAAGCCAAACCAAACTACAGATTGTAGAGATCATAAAACCAGCTGTATCTGGGTTTTTGCTATAATTATATGTGTGTTGTTTTAAATGCATATATGTATCCCTTATACGTATATAAAATAACTGGTTAACTTACGTCGTATTCTGTCTCATTTGTTACATTTCCTGATTGATAGGTAAAGTTCCCTTCCTCAGTAATTTCATTATCTCTCTGATACACATCACCACTGGCAACATTTGAAGTGTTCCCTATCTCTATCACCGTGTTTCCCTTCTTTGTGATCTTATTGCCTATCTGTGTTATGTTTCGACCTCTCTGGTTCGGACGTGGCATGTATTCATCTTCTACTGACTTGTTGGCCGCCATATTAAAGCCTCAATTAAGGCTTTTAGCCTGAAATTTCACAAACCATTTTATAGTGGCAAGAATTTTTAAAAAAAAAAATGCAAACTCTAATAGATTTAACTCTTGAAAATAAAAAATAATATACTTAATTCTTGTGGATATTTAAACTATTAGACACATACCCATTTACATTCACGCTTCTAAGTAAACTATAAAACAAAGCATAAATATATCAATATTTTCAAAAATTTGCTTTTTAAGATTATAATTGTTTTTTTTAATCATCACCTATTGCAGTTAATTAATCATTAAAAATACATTAGATAAGTTGTTTTTTTTAAAAAACCGTTTATTTTGGATTTGTAGAAGCAAATAATATTGCTTCTGCATTGGCAACATCTCAAAAAATTTAAATAAGCAAATAACATACAGGAAATTCCTAAACTTATAACTCTAATGAAATATAGCGTAATCATGGCTAGTGTAAAACAACTCAAAAAACTTAAGCTCACACATTAAATATGAACCATTAATATAGTTATTCCAAAAAGTATTTGGCTAACACTTCGAAATGAAGAATGTCGAGTGATATAAGCGAAATAACACCCACGTAGCAGCGAATAATATCTACATGATTTAACATACACAGTACGTAACAGCAATATTCGAATTAGTAGTGGCGATTTGGGGTTTCTATGCAATTTGTGGGTTACCTTGGAATCGATTGATTTATCCCCTTTCTAGAAGCCCGTAAAATCAAATTAAATTTAATAAAAGAAATAGCTCTGTATACCAATAAAGAATCACCATTTCTACTTACTGTGTCTGGCTGTGAATCTAAACTAATCATTAAAACATGAACGTTGTACAAGCGAATGCAGTCGAACGAGTATCGATTTATTTTAAATACCGCATTTCAAGGAAGACCAAAACACGAGACTCTGTGTTAAATAACCAATATATATTGGAAATTATTTAGCCCCTTTTGGGATTTAAAAAGGAAACGTCACAGTGAAAAAGAAGTTCTTTTTCTAAATATATAAATCATGTTTATTTTTTTAGAATTAACTGGACGTTTTGAAGATTCCGTTTCTGCTCATTTTACTACATTACGTTTAAAATATTAATTTACAAATACATGTGACAATACATAATACAATTTCCGTTAGAATAAACGGAGATGTATTATAATACAGATCTGCTGTTTTAGTCAAAAGTATCTATTACGTAATAATTTATATGTGGTTGTCAATTGGGTATTATTTAAATAAATTTAAGTTGTCTAAATAACCATCATTATAATGTGTGTATTACTGTGATGTATATTAAACTATTGAAAATATTGGTACTTTTATTCTGGGTACCAGTGGCGGAACTAGAAAAAAAGGCTCCCCCGCAAAAAATGGGCCCCCCTATATATATATATATATATATATATATATATATATATATATATATATATATATATATATATATATATATATATATATATATATATATATATATATATATATATATATATATATATATATATATTAGTAGCCTGTTTCAATAAATTTTAAATAATCTATTTCATGAGTAGTTTAATCTGTTTCGTTGCAATATATAACCACCCTGAGACAACAAACTAGACAAAATTATGTCCAAACTCATTTCGGGGCTTGAAATCAACGTGATTTTTTCTAATGCAAACTGCTATTGTCTTGGCTAAACATTTAATTGACAAGCTATATCATAACCAATCTCAGAGCCAGTGGCGAAACAAATCATATAAAATATATGAATACTATAGTAAATATATATTTACCATAATCGTTTTGTACGTTGGTTAATTTATTAATGTCATTATTTACCTAGAAACAAAACAATGAATTAAATACAAAAAAATTTATATGCATTTAAATATTTTAACGTACCAAATCGAGAAACAATAGTCAGTCATGCCCCTAAACTTGCACCTAAGCTCAAACTTGACAAAAGTCGCATTTAAAGTTTCTTTCAGGCAACGCTTCGGGAGGGTGGAGTGGACATAGAATTAAATGTATAATGAGAGCAAATGTGTAGGAATATTTGTTTTTTTAGGGGGATTCCACGTTCTATTCTTAGATATAATTGTTACACATTTTGTAATAAGTCTAGCTGTTTTCTACGTAAAACTCCGTGCCAGCTTATTCTTTTTTTCCTAAACCAAAACAAAGTAATAAAAAGCAAATTCCCCCCCCCCCCCCCCCCCCATGTAATGTTTTTTTTAAAGGGAAGCAATTATGTTTTCCTAATTTGTCAAGGGAAATAATGAGGCTAAAAGATTAAATGTAAATAAGATTCAGACACAATTAAATTTTTTTTTAAACGTTGATACATTTGTTTTTATTTTGTTTGATGGACATATCGACGATTATTAATATAATTTTGGAAAATGAAAATTTAATACATGCAATTCAATCTATTATTCAAACACTTACAAGGTGTCTTAGACTTTCTTCTATTCCCGTTAGCTAAAAATAGTTCTGACCGAACACCATTGGCCTACTGTATACATGTAGAATTGGCAGTTGAATAAATTTAACATACCACTCAACAACACCGACATTTTAGCTGTAGGCGTCTACCCGTCAAACCAGTTTCGAACGTCCCTCGGCTAGATTTAGTCTGAACTATTGATTAAATTACACACTGCAAAATCAGTCATGCATAATTTTCTCACCCGACTGTATCAGCTGACTTGTTTGTGTGTGATTGTGTTATTTTTCTAAATTAGCCTGTATGTTCTTGTGGCAAAAATTATTGAATTTATAGCAAAGGCGAACTTTAAAACTTCAATCTAAACATATGTTAAACTAGTAACAAAAATCAGCAAAAGCTCTATCGGACAAATGGGACAAATACAATAGAAAGTATCTCATCATATGAAGTGTTGTGTCTGCACTATGCTCATTAGCGTCGGTTTCCTTAACGTGAGTCAAGAAAACGATCAGTACTAACTAGACTTAGATATTTTCAACAGACTCTAACAGGAAAGCATTTTTATAGTTTAGAAATTACAAGCGATTCCACCCAGAAATTAAGTACTCTTTTTTTCTGTAACAAATGGTCTGGCTAGCCATGTTTCCAGAGAGTAGTAATTGATTTATTGAATGTCAAATATATTGATCCAACATAATGACAAAAACTAATGAAAGACAAAATATATTAAAAGGAAACCAATAAATCGACGTTTAATTCGTTTTTGTTTTTAAAACTACATTGCGATCATTTCAATCATAGTTTGCCCATTCATGTTTATTCATAACAAAGTATGTTTAACTGGACATTAACATCAGCAGAATTTAATAAGCAATGCATAGCCATATGTGCTTTACTTAGTCTGCTAATGATTGAATGATTATTGTCTTGAAAATGTAAACCTTAACCCATTTTAATTTTTACATTAAAAGAAATTAAATGTGAATGAAACAGTAGAAGAGAAAAAAAATGGGAACTCAGTTTTAATACAGTCATCAACGCAAAACAAAATACTAGTCCAAAGTAATTGTTGGTTAATTTAATAATTATTTCAATTTAAAATGTCTAATCTACAGAAAATGTATAAAAATGCATTATTATTTAACTTAACTTTACAATATAGCATGTTATAAATAGCAAGTAACTTGCTTTTATGCACCATGCAAATTAAAAACCAGTATGATTTTATTTTAAATTAAACAACATAAATGGTGAGAGCTTTTTGCGGCACAAAAAGGAGACCGTGATAAGATTATATGACAAGTACAGAGGCTGTTTACTAAGTATAAACAAGTTATAAATTCAATAGGTCAAGCTAAATTTTAAATATTCCTTGATACCAAAGTATTGTTGTAAAACATACGAATGAAATATAGTCTAATTCATAATAATAATTACAATGACTAACTCATTAAATAAAGTCATAATGATAGCGAATTTTTATTTTATTTTAGTTTTTAATTATTAAATGTTGGTTTTCAGTTGATTATCGTATAAAAGCTAGAAACAATACTTCACATAAAACTCATACCAATACGATACATTTCATTTAAAAAATACCACACATATCTGAAGAAATAAAAACAACAGACTTATAAATGATTTGAATCAGCATTTAAAGTCTTTTGTACGCAATGATGTACTCAGGCAAGCACAGTCTTTTATCATAGATGGCGAATTTACGGAAAATTCCATTTCCGTCTGACAATACGGAGCCTTGGGGCGCACTCGGCACATCTGCAGGCCCTGCAAGATACAAGAGTGCAATACATTGCATATTTCGGCTTTTTCTTCTGTTGTGTAGGTACAGTACTATTGATTATAAAACATCAATTAATTTAATTTTGTGTGTGTTTTTCTGGACCTAATTTCCATGTATGTTTTAAAATTATAAAATATTTCTAGAGTTTTTTTTTTTCAAAATCTACACAGCTGTCTGTATTTTAGTTAGTAAAATAATGATAAATGATTATATGGCCCATATAAATGTTAGTGTATGAAATTTTAGAATTCTATGAAAAGTTTTTTTAAGAAGGCCATGTTGCCATGGCAAACATATTTTCAAATGAGTCCCTGTTGCTTGCAAATATTTTCCTTTAAGTACTCCAACTTAGATATACACAGATAAATAAAACGTATTATTTACTGAGGTTTTTTTTTTTCTTGAGCCTACTTTAAGTTTTTAATTTTTTAAATTAAAACACTTTTAATGATGCATTTTAGGTGAGCATAGCTATATTTATTTTAAAGAGACATAGTTTAAAGTCAGCACCTTTACTTGAAGTTATTGTTCCATCTTTCTCACAAGCTTCCCCAAGTATAGCCCTGACAAGAAACATCGTGCGGATCTCATCGCCAAAATCTAAACAATAATTAGAAAAAATACAATTAAAGAATTATTTTATTTACTGGCATTATTGTACTAATGAACACATTCTACTAGAGGGAATATGTATAGAAAAAAAAACTACACAATAAACAGTAAAATTTAAATGTGTAGTGCAAATCGTTTTTCTTAAGTTAATTTTTACTTTGTAGTTAGCTCTTCATCAGTAAAATAAAAACGTTAAATGCAGTCAAGTCTGTAATAGCAATAAATAAACCAACTGCAATTTAATTTTTTCTAAAGACAGTACATAGATATGTGATAACTCAACAAACAGTATATAGTTATAATCAGTGAAATGGAAAAAAGGCAATGGTAATATGAGCTTACAATTGTTACCCAATGATTCTATCATTACAAGAAAAATGTTATCATAATAGACTAATCAGTTACCCGTGTATTTGTCCGATGTTGTTGAAGATTCCGTACAGATCACAGCGTTACCGTACTCGTCTTTAGCGCTGGTGTTAATTGCTGGGTCCAGTCCTTTAGTTGACATGGCATCGACCAGGCAGGAACTGACGCCATGGAACAGGTAATGTTCGTTGATGACGTCATCCAGCTGGGCTCTCATGGATGTCTCAAGGTGTCTACTGGTCATGACATCACCAAGTTTTACACGCTGGTGAAGTGGTAACGTACTCAGCCGTTGGTGTATTTCTGCTCTCTTTGTTTGGTACATCAGTTTAATTTTTTCATTGTTGATTTTCAGAACTTTTACAACCACTGGACGCATATTTCCCAACGTCCATGTTTTAACTAATAAATTCTCCACTGATGATTTAGTTTTAGAATCGACTTCAACATACTGATGCTCTAAATTGTCGATGGCTGATTTCGTTTCATTATTGATAACAAAAAATACATACTGTCCATCAACGGTTTCTTTAATTTTTTTGCCGACATCAGCGTAATGATATTTTCCACCATCAACTGCCACTTTACTGACATCAGCGTAATGATGTTTTCCACCATCAACCTCCACTTTACCGACATCAGCGTGATGATGATTTCCACCATCAACTGCCACTTTACTGACATCAGCGTGATGATGATTTCCACCATCAACAGCCACTTTACTGACATCAGCGTGATGATGATTTCCACCATCAACCTCCACTTTACTGACATCAGCGTAATGATGTTTTCCACCATCGACTGCCACTTTACCGACATCAGCGTAATGATGTTCTCCACCATCAACTGCCACTTTACTGACATCAGCGTGATGATGATTTCCACCATAAACTGCTACTTTACTGACATCAGCGTAATGATATTTTCCACCATCAACTGCCACTTTACCGACATCAGCGTAATGATGTTTTCCACCATCAACTGCCACTTTACCGACATCAACGTAATGGAGTTGTCCTTCAGACGCTGGTTGGACATCACTGTCATTAAATATAAATGGTCTCCAGCGGGTAGATTCAGGAAAGAAACTCTTCATTCTGTACCCTGTAGTCGGTGCCGTGAACGCGCCTAGTGGTATGTCCGGAATTGAAAAAGCCCCAACTCCGCTCATATCAACACTATCCTCTGTACTTTTTTGTTTATTTTCTTTTACATTGTTTTCATTTCCGGAGTCGTTTATTTTCTGTCCAGTTACATTTACGGTGTTATCGACCTGATTTACTGTTTGATCCGATACTTTTAGCTCTGTTCCGGTTTGATCTGAAGATTTTCCGGACAGGTGTATTGTGTTTCCGGTTAAATTTATCTCGTTACCTGCCTGATTTAAAGTGTTGTCCGTTTGTGTTATCGTGTCCCCTGTCTGGTTGATTTCGCTTCCGGTCTTACTAGCATCGTTTCCGGTCTGATTCAGTGTGTCTCCGGATTCAATAATCGTATTTCCGGTTAGATTTATATTGTTTTCCGATTGTTTTACAGTGTTACCTGTCTGGTTGATTGTATCACCTGATTGATTTACTGTCAGTCCAGATTGTTTCGAACTGCCCCCAATCTCATTTGTTGTATCCCCAATTTGATTGATTGTGTGTCCAGTTTTAGTTATCTTATTATCCTTCATCTTTACTTTGTTGCCTCTCTGCTTTACAGTATTATCTCTCTGATGTACCGTATCTCCTGTCTGATTTACAGTGTTGCCTTTCTGATTTACAGTAGCCCCAGACATACCCTCCCCGCCTTCTACCTTATTGACAGTATCTCCTATTTGGTTTATCGTATGCCCTGACTGAGAGATAGAATTTCCCGACATTTCCACATCATTGTCTTCCTGTTCTACTGTATTTCCTTCTGTAGTGATTGTGTCTCCTTTTTGATTTACAATGTTCCCTTCTTGACTGACTGCAACACCCGACATTCCATTCCCCAAGTCAATCTTATTTGAAGTATTTCCTGTTTGATTTACACAATGTCCAGATTGTCCGTATGTGTTATCTCCCTGTTCTGTAGAATTTTCCGTTTGGCTACCATTCACGCCTTGAGCATAGTAGCCGCTTGCGGTCCCCTTCGTAGGACCCGTTCCTCGGCCTCCAACCACATTTAGACTCACACCTGGCACACTGACCCCACTGTTAAACCTGTCGTCAGTTACACTTGACCCACCCCCACTGCTTTGAAAACCTCCTCTATTCGTCCTGTTTCTTGCATGAGTCCCGTCACTTTGTATGATGTCAGAACTTGTCTCTTCTTGGTGGTCCGCGTCATCCTCTGTGTGCACATTGTGAACGTTATGTTGCATCATCTCGTTGTACATCCATGCTGCTATACCATACACCCAGAGACAAACCTTAAGGAGGTTGTTTAATGTCATACCTAGCAGTGACTGGTTACTTTCTTTGCTATTTCTTTCCATCTCCAGAATAAACGCAGTTTTGTTTAGTATCAGTGAGATAAATTAGTCATACACATCAGGATATATTTCGATCTTTGTTTTAGCTTCCATAAAAGGTAACGTCCATTTATATTAAGTTCTGAACTTTGCCTTATTAAAAAGCAAATAAGATTCATTTTATTTTCATAAGCTACAAGTACAATGAAAAAAAAATTACAACTATGATTCAAATAATTATTAAATACCCCAAAAAATGCATTTGTTTATTATAAGTACGAATTTTTCAATTTTATGTTTATTAGATAATTATTTGCTAGATTAATATAAATTCTTCACTTTTTTAAAATGTGTCTTTTAGGCTAAAAAATCAAAAATAAAATGTTACTTACGCAACAATTATTAATATCACGATATCATCTATATTGAAATATCGATACTAAAAACATTAATCCTTAATCTTAACTCTACATTAAAACCATTAAAAAAACAACTTTCCACACCTAGCGACTGTGTCAACACTCTTCTATCGTTTGACGCTTACGCCGATTTGGAAGCTTTAACATTGAAAACTCTTCAGATCAGTCATGGAGTTGTAAGTTATAAATATAAATATGAAGAGTTGCGTCTGTTTTTATACGAACCTACGTCCCAACACGTTATGTTTACTGAGTGACGTCACTGAAGAAGAGTAGAGGACAACCTCGATACAACAAAACAAAAAAAAAATCAATAATTGTTTTGATAGATCAGGTATGTTCATAAAGCCCCATTCCAACTTCACGCCTACATGCATTATATGTTAACTGTGATGGGTGAAAATGATAAACACAAATAATAATTGTGTTAAAAATATAAAAAGAGAGAAGCAGAATAATATTGCATTTTAGTCTAACGTTTAAGCTCTAGTTGGAAAATTTTGGTTTATGTGTCGTATGTGTTTCTAAATATAGATCCTTAGACTAATATATGTTATGTAAGTAAATCTAACAGTAAACACAAACTGTTTGACCTTGCGCTATTTCAGACACACAGACACGCATTACTGACTAAATCATATTATTAAAGAGCAACGCCTATTAAAAACATTATCTAGTTAGTTTCAAAATAAAGAAGTAATTAAAATATTGATTAGTGTACATTTACTCAAGTAAATCGTAATTAACATTTAGAACTTTGCCGAAAAAATCAATAAAACGTGATTACATGTTCTATTTATATCTTATTTATTATAAAATGACGAGGGTCGACACTTGTAACTAAATCAAGTACAATCTGACAAGCTATTCAGAATCTGACAGTTGAATATGTTTGAACAAGACCTTGCGAGAACACGACACATTGTATGTGTTGATCTCTATATTTAGGCATACTTGAAATAAACCAACATTTAAAAGGCTATAGCATTTACGCCTTAATGTGTATTTTATTAACACTTAAACGTTGTATGCTGTTTATTTGCGGTTTCTTTTATATTTGTTTCTTCGTTGATAATTTATAATTTTAAAACTTACCACAAGCACATACATTTTTTTCCACAAAAGTTTCGATGGTGTATAACACTTAGTGAAGATCAATTTTGAACAAATTTGAATTATATGACCGTTAAACACAAGTAATTAACAAAGAAATACATGTACCAAAAGTGTAACGTGATGCCTAGCATAAACGATCGATTTAGGAGATCGGTAGGGGGGGGGGGGGTATAGAGAGGCGGAACTGGTGGTAGTTTATACAACGAGTTTCTCTGTATAAAATAACCCGGAAACTAAAGGTAACGCCTGACGTAAACAAACGTTATAAATTACCCGTAAACAGTTTAAAAGATCGTCGTTCTCTACATTTCTACATCGTATCAGAGAGAATAAATATCCTAACAGATTCGACACAACATATATTTCTTGAGTTATTTAAGCAAACAAATACAGAAACAAACTAAAATAAAGCACAATTGTTCATTACAAATCTAAATTTCTTGGAAAACAACAAGCATTGAATTGACTGTATTGATCCAAGCAAAATAATCAATACTCATCAATAAATAAATATTTGAGCTTTCTTTGTTTAGTTGGAACTTTAGGGAAAAAATCAATTTTTAAAAATCGATTATTTAGATAGCTGTTAAAAACTAATTGAAGCAAGATTTCAAACATTACTCGTTTACATGGGGCATGTCTAAAAATAGAAAGAGTAAGAATTAGGTGTGCAAAATGGATGTCACTATATACCACTGCAATTCCTGCCTGTGTATAATCCACAGTTTGGTAATCATTTGAAAAAAATTCTTTCTTATGCTCCGTTTTTAATTGAATGTTGGACAGGAATTTTTTAATGCAATTTGTTTTAATGCATTTTGTTTATTTATTTAGTGACGTGTTTGTTTTGTTGATGGTATTATTTAATGTGTTTCCAAAATGTAATTAAGGTATTTTTTCGTGAGCTGCATTGTTTTCAGCAATACCTATTAGTGCTTCCTAATTGTGTATATACAGTCCTAAACAATCGGTAAGATTTGTTTCAATTTTTTTCTCAAAACACGATTGTTTTATACTTATTTTAGATCGATCATAATGAGAAAGCAAACGATGAGAAAGCATATATATATATATATATATATATATATATATATATATATATATATATATATATATATATATATATATATATATATATATATATGATATGATATTAATTGATCATTTCTTATTAATTTCATGCTGATTAAGACTACTTTAGCCAATTGCAGATTGTATTTAGGTTTAACGAATATATTTTATTGAAATTAACCGTAAAATTATACATGCAACAAGGCTAATCAAGAAAATTTTCTAAGAGTTATATTTAATTACTCGATGTTATATTCCGCGCTAAGTATGATTACATAACACCTTATGTCCATAAAATATTATATTACGTTTTATTAAATGAATATGGTTTTGGAGGTTGGAAGTTTAAAAAAAAATTATTTAGCTTTTTTAAAATATGCACTTTTATCGCTCCTTAACATTTATAAAAGGAACAACGGAAATAATTCAGTACATATTTTTTATTTATGTAAAACACAATTTTAAAAAGAGGGAACACATAAGGATTGTGCTTTTAAAAAATTACGTATATATCTAGGTTAAGGCTTGTAAGTTTATAACTATTACCATAATAATTTATACAATATTTCTGAATGCAGCGCTATTGTTTCCAAATGTATTGCTAAATAACACAGCCTGTAATTATAAAGTGCTATTGCTGTAAAGTTTTTATCACAAAGAGACAAATTGACATCAGTAGAACCCTGCCATTCTCTTTGCGAGTTGAAGAAACAGCGAATTAGCTGCCATTCTTAATGTTAAAATCCGTTAAAGGCAATACAGAAGATGGCAGCAAACTATCCAACGATGTGGTTGTAAATGACTCGGTAAAAAGTATTTTAAAATGCATTTGCTTTCAACTTTATTATGTTACGAAATACACACACATTAATAAACGAAACACGTATTTAACTTATTCTAAATATTAATTTTCAAAAACACGTTTTTTTCTTTTTCTTTTAACATTTGGAAACTATAACAATATATGCTTACATCTCAGTACGTAACACATAAACACACAATTGTAAGAGTTGTATTATAAAATAAAGTTACAAATCACACTATCTTTTAAATGCATACATATATTTTCTGAGCAAAAAAACCACAGCAATAATACTAGAGCTGTGGAGATCATACATAGCAACTGAGCAGAATAATTTCTATTATGCATAGTGTGATAGATACGTTAACAAATTAACAATAACAAAAAAAAACTTATTTTAAGTTGGTAGATTAAGGTACCAAGTCAAAAGTGTTGTTTTAATATTAACTTATATATGTCGTGCTATTATGTGTAAAATATGCAAGGGAACTTAGCATGTCAGTCATTTTCTATAACGTTATTAAGGTAGCGTCCCTTATTTTATTTTTATTTTTTTCGAAATACGTTAACATATCAAAGTTTAAAAGATATTGTTATTTTGACAGAAATAAGTAATTTGTCCACAGTATATCTGTGTTGTTCATCATTCAAGAACTAACCATAAACATAGTGTGTAGTTTTTTATCATCGAAGGAATTAAGCAGCGCTATTTTCTTAAATTTGTTGATTTATTAAAGACATCTACTACATTTTTGTTAAAGTAAATATAGAGATACCTTTAAATCGAAATGAAACAACTGTGAAAAAAACATTAAGAGCAAAATATCTTATATAAAAGTCGATATAGTATGCATAAAAATATAATAATTAGTTAAACTTAAACAATATGCATTGAAAATAACTTTAGTGCAATTTAATGAATTGTGCATTAGTGAATATTTTCACCCACAACGAATTCTTTAATACTGTCCGCTTCAACATACGTATTTTCGTCACACAGGTCGTCATTGATTTCGTCTTCATCGCTATCGTCGTCATCCTTTTCCTCGCTTATAACTCTTTCAGACCGAGCTATTGATTCCTCTAGTGCTTCCAAAAGTAAATTAAATTCAGTTTTGTCTTCATCATTGCTTCTGTCCTCATCAATTTCGTCTTCTACAATGTCACTTGCATATTTCACTAATGTTTTTTTCAAATCTTTAATATTACCCTTTCCCGTAAGAATACCTTTGTGGTTGTCATTTGCTGTCGAGTCACTAGCGTTGTTTATTTGAATAACTGTGTTGTCTCTCTGTTCAAATATATTTTCACGGCTATTTACCTTATTTCCTGATTCTATGGACTTAACTCCAATGAGAATAATATTGTTTCCACTTTGAATTGTTTGATTCCCCGTCTCCGTTGTTACGTTTTCTTTCTTTATTATATTGTTTTTAGCTTGGAAAATAAAATTACCGACAGAAGTGAAAACATTTCTTTTTTTAGTAGTAGTGTTGTTTGTATTTACTATCTTATTTTCTGTTTGAATGACGATGTCTCTTTTGTCGGTCTTTGTATTGGTTGTTTGTGTCTCCGTGTTTGGTGGTGTTTGTGTGTCATGGGCGTTTGTGATACTGTTGTCTTTGTGTGTGTGTTCAACAATGGCTTGTGTAACAGCACCATCTTTGGGTTTCAGGGTTTGTGGCTTGCCTTGTCTAGTGTCATCCTTGTGTGTTTGTGTGTTTAGTGTTGTGTCAAAGTGATGTGTTTGCGTTGCTGCGTTGATCGTTAGAGTGTCAAAGTTTGGTGTTTGTGTAGCAATGTTTGTGGACCGTGAATAAGAGTTATGTGTCTGAGATGCAGCGTTTATCGTAAGAGATTTTGTGAGCTGGTTTTGTATGTCAGGTGCTATTTGCACACCTTTCGCTTTTTTATTCATTTCAAAAGTTAAAAGACAGTTGGGGCTAGAAAATTGCTTCTTATTGATCTGATTTATTCAGGTAAAAATGTGTTTTATATGTGGACCCAAACATTATAAATTATAACTTATCAACGTCTGAGAAACGTGTTCAAACTATTCGTCCTTGATCCGCCAGCTTTCTGATTAAGTGTATAGAGTCTTGTTCTGGATAGTGTTTTGTCTGGAATAAAACATAACTCTCTTAATTATCATATATCTTAAGTTAATTTTTTCAAAATCAATAACATCGTTTACATCATTTGAAAGATTAGATTTAATGATTTATTTATAGGCAAATTACACTAATAAACAAAATTCAAATAATATGTTTTAAAGAACAAGGAAAACGTTTTGAATCCGAAATAGTATTGTAAGCACATAATCATCGTTACATGTGTTGTATTTGATTCTTCCACATTAGTTGTATAGGCTACAAGGTGAATAAAGTCTTATAATACATTTCCATTAAATTATAAGGTTACGTAGCCATTTCTTGTAATAACAAACGAGAAAGTTGGGTAATCTAATATTGCAATAAGGATTTGAACAGTGTTTTCTTGTAGTAACAAATACACATCAATCTTTATGTAAAACAGGAGTTTAATGTTAGTCTTTAGCTTTTTACAAATAGAGCCCTCATATGTAGTGGTCTGTTGTCTATGTCTGACTTTGATCCTTGTCGGCTTTTTTTATGTTCGTTTTTTGTCCTAAGCCTATGTTTTATAATTATCCGTCAATTTACCTTCCCAGTCATTTATTGATCAAGATAGCGATATGTTAAATGTAAGTTATGGAATTGGTAATTTATAGAGTTAGTGTTGGTGTTAGGTATACAGAGATGGACACGGAGAAGTGTGGGGATACGGATATTGAGATGGCTGAGGATATGTATAGTTCAGGGGTCGGCAACCTTTTTAGACGGAAGAGCCAAAAGTTACAATTTTCAAAATTTCCCAGTTTTTAAAGAGCCACCAACTCCCCCCCCCCCACCTATATTTGGTATTTGATTAGGATTAGGTAAATAAATTGTATTTGTAATTGTATTTAAAATAAATACCCTTAAATATAAAATAATATTTATTATTATAAAAACATACAAGTTTCGCCAGAATAATAAACTTAGTAATCAAATAATATAAATACAGGACTACATCAATCCTCTTTAGAAGCTGTTAACTTTTTTTTTCTTTCTTGACGGATATCCACGGCACAGAAGGTGTTTGCCATTAGCCAGGCAAGCCTCAACACGGCTAACTTCGACTAACTGGCTTGGATATCGGTTTGATTACCGTGTATCGGTCGCTTCTGTCCTTTGGTTCTCACCAGACTTATCTTCCACCCCACTGAACACAGGGTAAAGTCGTAACCCACCGTCCAGTACCCGGCTCAACAGTAGGAAGCTATTAACTAAACAAAAAATAACGTTACATATGTCAAATTAATGTTAATTGGCAGATAGGGAAATGCATTCTCAATAAAATAACATTCCCCATTTAACGATATTTAAAAAAGTCGGCACATGGGCAGTGGCAAGCATGGAATAGTCGCCACCGAGCTGGCCACAGCAAGGCTGTAGGGCTGGGTCTTGTGCTCAAGCCGCTGTCAGCTGTCCGTATACTTACTACTGCACCTATTCTCAATGCTCTTTTATGAGTGTTTTACCCTGTTTAAAGTTGAGTTTCTTTGCAGTATAATATTAGTTGCAAGTTTTGAAAATGAAATAATATAATTATTAATAGGTGTGCAAGTAGCTGGAGAGCCGCATCTTGACATCAAAAGAACCGCATTCGGATCGCGAGCCGCAGGTTGCCTACCCCTGGTATAGTTTGTATTGTAAAGAACAAAACTGCGCAGGTCTTAATTGAAAGGATGTTAGCTTATCGGCAGGCTAACACCGGATGTTGGTGCAGTGAGAGGTTGTTTTTTTTTACAGAGATGGTGTTCTACAAACCTATAAAACTTATTGTTGTAAATAGTTTGTAGGTCTACACAGTTATAAATAAATAACAGTGAGTGCCCACAGCTTTAGCACTCAGTACAAACTGTTTCAGCACTGAGTACCCATAGCAGTGGCAATATGTAGCTACAGCACTGTCATGGGTAATCAATAGCAGTATCATTCGAGTACAACACCAGTAACACGTAGTACCAAAAGCAGAAACATTGTGTACCATCAACAATAGCAATGAGTACCCACACCAGTGGCACTGAGTACCCACACCAGTGGCACTGAGTACCCACACCAGTGGCACTGAGTACCCACACCAGTGGCACTGAGTACCCACACACTAAATACCCAAGCAGCTGCATTGAGCATGGACGAATATATACAACGGCGGAACACTGTCATTATTTAACAGTATTTGTTCACGTGGTTTGTGTGCATAGCAAATAATAAGTCGAATAATACATATGCGTCTTTATTAGTTGACCTTGAAAAGATGTTCACAAAAAGTGTGTAACCAGGGACAACTAAAGCTATACACATTGAGGAAGTCCTTTCGTATGTTGTGTGTTACTGTAGTAACAATGCTTCAAAGTACCCATTCATAAGAGTTTAACAGTGAGCAGGTTCAGCAGAGTTATGTAACTCTATGCCTGAGCTACTAACCTTTAGTTTTCATTAATTTTACAAGCGAGTCTACATCTCCTTACATGTCCACATGTTTAGTTTGTGATATTCTATTGTTCGTGATTTTATATTTACAGAAAAACGTGTAGGTAGAAATAATAAAATGACCTGGACTAAAAAACTTTTTATTACTGTTTGGTCCATTAGTGCCGGAACGCCGATTTCGCGATATACCGTAATTAGCATAAACGATATGTCCAAATTTAAAAACAACAATATACCTCAAATTCAGTGTCAGTATGATGAGAGAAAATCAGCACAAATAATTTTTTACAAGCTTGGAACATAATTCAGGCATTAAGGGGTTAATAGTACGCCCAATACATCCTAATGAGCTGTAGTAAAGTGGGTCGTAGTTCACGCTTAACACGGCGTTTATCATAGGTTGCCGTGTTAGCAATACATTTACTACACGCCTTTATAGCCAAAAGTAAAAAAAATGCTTAAATTAATGTTTAACGTGGGACGGAGTGGTCTAGCGGTAGAGAGCTGGACTGCTAACCCGTTAGTCTCGAGTTCGAATCCGAGTTCAAGTCAGTAGACCGTCCCTGAGTCAACCCAACTCTGATGGGTACTAACTCCTGTTAGGGAAAGTAAAGGCGGCTGGGCATAGTGCTGACCACACTATCTCTTCATATGCCGAGGTCACAGAAACAAGTGAACTCTACTTCACTTGCCCCATAGACCGTTAGGTTTGAAAGGGAAACTAATGTTTAACTTAGAAAATATATTTTACTTACGTAACGAAATAACAGGTTACTATAAATGTGTTCGTTTAATGACTCTATTATGGTTGGCTGTGTGTCAAAGGTCATGTATCTAAATTTAGAAAGCAAATCATTATACCTTATTTACATTAATTTAGAGTTAGTAGATATAATTATAGTTTAAAAAAATAATTTCTAAGAATTATTTATTTTTACCACGCTTAATAAAAGGTTGTGCATAGTCAGTAATAAAATCAAGCTAATATAGCATGAATTAGTTGATCTCTATCATTATATACTTTAATGATGTAAAACATCTACTTTATACTTTAATATTATGGTTTATTTTGTCGTAATAACTTTTAATGTTGAAGATGTACGGTAAAATACTACATAAAATAATGAATGCGTTCGTTCACCGACTATCTAGAATATTCATTCACCTACCCTTGCTATGCTTAAATCAGCGTTAGTGTACATAACAACAAAGACTCACCCGTAGAAGCCATTGAAAAACTGCAGCGATAGTCTTTGAAACTTTTTTTGTAAAATTAAAAATCAAGTTCTATTTAGTTCTAAACCAGTACAGTTAGGAAAAAAAATTACTATTGAACCCTCTTTAAAAAAAAAAACGTTTCCGTCCTATTTTCATAGAAAATTTCCCAACTTAGTCACCAAGTTTGCCATAACTGGTTCTACAAGTTTCTACGAGCAAAACATCACTGCCTAACTCGAACAAATCAACTGCTGCGTGACCTAATGTAGCCTATATAGAACGGCGCTAGGGGCTTGATCGTAACAGGTTGTAAGGTTGTGTTTTTTTATCTTATCGTCATGTAAATAAAACATTCTTAACAACTACTGAAGGGAAACTATAAGCTTGGTTCTGTTAGTATGCGCTTCGCGTTTATATATTAAAATTAAGCAGACATTTAATTGACGAATAACTACATGATTTTAAAAATAAAATAAAAACCGTCGTGTTCTGTTTTAATTTGACCAATCGAATAGTCATAGTTTACTAAATAGTATGGGTTAATAATTTAGAATATGTAAAAATTAAAAGATTGCCTATTTGAAAACGTGGAGGTCCGAGTGACGTAGCCTATAATGAATCAACATTAATAAAGATTACAATATACTAAACCGAAACAACATTTATATTTAAAGAATATACATGCCAGAGGCGTAGCGACACTTCCCGACGCCCGGGGACAAACTTTCAATTGGCGGCCCCATCGGGAGCAAATTTTAAATTTGTACCCCCCTCCCCCCCCCCCTCAAACTTTCGATTTGCAATCCCCCCCTCCCCCCTCAAACTGCAAAAATGCAGCTAAAATGACATTTTAATTTGTTTTTACAACCCATTTTGGCGCCCCCTAAGGTCGGCGCCCGGGGACGTATGTCCCCCCCCCCTACCCCCCCCCCCCCCCCGTTCCCCCCCCCCCCATCGCTACGCCTCTGATACATGCTTTGAACTATTCACACCACTTACATCCGTAGTTTAAACACATATTTTAGAATTATGAATGAGCTCGTTGTTATCAAGACACAACTTATAAGAGCCAAGTGGATAAAATATAAAATCTTTACTAAAAATGTTTGAATTACACAATATTACATACAAAGTATAGTAAGCAAGAAAATATATTGGATAAATAGTTGAATGACAAAGTATTTTAAAGATTAAATGTAAAGGATAAAAATAATTAAATCACAGAATGTATAAAAGAAAAATATATTAGTTAAAAGGTTTAAATAACTAAATATTTCATGCTAAATATTTAATGACAGAATATTTTTTATCAGAAAGCAATATATACAGCAACAAATTAAAATATCGTAAATTCGTTTGTACTAATGTTTTTTTTATGTAAATCTGCCTTAATGTGAAGACTGCATATAGTTCTAGACTTTTTTTAGTCCATGTTAATTACTATTTATTGACTATCAGGAAACATTTATAAAATCGGATGAATTCTATCATAAATTTAAATTAAATAGCTTTTTATAATTTCTATTTTAAAATTTAAATTAAATACCTGTTTATAATTTCTATTTTGAAATCGCTATATTATGGTTAACCCTCCTCTGTGGTCAAACCCCTATGGTCAAAGCCCATCTGTGGTGAAAGCACCGTTGTGGACAAAGTGCATATAGTAAAACCTCTTTCACACATTCACAATTCTTATTGCTATTGAATTTGTAGTTGACCTATTAGCTTGTGAGCAATGTCTGGATAAGCTGCTTGTAAAGAATTTATAAACTCTGGAAAAGCTCTTCTTGGCCCGGAATGAAACAAAATCTCTAACAAAGTTTGCGTGCGTTCTCTGCGTGTCGTTTTCTGTGAAATCTGGCTGAATGCATCTGAGTCTATAATGCATTTTGTAAAGAGGTGAGGCGACACATATTTAGCATCGATTTCCTCGAGTAAGTATTCGTAGTGTTCACGTAGAAGTTGCCGGTGCATGGGCTGCAAGTTTCCTCGGATAGGTTTCGTTTGGTCAGCTAAATCTGCAATTTTGTTTAAAATAAATGAGTATAAATAAAAACAAAAAACTTTTTGTTCATATTTTTACTGGAAAAATGTATCTAACATAAATGCTAAGAATTAAAGTTTTTACCATCAGCGCTCGTTATATCATCGGATGGTACTTTTACATTATGGTTTACCTTGAAAAAAAATAATATTAAAGAAACATATAGAAATCAAGAATAAACTAATGGATTGAACACAATTTTAAAAAATTAAGAAAAAAATGATTTTATTAAAATGAATGTAAATCAAGAAGAAAATAAAGTGCATAAAATCAGAAAAATAGTATACTTAAAATATATTTTCATTAAGTGTAATTCGATTTTATAATTTTTACAGTAGGTGATTGTTTACATATCTACACATATTAATGCGTCACTTTCCTAACTCTCGCGAATATCGTAACATTCATGATTAATCTCGACCATAGGATAGCCAGTATTCTTAAACTACCTAACTTTTTCCAAATTAAATATATACATAATTTACATAAACCGCACCAAGTTCACACCATAATTATAATTATACTATTTACATTTTAGATGCCAGTATTGATATTTGTGTATACATTGATCCTACTTGAGAAACAAAGTCGAGTTTACTTACACCATAGCCGTCCTCGTTTGTTTCATTTCCTTTCTGATAGGTGAAGTTCCCTTCCTCCGTTATGATATTATCTCTCTGATACACGTCACCACTGGCGACATTTGAGGTGTTGTCTATCTGTATCAACGTGTTGTTTCTCTGAGTTATCCTATTGCCTATCTGTGTGATGGTCCGACCGCTTTGGCTTGGACGTGGTACATATACATCGTCTAGTTTATTTGTTGCCATAGTAACGCCTCACTATTTATGTTATACTGTTCTTTTTCTCACCTGGAATTTTACTAAAGTAAGTAAAGTTTCCCTTTCAAACCTGACGGTCTATGGGGCAAGTGAAGTAGAGTTCACTTGTTTCTGTGACCTCGGCACATGAAGAGATAGTGTGGTCAACACTATGCCCCGCCGCCTTTACTTTCCCTAACAGGAATTAGGTACCCATCAGAGTTGGGTGGACTCAGGGACGGTCTTCTGACTTGTACCCGGATTCGAATTCGAGACTTACGGGTTAGCAGTCCAGCTGGAATTTTACTACTATTATAATAACACCTAGTCAAAGAAGATTGAAACTCTTATAAGTCTCATTGATGATTTTGATAAACTACTAAATTATTATACTAATAAAGCATTCGAATGAATACCACTTTACTCCAACTAACTACACAGGAATAAAAACATAGCCGTTGTACGGTTGCTTTCATAAAAAAGAGTTTGATAATTTAAATTAATTATTTCATATTTAAATAGTACTCATTGTTTAGATGCAAAAAGTGGTATGGTTTTCTTCAAATGCACTCTACACAATATGTTTAAAATTGTAACTGTTAATTAATCTAAAAACATAATAAATTAACTTTTAGAAAACTGTTGAAGAGGTTGGTAGTGCATTCAGGGGCGTAGCGAGGGTGGGGTGGGGGGGGGGGGGGGGTGGGGGGTGCGTCCCGCACCGGGTGACACCATTTAGGGGGGTGACACCAAGGCAAAAAATAGCAAAATATAATAGAGAAAAACTTGAAGGGGGGGGGGGGTGCAAATCGAAAGTTTGAGGGGGGGGGGGGGTACAAATCGAAAGTTCGAGGGGGTTGCAAATCGAAAATTTGAAAGCTTGTCCCCGGGAAGGGTCGCTACGCCTCTGGGGGAGGGGGGGTGACACCATTAAGTGCCGCACCGGGTGACACCCGACCTCGCTACGCCACTGAGTGTATTCTATTTCTAGGAAATCCACACTACCTTGACCTGACCTGTATTGATCCTGGCACACGGCAGAAATAAACTGTAACAAAACACACAGCGTGCAGTAATGGAAGCGACGATCAATTGAAATCGCAACAAGGCGAAAACATCGATGTTGTTGTCTTGTTTGTAAGGTAGAGATGGAAACAAGTTTGAACAAAACGTCGAGTAAAGTCCTTTATGTTGGTTTAGTTAGTGATAGTGCGATATTTTTTCCCCACGAAAACGTAACAACGTTTTTAACTGTTACTCCTTACACGATTATAAAACATTTCAATTGATCAGTATTATTTTTATTTCATGTAAATATACATAATACTTAGACTTGAATAATACATGTTTTAGAGCCGTAATACATGAGATGTTAAGCAAGACGCATGTTAACATTAATACGTGCGATACATAGGTCTCTTACAAATCATAAAACTCTATTTGAAGCCACATTTAACCTACTAACCTACTAACCTAAACAGCCAGCCTGACGTGACGGTGACACATCCTACAATGTCATTCATAATCTTTCCCAGTTCGTGCCCAAGACACTAACGCTATACAAGGCGATAGTGTAGTCAGCACTATGCCCATCTTTCTTTGTTCCCCTAACGAACTCGAGATCTCTTGGTTAGCAGTCTAGCTCTGTACCGGTCAACCACAGAATCCCACATGTTATTACTTCCAAGTTTATTAAGAATATAGAAACTATTAACTGTTGTAACTTAATCAATTAATGCTGGACACATGAAAACAACTAACAATGGTTTAACGTACACTGTTATTGTTGTGCTATTTTTAATATTTGTCGTATTCATGCCCTAAGCAAGTTTGGAAGTTTTCACTAAAAGCAACATTTTTTTGTTGCTTTACTGTTATGCTTATAATCAGCAGTGTCAAGTGTCTTACTTTTTAGGAAGATTCACTTTCAAAGAAGAAAAAGACAATAAGAAAGGTACCATTCCGACGGGGTTCGAAAACTTTTTATACGCTTTATTAAATTAGTATTATTTAGGTCAGTCTGAATCTCCTTTCTATATATCTACCCTTACACTAGAACAAACCTTAGTCCTAGAGAATAACATCAAATTAAAACCAACGAAACCTTTGAATCCAGAGCTCAACCCTTCCTTCAACACGGAACGTAACGCTACAAGTATCACTTGCAATTCAAACGACATGACATACAGAGCAGAAAAACCCTCGATATTAAAAGCCACCGCCTGTAAAAATAGACGTACTATAGCCCAAATTACGGATGTAAATTTTTGTAAAGTGTCAATCATACAATACAAATATCCCACTTACTTATAGGGTCAGAAAGGAAATGAAATCGCCAAATAAAGTTTTCATCAGTGGCCGTAGCAATAAGACGGTAATGAAAGCTAAAAACTGTCTTGTTTAATCTGATTTTTTTAATGTAGAAAATTACTTTTATAATTATAAATACTTATTTTAAAGTTTTTATTCAATCCAATTCTTTTTTTTAGTTCAAGGAGGCATGTTAGCAATATATTTACATTTTTGATAAATTTAAAGAGTTAAATTTTTCAGTTACATGTCCCTAGAAAATTATTAATTCCTCTCAATTCTTCTATTAGGAAAAACTTTGGTACTAGAGAAAACTCTCACCTTAAAACCAACGAAACCTTTGTTACTAGTGGTAAGGCTTTCTGAACATTACATCTGGAAGGACTTAAGAAGTATAACTAAACCAATCATAATTATGATCCTCGAAAATCTAAAACTTCATCATTATCCTGTGTAAAGTAGTGGTCGAATGGTAGAGCTTACGACAGCTCATCCGAATGTCTGGAGTTCGGATCTCGTTCTCGAGTACGTAAGACATCCCTGAATTTACCCATATCTGAAGGGAGTGAAACTTACGAACGGTAAAATATGGCACGATATGGCCGAGGAGTATCTGAATGACTGTAAACTCAAGAAGACCTAAGTTTGGACTCCAGACAATTGAGGCTTGCTACATGAGGACGGTTACGTAACAATGAGAGATACTAAAAAAATTCAATCAATTACTGCCCGGTAGTTTGTTCTTGATTAGCGAAAAGATATGGAAGCAAATCCAGAAAGGCAGGCTGAAATCAATGTCATCAGATGGAACATATTGACACATGATATTAAGTATCTAAAACATACAATAATAAACACATTCTAGATATGTAAGGAGTTTATTTTAAAATCAATATAAAAAGTAAATTCAAAAAAAGTTTTATAAAAGTTTAGTGGACATGAAATTTAAAAACAAGTGCATCCATTAACGTTCGAAAATGTATTTACATGTTTAGAATCAAGACAATCAAGTTTATACAATGATGCTGGTCATGCTAATTTACTTTACATTTTGCGGTACTTGATGAGGAATTCCGGATAGCACAGGTTGCTTTTGTAGAAAGCGAACTCGCGGAGTAGCGATTCGCCGTCAACCATGACGGAGCCGTACTTTTCATGCCCGGAACTGGAACTGACTTGCTTCAAATCTATAAAAAATGTGTTTTTTATTACGCTAAAAATATTTTTTCTTAAGGCGATTTTTTTAAGCAGAGTGTCGTAGCATATAATTGTGTTTGCACATTAATTTGCCATTTTCCTACCTTCATTTGTATTTTGTTCTAGTTCGTCTCTACTGATTACAAATACTTCACCAAGAATAGCCCTGATCAGGAAAATGCTGTTATCTCCATTAGCGCTTCCTGAATTTAACATAGAAACTGCAAAAAACATACTAGTTATACAAAGATCGGCTTCAAATTTACGTTTATTTCAGCTTGCTATCTTTCAGTAATCGCTCAAACTAATATATTTGCAATGCAAAATTATACGATGTATGCAATCATATTATTGTCTAATTCTAAAATGGGGTATTTTTACCTGTATATTGATCTGCTTTCATTGAAGACTCTGTACACCAAATAGCTCTTCCTACTGAGTTTTGACTCAATCCATCCCGAGCAATGGAATCAATACAGCTTGGAGGAGCCCCATAGAAAAGATAATACTCGTTGATGTCCCTAAACAGCTCAGTTCTCATAAAGCTTTGATAGGTCAGAACTTCTCCAAGATTCCAAGGTAGTTTCAAAATAGGCTGGCACGGACGATTTAGCTTACGCAGTAGTGCTTTCCTTGCAGAATCGTACTTTAAGAAAAGTTGTATGTTTTCGATTCGTAGAACATCAAACACATCAATTGATTGGTGAACAAGCTCTGAGTTCCACGTGGATTTTATTAGCTGAACGATTTCATTTTTTGTTGTAGAATCAACTTGACAATACTTCGGCAATGCTTGAGAAAGCAACGAACTAGCGTTAGTAAACTGTTCATGGCACGACCAATATGTAGGTATTATGTCCGCGACATCAGTACTTGTTTTAGTAACTGGACACACATTTTCAACATTGTCTTGTGAACTATTATTTTCTAGTGTCCTTGTCACTTTTTTCTTTATCCATGTGGATAGTTTTTGCATAAAGTTTGGATCAGTAAGAGGCAAGCTATTTTCAGTCCGATTTGAACCACTTCCAATTTGAATTGAATTAATACCTTGCTGCGTAACAGAGCTGTTTGTCTGATTAAATACGTTATCGTGCTCAATGGTTGTGTTCCCTATGTTGATTGAATTAATATTAGATTGATTTATATTGTTTCCTGTCTGGTTTACTATGTTGTTTTTCTGATTGACATTGTTTCCTAAACTACATTCAAAGATTCCTTGCTGAGTTACACGGTTATCTACCTGACATGTGGTATTTCCTATCCGAGTAATGATGTTTCCAAGTTGATAAACGAAACTTCTGTTTGCCAATTGAGTACTTTGTCCTTGATTCGCTCTTTCTATTTTGTCAGATGTTATTTTTATGTATAACAAAAGAGAAATAGTTGTTAATAAACATATGAGTTCTACAATCATGATTTTCATAATCGTCCATTCTCCAAACATTGTTCTAGATGATTTGCAGTTTAATCTGTGATGGATCGGTAAATAGATCGTTTATTTACACACTTTTATTACCTTCTACTAGATAACTACTTTCTACAAAATAAGTGTCGACAGGAAAACATCTAATTACCTGTTGTCGAAAACAATTTCCTGAGATATTTAAGCCAACAAGTTTTCATGCAACAAATAGAACGACGTCTTCTATTTGATTGCCACCTAACTGAAATTTTCCTAGAATACCAAACCCATCAGCAAATCAATACTGATCCTGTTCATCTATGAACATAATCAATACCGTTAATTAGGCGGTCTTACTGTGAATATTTAACAAGAGACATGACGATGTTCCGGCGTGTATGGTACAGGCTAGATTTGCAAATTGAACATCAGGTTGCCTGGAAAAATTACCAAAGCGGAACTGTGGATAAAAAAACTGGGTAAAGCCCTATTGGTACAGAAATATAAAAAAAATGGAAATGGATAGGACCCAGCTCGTGCAAACCAACAAGCAGCATCACCAGGAAAGTACTAGACCAACATTTAGGTGCTAGACCAACATACAGGTGCTAGACCAACAGACAGGTGCTAGACCAACATACAGGTGCTAGACCAACATACAGGTGCTAGACCAACAGGCAGGTGCTAGACCAACATACAGGTGCTAGACCAACATACAGGTGCTAGACCAACAGACAGGTGCTAGACCACCAGGCAGGTGCTAGACCAACATACAGGTGCTAGACCAACATACAGGTGCTAGACCAACAGGCAGGTGCTAGACCAACAGGCAGGTGCTAGACCAACAGACAGATGTTAGACCAACAGACAGGTGCTAGACCAACAGACAGGTGCTAGACCAACAGACAGGTGCTAGACCAACAGGCAGGTGCTAGACCAACAGACAGGTGCTAGACCAACAGACAGGTGCTAGACCAACAGACAGGTGCTAGACCAACAGACAGGTGCTAGACCAACAGGCAGGGGCTAGACCGTGCTAGACCAACAGGCATGTTAGCGCGAACAGAATGAGACCACCCATATAAGAGCAGGGTGATATCAAGTTAAAATGTTGAAGTGTTACTGATCTTTGCCTAGTTGGATTGAATGACGGCGTTATCGGGCTGAAGATCGCCTACTCCTGAGTTCTGACCTCAGTTAGATGAGATCAATAACGCATCTCGCATAAACAACTCAAATTGAAAAACTGCTGCCTTGCGCAATGGTTTTTTTTTTGACAAATGCTATAGAAGCAGATCCAGAAAGAAAAGCATACATAAGTCGGAGTCAACGAGCCGTATGCTTGTAAAACGTTAATTGTGTAGGAGGAAACCCCTTTTGGGTATCACGTATAATACCGAAGTTATAATTGTAGGATTAAACATAGATTACAGTGAAGAACATGAATACACACTTATGTTTGCAACCTAACAGAGGAGAAAGTATATATTATACCGTCAAGACAAAGTGTCTACATACCTATTCGCAGGTTTACCAATATTAATTTATCTGCTTCCCGATTGTATTCGGAATTTCTATCCCAATTTGTATTGTAATCCGTATGCCGAAAAATGTTTTTGTACTATTCTCGTTATAAACTTGTATCGTTCCTAATTGGTTCGCACTATCTCTCTCTGCTGTTTTTGTTTTCTTGCTTTTTTGGTGTTTTCTTTTACAAATCCCAATTGTTTACGCAAGGAACTACCAAAACATTAAAAGCGCGGATTATTCATTTCAGTCAAACACACTGGAGAAAAACAAAAGAACACACGTGTATTGCGCATTTTGCAATACACAAACGGGTCTGGTAGCTGTTTACAACTGTTGTCATAACAACGTATAAACTACTTATAAACAAAGGGCTACTGTTTCCCAATTACGGAGTCATAAATAATTAGCCCAGCCTGTAATTACAAATAACCGTATTTTGAAAGATCTTTATCACAAAGAAAATAATCGACAGCTGTAGGAGCCAGATATTTATCGTTATCTTTGCGAATTTAAAAAGCAGTAAATTGGGTGCATTTCTAAATTTACGAATCAATTAAACATGGTAGCAAAGTACTGATAAACCCAACTAATCCAGAGTAGGTAAATGTAGAATACAATTGTGATGTTAAATGTGAGGACAATATTACGTGTATAAAGTGCATTGTTACATTATATTGTGTTTATCGTTCGTTCTTATTTTATCTTACAGAAACCACATTATAGTTTGTGTTATAACAAATATCAAATTTTTAACGGCTTTTCCACCAGCAAAGGATAAGTATTCTATATCTTCTCAAAACTATTCAAATTCCTAATTCATGGTCACTTTTTCTAGTTTTATAAACTATGATATTAAAGTAAAAATCTTTTGCAACCTGCGACAGAATAGTGTGACCTAACTGAGAAATATATTTTACATGGTTCTTATTTGATTAAAATAAATCCCCTTTATAGGATTATCCATCAGTAGGGAACATGAAGTGGGGTTCGTATGTTGTTTGAACTTGGCATCTAAAAGGATGATGTGCTCAACAATATCCCTTGAACTCGAAATGTTTGGGATCATACGCTTATCTACCCCATCACGCAGTTATAAGCTACTGCATATTTTGTTTGTTACACTTACATATTTATATGTGGATTCTCGTCGTTACGTAGCATTGGCTCAATATCAGAAGAATCATAAAGATTTATCTAAAGCACATTTCAAATAATATCATTGATTTAGTTCTTGTTAACATTTCAAAACGAATAATTTTCCCAAACAAAGGGGTCATTAATAAATGACGTTACGCTTTTCTGGTTGATTTTTACCTTCTTTCATCCTCACACATCGAAGAAAGCTGGACGACTACCACTAAATAACGTTACAAATCAGCCTATACCCACCCTCCACACACATACACATACACACACACACACATGCACACTCAAATTTATTGAATTTGAGAGTTTTTACTTTTCTAAACATTATGGTTACGTTTTGTTAATTAGGTAGGCCTACCTTTACAAAAAATCTTAATTCTGAAAAAAATTCCAAGAAGAATTGTCATGTTTTCATTTAAACCTTCGTAAATTTAATATGAATCATCCTGCTTTGAATTTTAAAAAGATTAATTTTAAAAATCAAATGTATATTGTCAAAGGGGAATAAACATGAAACTGTTTCACTTCGTAATTCAGCCTAGGTTACCTCGCTTAATGTTTGTTTTAAAGTTATTTTGAAATTAACAGTACTATATACTATTAGTAATATTTATAATTATGAAGTTAAAAAGTACGAGATTATCAACAATTAAATTAATGCTCTTAATCACGTATAAAGTATGATTTATAAAATAAATAAAATAATATTTTCCCACAACAATTTTTTTTCTAAAAGCGAGACAATCACGGTTAATCTAAATTATGACCTATTTTCTTGGTTGCTTCCCTTTGACCATAAATTTCTTTCAATTTTTTTAAACATTGAATTTCAAAGCGGGATAACAAATACAAAAATCAAAGAAATGAATAAGTAGTGAGTAATATTAAAATAATATTAAAGCGAAATCGATTTAATATTTTACAAAGGTTTGTTTAGCAATTTATGGCAGCAATACATGCTATGACTTAATTAAGATCAGATAAATTGCAATAAAGAGATTTATTATTACTTGCACAATAAAAATAACACTTATTGCATATGTTTAGTTCAGATTTTGTCGAGATTTCTGAACAAACTAAATATTTACAGCGCCTGGGAGTTTTTAAACTTACAATCCAGATTCTTTACCTCACTTATTTACAAACAACGGTCATTGAAATGAGCATGACGTATCGGGATATTTGTGAGAGTACTTGTATTTTTTAATAATAAACATGCCATGTTAAAAACGAATAAATATATACCGCCTATAACTGGTTCCACAACAAATCTGTGCTAGCACTATTGCCTCAAGCTGAATAAGATTGTTGTTAACACACATTGAATTGTATACAGTGTTTATTTCAGAAATTGTGTCCTATGGAGGCACTTAAAACTTAAGGGGTTGGGGGGGGGGGGTGGAAGAAGCACTTAAATGTCAGGGGGAGGGAGTCAAACACTTGTTACAGAACAGTATATTACAAATAAACCGGGAGTGATCTCCCCTAAACTTTCTCGAATATTCTAATATAAAATTACGAGGGATGGCAACTCAGGACATAGACAATATTTGTTATCCATTTTTAATTACTTAAACTTTTTATAATAGAATAGAATCTCGTACAAAAAAGAATTGCACACCAAATGAAAAGTTTCCCTTTCAAACCTGACGGTCTATGGGGCAAGTGTAGTAGAGTTCACTTGTTTCTGTGACCTCGGCATATGAAGAGATAGTGTGGTCAGCACTATACCCAGCCGGCTTTACTTTCCCTAACAGGAGTAAGGTATCCATCAGAGTTGGGTGGACTCAGGGACGGTCTACTGACTTGAACTCGGATTCGTACTCGAGACTAACGGGTTAGCAGTCCAGCTCTCTACCGCTAGACCACTCCGTCCCACACCAAGTGAACGCCTAATAAAATGTGTATAGTACTTTATAAAATTTACATGCGTTTTTTAAGAAATCGGAAAACAGAAGGTAGAGAATTAGATCTTTTACTTACGTGAGAAATTTCATGCATCTATCTAAAATAGTAAGCAACTTATAGGCTTTTGAAAAATTCAAAGTAGAAAAAGTACCACTTCAGAAATCGCTCAAGAGTTGATCAGGATCTACGATTTTGATAATATACTTATATATGAAATTTATGTGTATGTGTATGTGTATGTGTATGTGTATGTGTATGTGTATGCGTATGTGTATGCGTATGTGTATGCGTATGCGTATGCGTATGTGTATGCGTATGCGTATGCGTATGCGTATGCGTATGCGTATGCGTATGCGTATGCGTATGCGTATGCGTATGCGTATGCGTATGCGTATGCGTATGTGTGAGTGTGAGTGTGAGTGTAAGTGTAAGTGTAAGTGTAAGTGTACGTGTACGTGTACGTGTAAGTGTAAGTGTAAGTGTAAGTGTAAGTGTAAGTGTAAGTGTAAGTGTAAGTGTAAGTGTAAGTGTAAGTGTAAGTGTAAGTGTAAGTGTAAGTGTAAGTGTAAGTGTAAGTGTAAGTGTAAGTGTAAGTGTAAGTGTAAGTGTAAGTGTAAGTGTAAGTGTGAGTGTGAGTGTGAGTGTGAGTGTAAGTGTAAGTGTAAGTGTAGGTGTAAGTGTAAGTGTAAGTGTAAGTGTAAGTGTAAGTGTAAGTGTAAGTGTAAGTGTAAGTGTAAGTGTAAGTGTAAGTGTAAGTGTAAGTGTAAGTGTAAGTGTAAGTGTAAGTGTAAGTGTAAGTGTAAGTGTAAGTGTAAGTGTAAGTGTAAGTGTAAGTGTAAGTGTAAGTGTAAGTGTAAGTGTAAGTGTAAGTGTAAGTGTAAGTGTAAGTGTAAGTGTAAGTGTGAGTGTGAGTGTGAGTGTGAGTGTGAGTGTGAGTGTGAGTGTGAGTGTAAGTGTAAGTGTAAGTGTAAGTGTAAGTGTAAGTGTAAGTGTAAGTGTAAGTGTAAGTGTAAGTGTAAGTGTAAGTGTAAGTGTAAGTGTAAGTGTAAGTGTAAGTGTAAGTGTAAGTGTAAGTGTAAGTGTAAGTGTAAGTGTAAGTGTAAGTGTAAGTGTAAGTGTAAGTGTAAGTGTAAGTGTAAGTGTAAGTGTAAGTGTAAGTGTAAGTGTAAGTGTAAGTGTAAGTGTAAGTGTAAGTGTAAGTGTAAGTGTAAGTGTAAGTGTAAGTGTAAGTGTAAGTGTAAGTGTAAGTGTAAGTGTAAGTGTAAGTGTAAGTGTAAGTGTAAGTGTAAGTGTAAGTGTAAGTGTAAGTGTAAGTGTAAGTGTAAGTGTAAGTGTAAGTGTAAGTGTAAGTGTAAGTGTAAGTGTAAGTGTAAGTGTAAGTGTAAGTGTAAGTGTAAGTGTAAGTGTAAGTGTAAGTGTAAGTGTAAGTGTAAGTGTAAGTGTAAGTGTAAGTGTAAGTGTAAGAGAAATACGGTAATTAGTACCCCTTGAGGAAAAAAAATTAAATTTCAAGACGAAACTGATTATTTTTATGTTGAAGCCATCTTTATTTTCAATTGGAAAAAGAAGGAATGTTTTTAATATTTAATTTTTGAAAAGTATGATTCAATAATTTTAAAAATACAATTATAAAACGGTACGTATTACTCACATTGGGGAACAAACAATACCACCAGATTAGCAAAAATAAAATACTTAGACAAACTGATTAAAACAAACGAAAAAAAAACCATAAAGAAAAAGAAAAGCATGCTATAAACAAACGGAAATATGATTACTGTATAACTTTTGTGAATTGGCTTCATTAAAATGATATTTTAAAATAAAATTGTTCGCGCATCGTAAAAACAGATCTGACCACTTTTAGTGTACTTTTTTCCTCTTGTCTATCACATAGAATGTGAAGATGTGATATACATAAATACACAAAGAATGTTACGATATGATATACATTAATACACATAGAATGTGAAGATGTGGCTCTGTAGTCACGCGACACAACGCTGTGTGGCTCTGCCACCCCGGTTCATCCATCTACTAACCAGTCGGGTAAGGGGCACACCTTCCATAGGCAAATGGCCGGTTTACCTGCTATTAAGGCAAAGTTGAAACCGAATTAATCCAGCATCATACTAGTAGGGCAAGATGTAATGCAAGTACAACTAGTACATATACAAGCAGTAGATGAAGTAGTTGTGCAAGTAACACGAGAAGTACAATCAGTAAAAGGTGTACAAGTACAAGTACAAGTACAAGTACAAGTACAAGTACAAGTACAAGTACAAGTACAAGTACAAGTACAAGTACAAGTACAAGTACAAGTACAAGTACAAGTACAAGTACAAGTACAAGTACAAGTACAAGTACAAGTACAAGTACAAGTACAAGTACAAGTACAAGTACAAGTACAAGTACAAGTACAAGTACAAGTACAAGTACAAGTACAAGTACAAGTACAAGTACAAGTACAAGTACAAGTACAAGTACAAGTACAAGTACAAGTACAAGTACAAGTACGAGTACAAGTACGAGTACAAGTACAAGTACAAGTACAAGTACAAGTACGAGTACGAGTACAAGTACGAGTACAAGTACAAGTACGAGTACAAATACAAGTACAAGTACAAGTACAAGTACAAATACAAGTACAAGTACAAGTACAAGTGCAAGTGCAAGTGCAAGTGCAAGTGCAAGTGCAAGTACAAGTACATTAGTCAAATAAGTGTACCGAAAGCCGCTTATTACTTAATAAATCCTTTGCCCCTTTTCCCTAGACTCCTGGTGAATTAAGAAAACATATCAGTCGCACTTACGACAGTAGCTTTCATCTTGGTTGTTTTTACAGTCATCATTGCCGTCACATTTTTTACTTTGAATAATACAACGATGGTTACTTCCACAGTGAAAAGCGTTATCGTTGCAACTTTCTGGAAAACGAATTAAGCCAAGATTTTAATTCTTATCATTTCTTCTTTTATAAAACATATCATAGAATTACTTATCAATTTTAAAGATAGACTCCAAGTGATTACTTTAAAAGGAAAAAAAAACGTATCATTAAATGTCCAAAACATTTAAGCAGCTATTTATAAAACTTAAATATGTTTGGTTTTAAGTACATTTTAAATGCCATTCCCTGGTTTGATTGCATATTATTGACTTTCATTTTACTTCGTCTATATATATATATATATATATATATATATATATATATATATATATATATATATATATATATATATATATATATATATATATATATATATATATACATATATATATATATATATATATATATATATATATATACATATATATATATATCGTTCGTTTTGTCCAAAAACGTGGTTTTTCGTGCGGCGTCAAAACGGCCAATGACAAAACAGTCCCGTCAATACGATCCCTGCAAGAGACCCGTTAAATCGACCACGTCAAAAGGGCTATCGACATATGGACCCCGTCATATAGGCTTCCGACAAATAGGCTCCCGTCATTTTTGCTAGCGAAATATAGGCTCGTGTCAATTTGGCTCACGACAAAAGGACCACTGACAATACGGTTTCCGTAGAGACTGTCTCCTGGCAAAACGGTCCTATTGAATATAACACTTGCCAGTGCCAGTGGGAACCCTTCATCAATATTCTTTAGAGTAAGCTGATCCAACACTTTTGAGTAATACAGTTTATGCATCTCTTGCTCGGCAGGCCTTTTTTTAATAATAGTTTATCTATTATATGAAATAGTATGTTTTAATTTAAGGGTCATCTATATATATATGACTTCCATAAATGAGTCGGTTATAGAATGTTCCAACTCAGTGTGTGGGGATAGGGGTCCACCATGTACATTCCTACCTGCTGTATGCTAGTAGGTTATGAAAACAAAATGCCGTTATTTTTGTAAACATAATGTGTATCATACATTTACACTTCGGTGCTCGCTTTAGAGCAAAAAATATTTACTGTTGTAAATTAAACATTATCAACATTTTGCTGGAATTTAGCTGTTAAGGGCTCCATTTGTTTGTGAATTGATGTTGGATCATGAAAAACAATTTAATTCAGGCATTTAAAAGATGTTATAGTGGTAGTGGAGGTATGACAAAATAGCTACTTTTATGCCACTAGTGGTCATACGATTAATTTGTCTGGAGCCAATATGTCGGGGGCCAATTTATCGGGAGACAATATGACAAGGACAAGAACAAGCAGAGTTTCTTCCAGGCATCTCCTCTACCGCCCCCCCCCCCAACGAAATTAAATTTATATAATTTATATAGAAAATATATACTTTTAACAGTGTCCTCCCCCTCGAAGAAAGTCTACCCACCCCCAAAAAAATTTCAAGTGCCCCCCCGGAGAAAAAAGTCTGGAAGAAACACTGAGGACAAGGACAAGGACAAGGACAAGCACAAGTATGGGTACAAGTAAGAGTACAAGTATACGTTACACTCAATGCAGACACACGTACACGTTTCTTAATTCTAAAGTTAAACGTACAAACGCCTGTCATTATCTGATAATACGGTTCGTTACACACATATGATAGGCATCAGTCAAATAAGTCTACCAAAAGCCGCTTATTACTTAATGAATCGTTTGCACCTTTTCCCTAGACTCCTGGTGAATTACGAAAACATATCAGTCGCACTTACGACAGTAGCTTTCATCTTGGTTGTTTTCACAGTCATCTTTGCCGTCACATTTTTTACTTTGAATAATACAACGAGGTTTACTTCCACAGTGAAAAGCGTTACCGTTGCAACTTTCTGGAAAAAAAAATTAAGCCAAGATTTTTATTCGTATCATTTCATCTTTTATAAGACATATCATAGAATTAATTGTCAATTTAAAAGATGGACTCCAAGTGATTACTTTAAAAGAAAAAAAAGTATCATTAAATGTCCAAAAAATGTATGCAGCCATTTATAAAACTTAAATATGTTTGGTTTTAAGCACATTGTAAATACCATTCCCTACTTTGATATATTTCAATTTGTTTGACAAGTTATTCTTGATTCTTTAACTTGTACTAACTTTAGACAGTCACATTGTAATGAGAATAAAACTTTGGAATACAAGAGTATTTTCATTCATCTATTTATGAATAGTCAAATTCGGTGCGAAATTTCAATATGTCTCCAAAAAAAGATGCACACATAAAAAACTGCCAATTCAGACTTACTTAAGTGTTTTGCCAGATGATGTATATTATAGCAAATAAAGCAAAAAGATAAATATCACGACCAAAATTAATTTAAAGTTGTGTTTTTAAATACTCTGACGATAATACGCTATCTGAAATATATAACTTGAGTGCATAATATTGACTTTCATTTGTCTTTATATATATATATATATATATATATATATATATATATATATATATATATATATATATATATATATATATATATATATATATAAATCGATGGTCTCTGTCGCAAACCGTCCAACTCCGAAAATATAAAATTTAAAAGGGACAGAGAAAACTGATTACTCAGTCTCGATCGCTCAAATGAAACTTTTTTAAAATATGTGCAAAGAAACACTATGCAGGTTTAAAAGATAGCCGGTTTGCTCGATCTAAAACTCGCTGCCAAACCGTCTATCTGTGCGTGCGAAAACTCAGCTGTTTTGAAACAAGAACTTTTGTCTCAGCCACGATCGTTCGTTTAGTTCAAGGTACGTGGTTTCGCGTGCGGCGTCAAAACGTCTGTTGAGAGAGGCATGTATCTTGTAATGTAAGACCTCTAGTCTGTTAAGAGAGGCTGGTCTGTTCTTTATTAAGACTAGTCAGATAAGACTGATCTTGTGTATGGTAAAACTATTCAGTTGATAAAGACTGGTCGCATGTACGGTAAGAATTAAGTGTTAATAGAGGCTGGTCTAGCTTATGTTAAGACCTGTCAGTTGAGAGAGGCTATCAGTTTTTTTGGTAAGACTGGTCTGTTGCGAAGAGCTGGTCTTTTGCGTGGCGCTGGTCTGTTGAAAATGACTTGTTTTTTGAGAGGTCTGTTTTACGTTTATACTAGTCATTTGAGAGAGGCTTATCTCTTATATGGTAAGATTGGTGTGTTGAGAGAGGCTGATCTGTTGAGGGAGCTGGTCTGCTGAGAGAGGCTGGTATCTCAAAAGAATAAACTGATCTTTTGTTGGTCTGAATAAATATTGTTACTGACTGACTGAAATTATAGAACCCTCGAGTTCGGATCCTGAAAGGAAAGGTAAAGAATAGTTATCGATACACTGACTCTTCATATGCCGAGGTCACTAAAACAGGTCAACTCTACCTCACCTGAAACACGGAGTGTAACGTTTTAAATTTGTTTGCTGTTTATATATATATATATATATATATACATATATATATATATATATATATATATATATATATATATATATATATATATATATATATATATATATATATATATATATAGGCCTATATCTTCGAGTGTGTTCATGTGTGTGTGTGTGTGTGTGTGTGTGCACGTCTGTGATTGTCTAACTAGAATGCATAATAAACACGATCATTTGTTCTTTATTTGTATCTATAAAAATGGCCCGTTGAGGAAGGATACAACGGGCGCTAGGTTGATAGTGCTGTCTATTTTCTCTAAACTAAAACCAAAACCAAAATCACCACCTTAATTCAATTTAACCGGAAACGAAAAATGACATTGAAAACGGATTTTTATCCAGAATCGGTGCTTTAATTTATACAAAATATAGTCATAGGCATATCCCTAAACCATGCACCTAATCTCATTCATGACAAAAGTCGCATTTAGAGTTTCTTTCAGGCACATCTACTTGGAAGGAGGGGGCTCCGCCCCCCCCCCCCCACACACACCCCAAAACATGTCTACCGTCCCATTCAACGAAATATAATTATATACTTTTTCCAGTGTCCGCCCCCTCCCAGAAAATTCTACCTCCGCCCCCCCCCCCCTCCCAAAAAAATCAAGTACCCCCATACCTCGCCGGGGAGGAAAAAGTCTGAAAGAAACACTGGTCGCATTTGTAGATCATACAAACTAAAGGAAGAACCTGGGCGGGGAAGAGATGCATGAAAAAAACTGTGCTCGCTTTTTAGATTAGAAAAAGTTCCCCCCCTTTTTAGATTAGTTAGATTAGACACATTAATTAGACGGTAATTTTATTATAGAGTATCGATGAAGAAATTTCTTTTGAGTTCGATGGGGGGGGGGGGGGGGTCGGCTTAGATGTTCTTACGCGGGGAATGGGCTTCGCTCCTACCCGAAGAATTGTAAGAATTGTATGAATGAAACTCTTCACGAAAACCACTTAGATTAGACAAAATTGCCTTTATATTCAATGTTTACTCGAGAATCAATGACGTCATATTACTGTGTGCACTCTCCGGGTTGATACTATTTTCTATTATTTGCTCCAATGTGACGTCAGGTTTCATTTTCGTTTCACTATGCATGTTTTTAATTTGCTTGTGTTTTCTATATAGCGTTCTTGTCAGATACATACAGTGATACATAGATAGACAGACAGCAAAACTATTAGTATTAATTAGTGGGCTTGTAGTGTGTCAGTCCATCCTTCTGTCATCTCTATAGATTTTGGAATCTTAAAAGTAAACGTCGCACCATGCAGTGCTTTTCAGTGCATCGCATTGTCTTATTATATGTAATAGTGTAGGGTTGGTTTATATAACGACAAAAAGTTATTTTATAGTTGCCACTGTTTTTAGTATTTTGCATAACGTAAAGAAAATATTAAATACACGCACATTGCTAAAATATCTTAAAAGGATATATGTCAAACATCATTTTCGTTTATTCTCCTAGAAAAAGTGTGGATACATTATTATAACAGTAGGTCTAAAAAACTAGTTAATTGAACTTTTTTTTGTAATTTTTGCAAAAGAGGTAATTTAATAATAAATTTAACTAATCAATAATTTTAGTTATTTTTACTTTCTCGTATAGAAAAAGTCTTGTAATCGTGCAAAAAAAAATCGAGATTTTTACAAATCTCGACGTTTCACACCTCACTGATACGGAAAAACATAATTTTGCAATCTTGTCCGTATGTCTGTGTGTCTGTCTGTGTGTCTGTTTGTAAACACGATAACTTGAGTACCGTTACAGCTAGGTTGATGAAAGTTAATATATAAGTATATAAGTATATATATATATCAAAATCGTAGATACTGATCAACTTTTGAGCGATTTCCGATAACCGGAAGTGGTACTTTTTCTACTTTGAATTTTTCAAAAGCCTATAACTTGAGTACTATTTCAGACAGATAAATGAAATTTCACAAGTGAAGTAAAAGATCTAATTCGCTACCTACTGTTAAATTTTGAGTAATTTCCGTTGACCGGAAGTACTAATTTACGCTATTTCCGATTTCTCAAAAAACGCATGTAATTGTATAAAGTACAAATAACATCCCGCACTTTTATACACATTTTATTAGGCGTTCTCTTGGTGTGGGACGGAGTGGTCTAGCGGTAGAGAGCTGGACTGCTAACCCGTTAGTCTCGAGTTCGAATCCGGGTTCAAGTCAGTAGACCGTCCCTGAGTCCACCCAACTCTGATGGGTACCTACCTCCTGTTAGGGATTTAAAGGCGGCTGGGCATAGTGCCGACCACACTATCTCTTCATATGCCGAGTTCACAGAAACAAGTGAACTCTACTTCACTTGCCCCGTAGACCGTCAGGTTTGAAAGGGAAACTTTTCACTTGGTGTGCAATTCTTTTTTTTTTACGAGATTCTATTCTATTATAAAAAAGTTTAAGTAATTACAAATGGATAAAAACACCACTTGCCGAACATTTATTTGCATCGCATAGTTTTATTGTAAGTTATGAAGTAAGATTTATTTATGTGACTTAATTTTTTTATGCTGGAAAGGCTCTCTTTGGGCGCGGACATCCAGGAAAGCGTGTTGTTCGGTGGTGATTCTAATGTTGTGGTTGTGTTGTGGATGTTTTGTGGATGTGTTGTGGTTGTGTTGTGGTTGTGTTGTGGTTGTGTTGTGGTTGTGTTGTGGTTGTGTTGTGGTTGTGTTGTAATTGTGTTGTGGTTGTGTTGTGGTTGTGTTGTGGTTGTGTTGTGGTTGTGTTGTGGTTGTGTTGTGGTTGTGTTACGGTTGTGTTACGGTTGTGTTGGGATTGTGTTGTGGTTGTGTTGTGTTGTGGTTGTGTTGTGTTGTGGTTGTGTTGTGTTTGTGTTGTGGTAGTTTTGTGGTTGTGGTTGTGTTGTGGTTAAGTTGTGGAAAATACAAAACATCACACACTTACCACATTTTTTTTCATCACGTCCATCAGGGCACTCCTGGATGCCATTACATCTAAATGGACGATGGATGCAAAGACCGTCGCCACAGAAGAAAGCTTTACCATTACATCTGGCTGGTATACATTAGATTTAATATATATTATCTAGGTTAACTATTGTTATATTTCTGTTAACTAATTATATACTTTATAAACGTAACTGAATAGTCTTATTTTTATGTTGTAAAGGCTCTATTGGGCGCGGACGACTAAGAAAGCGCGTTGTTCGGTGGTGATACTAATGTTGTAGTTGTGTTGTGGTTGTGTTGTGGTTGTGTGGTTTTGTTGGGGTTGTTTTGTGGTTGTGTTTTGGTTGTGATGTGGTTGTGATTGTGGTTTTGGTTTTGGTTGTGGTTGTGTAGTGGTTATGGTGTGGTTGTGTTGTGGTTGTGGTTGTGTTTTGTTTGTTTTTGTTTTTGTGTTGTGTTTTTGTTTGTTTTGTTCTGTTCTGTTCCAAAGTCGGTACATTTAAAAAAGATTTGCCGTGGCGGAGCACGGGTATGCAGCTAGCATATATATATGTACACACAAACATATATATATATATATATATATATATATATATATATATATAAATATATATATATATATATATATATATATATATATATATATATTATATATATATATAAATATATATATATACATATGTCTGTGAGTGTGTAATCGTGTGTGTGTGTGTGTGCATATATGTGCATGTATCAATGATGTGAACCACGAATTCTATTTATGTACATGTTTAGCTTCTTAAATTCCCATTTTCACGCGCCCTAAATATATATATATATATATATATATATATATATATATATATATATATATATATCAGACAATAAACAATCTTTTCAGTTGTCATAATTTTAGAAAGAAAATAAAAATCGTATTATATTCTAATCTAACCATTCTAAGTGAAAATACAAATCATCACACACTTACTACAATTTATTTCGTCACGTCCGTCAGAGCACTCCTTGAAGCCATTACATCTCAAATGACGTTGGATGCATTGACCGTTACCACAGGAGAAAGATTTATCTCTACATCTGGCTGGTATACATTAGATTTAACATATATTATCTAGGTTTACTATAGTAATATTTCTGTTAACAACTATATAATTTATAAACGTAACTTAATAGTCTTATTAGCGCAATTTCCGTTCTGGAGAATCGTCTTTTCTGGGAATGGATGGATGGATGTGTGTTCGCAGCTTTAAGTCGTATCTCCTTTTCAACGAAGCAATATCGAGGACTAGTTCCAAAGGATGATAGTGGGCCAAAAAAATTTCCGGAATTCCTTCCTGGATTTCACGGAAAAGCCAAAAAACCTCGAAAAAATGACGTTTTTTGCCCGTATCTCGGCAACCAGACCACTTAGCGACTTGAAACATTGACCAATCGATTTCTGCCATAATTTAGAAAAATATTGCCGAAGAAAGTTTTCAAAAATATCCTTTCGTTCGGTTACAAATTTTAAAATTACATAAACACCTACAAACCAATCGTTCTCCTAGCTTGAACGCACCCCAGCATTATACGTCAGAGCTATTTTTTGATAACATAAGGAAATTGCGCTTAAAATGTCACTAGACTATTTAATTAACTTGTTTTTTTATTTGGTTGAAATAAATTCTTTGTTCCAACAGACTTTGTCTTGAGTTAGGTTATCATGTTCGTATTAATAAAGCATAACTAGTTATAATTAAATGGGACGGCATCGCTTTGCGGTAGAGAGCTAGACTGCTGACCCGAGAAACTCTAGTTCAAATCTGAGTTGAAATCAGTAGAACGTCATTGAATAAGTCAGCTAGGCATCGAGCTGACCACCCTATCCCTTCTTATGCCGGGGTCCATGAAGCAGATGAACTCTACTTCATCTGCCCAATATGTCTTGGGCTATAACGGAAAAAGATGATCGTTAACTGGATATGATAACAGTGAACTATAATTAATATATTTATAGTTCTTTTTTTTACAACTAAATTAAAGGAACGAAGAAGAAGAAGAAGATAAAACTTCTATTTCAGCCTGACTCAAGTTTTCTACTTGATCATTTATAAATAAAAAATAGTAGCTGAAGTGAAGTTAATTCAATTAGTAATAAAACAGATAGTGTTAGTTACCTCACAAATGAAACACTTGTACAAAAATATGGACGTTTCGACGAAGACCTTGGGTCGAAACGTCCATAGTATTTCTAACTGTCTTTAACTGGTAAGGAAACTAATATTATCTGTTTTATTACTAATTAGATCATTTTTTATAGCATCGTAGATAAACATAACGATTTTTATAAAGATGTACTGAATTTAAATGTGTGCATGCCATAACATAATACAATCTGATAGTATTCCACCTTACAAGTAAATGGTGTGTAGGTGTGTATGTGTGTGTGTGTGTACTGAGAGTATTATTTATTTTCAGAATAAACATATTTTTTTACGGTATTGAAGTGTACTGTCGACTTATTAGACTTTCCTATTTTAATAAGACCAAAATGACCATAAGACAGTCGGAATGCAAATAATTCTAATACACTTATTTTAAGTAATTATTATTCATATTATGCGAACAATAAATTACCAGATTATGATTTAAACATAATGCATGACAACATATACCGTACACACTTACTACAATTATGTTCATCGAATCCGTCACGACACTCGTTTTTTCCGTTACATAAACGTTTTTTGTTTATGCAAAAACCATCACAGCCGAAAGAATCACCTTTACATGTCTCTGGTGTAGAAATTAAATGACATTTTAAAATATATCAATGTGTCCTACACATCTTTTTTCTTTCAACACAGTGCGAACATCATACTGGAGATTGGTAAGCGCAGCATAAATATTTAGGTATATATCACGACGCACTTATATTGTACGAGTATTTTAATAAAATCTGATTATATATATATATATATATATATATATATATATATATATATATATATATATATATACATATATATATATATATATATGTATATATATATATACAGGGGCGTAGCGAGGGAGGGGGGGGATGCGGACCGCACCGGGTGACACCATTTAGGGGGGTGACACCAAGGCAAAAAATAGCAAAATATATAGAGAAAAAATCGAGGGGGGGGGGGTGCAAATCGAAAGTTTGAGGGTGGGGGGTGCAAATCGAAAACTCGAGGGGGGGTGCAAATCGAAAACTTGAGGGGGGGGGTGCAAATCGAAAGTTTGAGGGAGGGGTGCAAATCGAAAATTTGAAAGTTTGTCCCTGGGAATGGTTTCTATGCCTCTGGGGGGGGGTGACACCATTAAGTGCCGCACCGCTGACACCCGACCTCGCTACGCCACTGTATATATATATATATATATATATATATGTGTGTGTGTGTGTGTGTGTATGTGTGAGTGTGTGTGTGTGAACGTGTGTGTGTGTGCATATATTTGCATGTATCAATGATGTGCACCAACAATTTCATTTATGTATATGTTTAGCTTCTTAAATTCCCATTTTTACGCGCCCTAAGTATATGTACTAGACTATAAAGAATCTTTTCAATTGTCATAATTTTAGAAAGAAAATAATTATCGTATTATATTCTAATTTAACCATTCTAAGTGAAAATACAAATCATCACACACTTACCACAATTTTTTTCATCACGTCCATCAGCACAGTTCTTTATGCCATTACATCTCAAAGAAACTTCGATGCAATTACCGTCACCACAGAAGAAAGCTTTACCGCTACATCTGGCTGGTATACATTAGATTTAATATATATTAACTAGTTTATAACTATTGTAATATTCCTAACTATATATTTTATAAACGTAGCTTGATAGTCTAATTCTTTTAATTTTGTGGATATATATATATATATATATATATATATATATATATATATATATATATATATATATATATATATATATATATACTACTAAAACATGCTTGAATATTTATTTTTTTTGTTTGTTTGTCTGATTTGCTGTTGTAAATGGTTGTACTCATCGTGGAGAGCTGTAAAATAATACGTAGGTAGAGAACACTTTTTGTTTTAAGACAGACTGTTAATCACAAATTTTTCGTTAATTAATTTATTGATTTATTCATAGGTATATTTACCACATTTTTTTTAAAAAGATTAGAAAAACCACTAGACTCGATGGAACCGTGACGTCACAGTTTTTTTGTTTACTTTTTAGTACAATAAAATGGCGGCGTCTAGCAAAGAAGATTGTGTTCCCATTCAAAAGTTTAACGCGTTCTAAATCTAATTTTCTGTCGGTCATAACTTTAACAATACGTCCGTTTGCTGTATTTATTACAGACAGACACGAATAGGTGTTTGGAATGTGCGTACCATGTACGAAAATTGTAAAACAGCTCAAGTGGTCAAGGAAATGTCAAGATACAGGATCAACATCCTGGGTATCAGCGAAATGAGATGGACAGACTAAGACCTGACTACACTTGGAACAGGAGAATCTATAATCTATTCTGGGAGATCTGATAACCAACACCAGGAAGGCGTTGGTAGTATCATGGATACAATATCAAGGAAAAGTCTAATAGGACGGGAACCAATCAATTCTCGCATTCTTAGAACCAGATTCTACTCAAGACATGTAACGATTACGATATTACAGTGCTACGCTCCGACAGAACAAGCAACAGATGAAGACAAAGACACGTTCTACTACACTCTACAAGATCAAATCGACAGGACTCTACAACATGACATTCTAATAGTCATCGTACACATAAATGCAAAAATAGGGTCCAGCAACTAAGGATACGAACCCTGCATGGGTAAAGAGGGACTAGGAGAGGTAAACAACGACGGTCAAAGATTAAAAGAGATCTGCTCAGAAATGGCCGAGTTAAAGTTGGCAGCTTATTCCAGCACAAAGAAATACATAAATCCACATGGATAATCCCAGATAAGCGAACTTGCAATCAAATCGATCACATTGCTATAAATAAAAAGAGGAGAAAATCCACAAGGGATGTAAAGGCAATAAGAGGAGCTGACGTAGGTAGCGACCATAATCTAGTTTTGTGCAAGCTACAACTCAAACTTAGGAGAGTCGACAGGAAAGTAAACCACCAACTATTTGATTCAGCTAAACTAAAAGATCCCACCATTAAGGCAAACTTCGCAATTGAACTAAAAAATAGATTTAGTCTACTCGAGAACCTATCAGAAGAGGACACCAATACACAATGCGAGAAGATCCTGGATGTATACAAGAAAACAAGCTAATGCATACTAGGACACAGGAACAGACAAAGGAAGGAATGGATCTCAAACGGTATTTGGGATCTCATTAAAAAGAAAAGAGAAGCCAAAATTAAAACATTATTTGGAACCAAGGAAATAAGGGCACGGAACAATGAAGAATATAGAAAACTACAAAAAGAGGTAAAAAGGAATGCTAGGAAGGATAAAAGAAACTATGTAGACACAATGGCCACACATAAGGGGGATAGCAGAACAGTCAACAAGTTTATCAGGATTCTACAGGAGAAATAGCAAATAGATCATCTACTATCAAGGACAAATATGAAAAGTTCTCACAACGGAGAAATACCAATTAAAAAGAAGGGCTGTATACTTCGAAGAGACCCTAAACATACCAGATCCAAAAGAAACTGCTGACTTCACTGACACGAACCTAAATTTCGAAATGCATAGAAGACCCATCATAGAACAAGAAATAATACAAGCTATCAAAAAAACAAAAAGCAATATGGCTCTAGGAGAGAATTCAGAATCACTGCGGAGATGCTTAAGGCAGACCCAAAAATAGGTGCAGGGATCTTCAATAAAGAATCGAATGAAGAAAAAGTTCAGATTCTTGGAAACGGAGAAATCATTATCAAATTATAGAAAAAAAGGGCGACCTCAATGTTCGTGAGAACTGGAGAGGGATTAATCTTCTGTCAGTACCATGAAAAATCTTCTGCAGAGTCTTATTACAATGAATGAGGAAAGGAATTGATGGGATCCTTCGAGAAGGACAAGCTGGCTTCAGGGCCTACAGGTCATGTAACGACCAAATATTTCTATTGCGCACTATAGTGGAACAGTCCCTAGAGTGGAATTAGTTTCTCTACATCAACTACATAGATTTCGAGAAAGCACTTGATAGCATCCACTATCCATCATTATGGAAGATACTAGAGCTATATGGCTTTCCAGGAAAAGTCATAAACATACTTAAAGACATGTACTATGACAACCAATGCTGTGGGCGACATGAAAATCAGCAAAGTGAATGGTTCAAGGTAAAAACATGAGTCAGACAAGGCTTTGTTATCTCACCTGTCATCTTTTTAGTGGTAATAGACTGGATTATGAGAAGAGCCACAGAAGATAAGCCAAGAGGAAATGTTTGGGAACTTACCAAGCACCTAGAGTACTGTGACTTTGCTGATGACATAGCTTTACTCTCACATGCTCAAAATTCATCCAAGCAAAAACCACAAAAATAGAGCAAATTGCTAAAAGCTTTGGACTAAAGATCAACTCCGGAAAAGAAAAGCTAATGAAAATAAAAACCAAAAGTGCTCTCAAGACATTTGCGAATGGAGCAGAGCTACAAGAGGTCGAAGACTTTAAGTCCCTTGGCAGCTATATATCAGAAAATGACAACATGGAGAAGGAAATGGCCATTGGAATAGCAATGGCAACACAAGCTTTTAAAAGACTCGCTAAGATCTGGGAATTATTCTCACTGCAGCAGAGAACTAAAATAAGGATCTACAAGTCTAATGTACGTTCTGTACTCCTCTATGCTGCAGAGTCATGGAAACTAAACAAGAAAGGAGAGAGCCGACTCAGAGGATTTGAAAAAAGATCCCTCCAAGGCATCCTCAGAATAAAGTGGGACGACAGAGGAAATATGGCGAAGGACAGGATTAAACAAAATTGTTTCGGAAGTTCGAATGAGGAGATGGAGATGGCTGGGTCATGTCCTACGCATGAGCAAAAGAAGGCTCCCCAACATGGCGCTAAAGTAGACTCAGTCTGGAAATCGAAAGAGAGGAAGACCACTAGGAACATGGAGGAGGGAGATGGAAGAAGAAGTGCAGGCTACTGGCAAGACCTGGCATGAACTAAAGTTGCTCGCCCTAGACAGAATTGAATGGCGGAGATTTGTTATTGCCCTATACTCCACAGGGAGTGATGAGGATTAAGTAAGTAAGTATAGAAATGACATTAAAATATTGTCTTAGCAAAGTATTATGTTATTTGTGTTTATTAATTGACCAGAAAATAAATATGCATATATTGTTATTGTTTATTTTATGAAATGTGATTTCGCTAACTAATTTACGTAGAATACAGCATATCGCCCTTACAACAATTCCGTTCGTCGGATCTATCTTCACAGTCAGGAGAGCCGTCACATCTCTGATTTTCTGAGATACAATTCCCATCTCCGCAATAAAAACCGCCTTCATTACAACTTGCTGTTGGGAGAGTAAGAAAACTAAATATGATAAACATTTTTTGTTTAACGTAGCATGGACTAGAGTATAAGTTATACGATGTATATCAGCGATGTTCATTTATAATGTGAGTAATAATGTAAATATTGTTTTAAATTTGGTGACTTATAATGATGTTATTTTTAAACCAAATAAACTTAATTTTTTTGAATGTAATTTAAATTTTTGAAACAATAGTTTTAACATAAATAACATAATATAATAACAAATAACATAAATGTAGTAGAATATATTTTCATTTGGTTACTTTAAAGTAGAAATACCGTGCTGTATTAAGGTTTCAGTTAAAATATTTTTAATAGCTATTTGCAAAGATTAATGCTACTATAAATAAAATCCATTGGAACGGCAACTCTTACTGCAGTTTGCTTCATCCTTGTAATCCAAACATTCTCTTTTTCCGTTACATTTTTTGTTTTTATTGAAGCATTTACTATCATTACTAAAACATTTGAAAGCGCCTCCTTTGCAACTAGCTGGTGAACGATTTCAATAAAAAAATAATTTGTAAAATGTAAAATTTGTTTGAACAGAAAAGAAAAAAATTAAGACTGTTAAATTAACCTATTGTGTGGAGAGTAAAAAGTGATTAAATTATATATTGTTACAAAATATTATGTCATAGAATAGTCAACTATAATTATTGCATATATAAAGATATCAATGCATCTTTGTTATAATTAAGTTTATATCCATTATTTTAATCACCATTTTACTGCTATGATTTATTATTATTGAAAGTTTTACGTGAATTTTTATATTTTTAGCTCCTTTAGATACCCATATTTTAATGCTAAAAAACTGTTTTAAACATTGATTGATTGAATATGGGGTCATCCATAAATGACGTCACGCTTTTTTTGACGATTTTTACCTCCCCCCCTCCCCTCCGTCACACGTCGTCACAAAAAGTCAGACCCCCCCCCTAAAATGACGTCACACCTCAACCTACAACCCCCCCTCAAAATTGCAGTTGAATTTTTTTTAAACATCGATATTTTTCCAAAATCTTGTCTAAACTATTACAATTTGTTAAAACAGTTATCTAAAACGCGAAATAACGTCTAAAATTCGTTTTCTAACATTGCTTTTTTTGTAATGCAAAAATGTGACGTCGCAACATCTGACCCCCCCCCCCTCCCCCTCATCACACATCGTCACAAAATTACGGACCCCCCTCCCCCTACGAGTGTGACGTCATTTATGGATGACCCCTATTTACATTTAATAGAATCTGCAATAATTTCTGAAAAGGACTTTCATTTTAAAGTTGCAGTTGAAATCTCAACTGTATTTATATGCTGTACCATTTACGGTATCATCGGTAATGTATACTGATTATAAGTAAAGTAAACTGATTATATGTAAAGTATAATAATAAACAGTAAGCTTCACTTACAGCAGTTGTGTTCATCCGAATGGTCAGTACAATCAAGAGTGCCATCACATCTCATGGGAGGTCTATAGCACATCCTTAAGTCGCATTTGAAATTGCCTTCAGAACAACGTTCTGCGAAAAAAAAATACTTTAAAACATTTACCACTGTAAAAAAACTCTTTTTTATTGTAAACTTTAGATATTATATAATGACTCCAAGACAGACTACAGTAAATAATATGAATGTCATAGACATTTTTCAAGTTTTTTTTTAAGGAACAATAATGTGAGAAAATATATATATATTTCAAAGTTGTTATGATTTTAAAGAACATACATGACATTATTTCGAGTAACATGTTTATTCAACCTCCCTCCCCCTTCTCATGTGATGGTAAAACCGTTTACCTACATTGTGTGCTTCCACCACGCTGTACCTGCGCTATCACTCCCCCCCTCACCGGTGCGCGGACCTTTGACCACAGGTGCTTTGACAATAGGGGGTTTGACCATAGGGGGTTTGACCACAGCGGAGCTTTGACCATAGGGGGTTTGACCATAGGGGGTTTGACCATAACGGATTGATCACAGGTGGTTTGTCAACGGGTGTTTGATCACAAGCGCTGTGTCCGGCTTTAAACACGGGTGTTTATTCCATATAGGGTCTTTGATCACAGGGTTTTTTGTCTACATAGGGTCTTTGATCACAGGTGGTTTGTCAAATGCTGGCGTTTGATAATAAGCGCTTTGTCCAAATATTGTAATGATTGATTTTAAATGTTGTGTAATTATATTTTAAATTGCGGCAGGATATAATATGTTAATTCATCATATATAAATACAAGACATCTAAACCATACAAATATTACTTCTTTGACTACACTGTTGGCATGTTTTTTTATCCTTTGTTATCATTTTTATTTATGTATTTTCAAGTACATCTACATTATTTATTTGTGAAACTTGTTATATGTCGCATTATTTATGTTCCATTTAAAATAAATTCTTTGAGGCGTAACACCAGCCTTTATGTGGAGACTAAAATATCGTTCTTAACGTTTTTTTAGTGCGTTAATTTCTAATAATGGACTCCCAGGAAACATATATAAAATCGTATTAATTGTATCACAAATTTAAATCAAATAACAATTTATAATATCTATTTTAAAATCTATATATTATGGTTAAACCCGCTCTGTGGTCAAAGCCACGCTGTGGTCAAACCCCCTACGGTCAATCCCCTTATGATCAAACCCCCTATGGTCAAAGCCCCTCTGTGGTCAACGCCCAGCTGTGGTCAAACCCCCTATGGTCAAACCCCCTATGGTCAAAGCTCAGCTGTGGTCAAACCCCTATGGTCAAACCCCCTATGGTCAAAGCACCTGTGGTCAAAGCACCTAGGACCCCCTCATCAGCAACGTACATTCTTATCTCCCCCCCCCCCCCACCTTCACGAGCTTTTCTACAGTTGGCTAGATTGTCTACGTGACACACCGAGAACTTCATGTACAAAAGGGGTACTATTAGTGCATTTGCTGCTGAAAGTTTATTATTACTTTACCCTGTCCGTAAAGTTCACGTGAAAGTCGAATACATTTTTAAAAATACGTTTGCTTTATTCCCATTTGCGAAGTGGCTCAGTCTCTCCTACCGGTTGAATTACAACAGTGTTACTGATTATTACCAGTAACAGGTATTATTTACTTTATACTGTTGACATCTCACACTTACCACTGTAACCTTCATCATTTCCCATATCATTTTTTTGCCATTACAAACAAAATTGTTCGTAATGCATCGACCGTCATTACATTGTAATTCTTTATTATATTTCAGTAGTTGGTATATACAAATATATATATATATATATATATATATATATATATATATATATATATATATATATATATATATATATATATATATATATATATATATATATATATATATATATATATATATATATATATATATATATATATATATATATACATATATGTATATATTATCTCAGCCAACTATTGTATTTTTAACTAAATACATGTAAAATGAAAGTAAGTTTGTAATGTTTATTTATGTTTGTGAAATGTATTTATCACATTCGGGGTAGAATACAGTACTTCATACCTACCACATTTTCGTTCGTCGGACGCATCTCTACAGTCATTTTTGCCATTGCACTACAAATTATTTAAGATGCATTGACCGACAGCACAGCGGTAAGCATCATTACATCTCGTTAGACGGTAAATCGAATGGAAACTTTTTTTTTTGTTTTAATTACAATATTATTTATGTTAACTCAATAGACACGACATCGGTGTAAGTTTGAAATTGTCATTTAATGTTTCACTTACTACACATCCGTTCGTCGGATCCATCTTTACATTCATTGTTCCCATTGCAGATCAAATCTTTTGAGATGCATTCATCGTCATCACATAAGAAAGAATTTTTACACTTCACTAGGGGGTAAAGGAAATAAAATACATCACAGGTCGCTAAGTATAAGATTATTGTATACATTTATATAATAACAATATGCGATATTTTAGTAAATCGGTATTGCTTTTTTTCTTTGCCATATGCTAATCCCCGACAGAAAAAAATGTTATAGTGATAACTAAAATATAAAGTTTACTAGCACATAAAACTAAATTACGGGCAATGAACAGCGTGTGGACAGTATTGCCTTTTATATTGATAAAATAATGCATTGAAATACCACGTGAAACTACGTAACAGGCATGATAACAGTTTTAAAGTCGTTGTTTTTTTCAACATTACATTAGCCAACAGTACGCAGTTTATGGCCTTCACAAAAATAATTTTACTTATTTATAACAAGATTAGCTACTAGTGTTGACAAATTATAAAATCATTCATTAAGTGTAATTAATTTAAATCACTTTTTTTTAAAATGTTTATGTAAATGGCACGAAGAAAAAAAAAGAACTGCTAAAAATTAATCCAGAGCAAGCACAAATGGAACCCGACAGGCTCCTCCAGCGTCTGTCGACATCAGATATTAGCGTAACAATCACAACTTGTAAATACAAAGTTTTGAGTTTACCACGCTTTATATGCGTTTATGTGCAGTTTATATGCGCTTTATATGCGCTTTATTTGCGCTTTATATGCGCTTTGAATGCGCTTTGTATATATTATACATATTTTCAATTGATTCTTTTAAAATAGAAATATCACATATGGAATAGTAAATAGCATGGTTTATAAAAATTAATCTAAACTTATTTTTGACATTTTAAATTTATGAAACTGTACAAAACATTGTGGATAGATTGCTTTGATTTAGTATACGCGTGAAATTGATAAGCCCCAAATAGGCCGTTTACTCCGATTACAGCCTTCTTTTCTTTTTGGAATTGCTTCCATAGCCTTTGTACAACCTATATAAAACTGCAAAGCAGCTGTTGATTTATTTTGGAGTTGTCTCTCCTAGAAACGAGTTTATCTCCAGCTATCGAACTCGAGATTTTTCGATTTACCAAACATGAGCTTTACCGACTCGAACACGCTGACCCTTATTAATTATTAATTGTTTTAGCTTCTTTAACGTAAATAAAAACATTATGTATATATATATATATATATATATATATATATATATATATATATATATATATATATATATATATATATATATATATATATATATATACACAACCTGCATACCAGTGCGCTGCCACAGTGAATCTTTTTTAAAAGTACCAATTTGAAAACAGAATAAAATTAAAACCTAAACAAAAACACAAACAAAAACACAAAACATTAGTTAAATGGAAACATAAACGCATACTGTTTACGGTCGAGCTCGTGTTGCTAAATCGAACCCTGCTCAGGAGCAGCGGACTCCCCTAATTTAAGTTAGAGAATGACTTACTAAACCCCCAGCTTGTCCGCAAACCGAAAGATAGAAGTTAACATAAAGGAAATTTAATAGAAACGTCTGAACTGTTATTGATTTAAAATAATAATTAGTAAACAATACGTTCAGTGAATAAAATAAATAAAAGTCAGTATTTAAAATATCCGTGTTTTACCTACCATATTGCACTTTATCCATATAAGCTAATTATATTATTCCAACAATAATGTCATATTGGATGTCCACCGAATTTGTATTCACATGTGTTTACTTTCTCGTATATAAATATTAGCAGTATGCAAAAATAAACCTGGGTAACTATTATCTATTGCAGTGGCTTCCAAAATTTTCGACTAGGGACCCCCTTTTATAAAAATTAAGTTACCCGCTACACTAAATAATTAAAAAGTCGATATTAGTAAGGAAATTAATAAGCACTAAGATAAGAGATTTCAGTAGATTTTAAATATGAATTTTTTTGATAACTGTTTTAATACTATGAATGAAATAACTTGCTATTATCCAGCCTCAACATTCGCCGTTGAGTTTTGCTAACCCGAACTTCAAAATTTAATATATATCTTTGTTTTGTTTGTAATTTGGGAAGTTTTGAACGCGAAAACAAAAGGAACTAAAACTCGAAAGGCAATCAATTTCATGTTTGGGTTTAAATGCTGCATACTACACTAAAATTGTGTTTAAAACGGCACGTGACGCGGAATCATTCCGTAAACCCAAGATTTCATCTTTTGATTTATCGGGAATGCTGGCAACATCAAGGGAAGCAGAGAAGGGGTGACGTATCAATGCAGGTTCTTCTTCTTCCAGCTCAGGGAAATTAGCGTCACAGTTCGTTTTAAAGAGATTCAAGATGCACATAATCCTCTTTAAAATATTTTTTATTTCACATTCAGATTCATCTATATCAGGGGTCTCCAAACAACGGCCCGCGGGCCGGATGCGGCTCGCGAAGTCCTATCATCCGGCCCGGGGATATCTTTTTGTCCACGGAAAAAATGTGTGTTGGAGGTTGGTGAGGAATTTTGCCTAGAAAATTCAAAACAACTTTAAAATGTAGATTTGGGTGTAAATACCAAAATTGCCCACCGTCTTGCAGACAATGGTGAAAACATTGTGTCTTAAATCGCGAAAAATACAAGAAAGTATTGCCATTTTTAAAATTGAAATGGAGATGAGTCGCTGGACATCTGTTCTACCTCTTAACTGCTAATGTTCATTAGAGATGCGGATGAAGACATGAACCTTAACACAAGAGCTGTCTTCCCTACTGAACATGTATATCACTGTCATCCTTTTTACTCCGGGAGGTGAACACTTGAAATTTGAAAAGTTTTAAGACCCCTGAGCATTGCAGAGTTTCTCAAACATGGTAATATTTCCAAGATTTATTTTTCTTTGGCAATTTTGCTGCTTTACTAAAAATGTCCCGAGATTATAATAAAAATAGATAATATTCGTTCGTTTGTCGGTAGAGTCTTGCTGACGTGGACATACCGGCGAATCATGCAGTGGATTCCCCTTGTTTAGGGAGCTAAATCTTTTACTTTTTTCTGAAAGCCTTATTTTGACCCAAGCATGGATGTCGCAACTTCCGTACAAACTGCACAGCCGTTTCCCATTATAAACCTCCAGTTAAAAAAAACATTTATTTTCACCGTGATATCCTCACAAAATAGCAACTCTTCTCTGCTATCATTTGAATTAATATATTGAACAAAGAAATGAAAATGCAAAACACTTGTTGTTAATGCCCCAAAATTCCATAAAATTAAATGTTTCGAACGGACACAGATTTTTAAAATTCATAATAAATTATATATGAACTTCAAGTTGTACCTGAGTACCCCAACATATGGAAGAAGATTATGAATTCATAGTTGATTCGGCTTAAAATATAATATTTCATGAATAGTGGAAAACCTACGAAGGGGTTAATTTTCAAGATGGCCGCCACGTTAATCGTTACCAAGATTTTTCCACCATTTTTTCGTGTATGCAAACGCTTATGAGGATTTTCCTTAAAAAAGGTTAAAGAAAATATTGTTTTCTAAGGAGTCTTATAAAAGTTTTTTTTTTAACCGGCTCCTACCCCCTAAAATTTAAATGTAAACAATGCCTGCAATTGAATCATATGTATCGAGGTACGGATTTATCTACCGCATGAAAGCCTTGAGTGTGCGTAAATCGCTAACGGTATTAGTGTGGTAGATTACACTTTTGGTGATTGACCAGGTGTCAGGGACGTAGAGAGGCGCTCTGTAGAACCCCCAGGTAATAATTAAAACTTGGTTACTGTTTCTCATTTAACAAATGTATTACAGGGCACTCAGAACAAACGTAGGCGCCATTTTGCTCACGGAAATGCCCAGGGCGCGAAATCGAACCCTGCAGGGGCGCCGGGGGACGCTTCTGGTTCGATAATAGTCAACGATTATTGTTGCCCATCGTGTCTACGAGGTGCCGGTGGTTGCGCCTGTTGAAGTTATAACGCTGAAAGTAGTAGTAAGCCTTACCAGTTTTGCAGGACGTACGATTGCCACTTGCTAACAACTCTTGAATTCCGTGTTTTCAAAAATATGTATTGACGAGAATCGCACCCCCCCCCACCCTCATGCCCTCCCTTACCATGTTATATTCTGTTTTGTTCACAGAAACCTTCTTAGGAGTAGCCTACGTTCATCGATTCCCCAAATCTCAGGTACACTGAAGAACGGTGTTGAACCACATCTGACTTTCATTTTTGTTTACAAATATAACATCATCACTAACATCATACTGATGATTGGTAAGTGCAGACAAAATATTTAGGTATATATCACGACGCACTTACTTTGTACGAGTATTTTAATACAATCTGATTATATATATATATATATATATATATATATATATATATATATATATATATATATATACTATATATATATATATATATATATATATATATATATATATATATATATATATATATATATATATATATATATATATGTGTGTGTGTGTGTGTGAGTGTGTGAACGTGTGTGTGTGCATATATGTGCATGTATCAATGATGTGCACCAAGAATTTCATTTATGTATATGTTTAGCTTCTTAAATTCCAATTTTTACGCACCCTAAATATATGTACCAGACTATAAACAATCTTTTTAGTTGTCATAATGTTAGAAAGAAAATATAAATCGTATTATATCCTAATTTGACCATTCCAAGTGAAAATACAAATCATCACACACTTACTACAATTTATTTCATCACGTCCATCAAAGCAGTCCTTGGCGCCATTACATCTCAAAGGACGTTCGATGCAAAGACCGTAACCACAGAAGAAATCTTCACCTTTACATCTGGCTGGTATAAATAGATTTAATATATATTATCTACGTTAACTATTGTAATATTTCTGTTAACTAACTATATACTTTATAAACGTAACTTGATAGTCTTATTTTTTTATTTGGTAAAATACATTCACTGTTCCAACAGACTTTGTCTTGAGTTAGGTTATCATGTTCGTAACATTAAGGCATAACTAGTTATAATATATATATATATATATATATATATATATATATATATATATATATATATATATATATATATATATATATATATATATATATATTTATTTATTTATTTATTTATATGTATATATATGTAATGGTGACCCGTCAAAAGAGCGCACGACAAAAAAGCGCCGACATAAGAGCGCCGACATAAGAGCGCAGCAAATTAAAAAAAAAACAGGTGTTGTATGCTAAACGAATATGACTTAGTTAACACTTGTTTTAATTAAATAATCGGAGGTACGATTAAACGACGTTTTTATTTATATATTATGGTTAATATCTTATAAATGCAGTTTAAAAATATTTCTAACCCAAGATCGAATCACAGAAAGGGAAGGTTATTATATTGGACGAAGGCAATGATGTCTGTACTGCCTTTGAGCAATTTTGGTAGAAGCTAGCCCTGCAAAAATTATGCCACTAGTAGATAATTGGAAAGATACTTACATACTGAGGAGAAGGAGAAACCGTGGAGGTGACCCGAGCTTCGCTCTTGCTATTTGGAATGTGCATAATCGTATCGCTGAAAATCTACCCCGTACAAACAACTCAGTCGAGGCATGGCATCGCGCATTACAACAAACGGTAGATTGCAATCCTCCATCCGTTTATAAATTGATGAACCTGTTTCGTCTGGAACAAGATCGCATCGAAATCGAACTGAAACGTATCTAGTAGCTGGAGATAATAAACCAGGAGCTTCAAAGAACAAATATGTTCAGCTGAACCGAAGATTGCAGGCGATTGCTTCAACCTATGCTAATGATTCAATGATGGACTACCTACGAGGTATAGCCCACAACTTAGCAATATAAATGCAACTATAAAGAAACGTTTTATTAATCTGAACTTATTTTGATTTTTTTTACATTTCATTTCAGTTTATATTCTCACTTTAGGCCTAACATTTAAAATCTGTGTATGTGTTGTTAGATTGCGTTTTGAATAATTGGACTTCACGTTGTTTATATCAGTATTTTAGTTAAAGAAACTGAACAGTTACTTTTTTAATGAAACAATAAAGAGTTAACATCAAACAATGCCTTCTGTTCTGAGTTAATTTTCTTGTTCCTATTTATTAAATATGATTTTTCTATCTTTAATTTGCGTTCTTATGTCGGCGCTCTTATGTCGGCGCTCTTTTGTCTACGCTCTTATGACCATTTAACCTTCTTCTTTTATAGGCTGAATCCAATCAAACTTTCCCACCACCCCCAAACCAACTATTTGGCCCGAACTGACCGTCGTGACCTTACGCTGGTAAATTTAAGGAGACGAGCATTGGGCAGACAGGACATAAAATCGAAATACAAAGCATGCACACACCTAGGGTCCGGTCACGCCGGTCTACGACTGTGAACACTCATAAATTATTCTTGACACACGGGGCAGATCCCCGCGCCGTGAGAACCGGGCGCTGTCCTGTCGTTGAGGGGTGGGGGCAACATTACCCCCCATCCAGCTACGACCAACCAAGAATACAATTACACAAAAAAACAAGCAACCTATGACAACTATTTAAAATAACAAGCCAACCATAGAGTACCAGCCAACATATATATATATATATATATATATATATATATATATATATATATATATATATATATATACGAATACATAGTTACCTGGTCTTTCTCAATGTACTGTATCAAAATGGCTATATCGAGAGTGGATCAGTACTATATAATTGCCACATTATATGACATCATCATCTTTATATAAAAACAGGGCGATACAGCCCACCTTATACACTTACGACAATTCACTTCATCAGCTCCGTTTATACTGTCATATATGTTATTACATTTCAAATGCCGGTTGACGCAATAACCGTTGTAATAGTCGAGAGCTTTACCTTTACAAAAGGCTAGTATAGAATTAATTCCGCCATTGTCTAGTCCTAAGTCCAGAATGGGCTTGGGCTAGCAACCCACCATGTAAAAACAAAAGAGCTACGGAAACGGCAACAGATCTAAATCAAGCCATCATGGAAGAGCAACCGAGGATTGAGGCAGCTTTGCCTGATATAACGAGTCTAGATGAAAGCCGCAAGGAAGTCTTTACTCCAAAACAGTCCTTAGTAACCCCCAAAATTATGACACGAATAGAAGCTTGAAATGTGCGTACCATGTACGAAACTAGCGAACAGCTCAAGTGGTCAAGGAAACGTCAAGATACAGGATCAACATCCTGGGTATCAGCGAAATGAGATGGACAGACTCAGGCCTGACTACACTTGGATCAGGAGAAACTATAATCTATTCTGGGAGATCTGATAACCAACACCAGGAAAGAGTTGGTATTATCATGGATAACATATCAAGGAAATGTCTAATAGGGTGGGAACCAATCAATTCTCGCATTCTTAGAGCCAAATTCTACTCAAGACATGTAAAGATTACGATATTACAGTGCTACGTTCCGACAGAACAAGCAAAAGATGAAGACAAAGACACGTTCTACTACACTCTACAAGATCAAATCGACAGGACTCTACAACATGACATTCTAATAGTCATTGTACACATAAATGCAAAGATAGGGTCCAGCAACTAAGGATACGAACCCTGCATGGGTAAAGAGGGGCTAGGAGAGGTAAACAACAACGGTCAAAGATTAAAAGAGATCTGCTCAGAAAATGGCCGAGTTAAAGTTGGCAGCTTATTCCAGCACAAAGAAATACATAAATCCACATGGATATCCCAGATAAGCGAACCAGCAATAAAATCGATCACATTGCTATAAATAAAAAGTGGAGAAAATCCACGAGAGATGTAAAGGCAATAAGAGGAGCTGACGTAGGTAGCGACCATAATCTAGTTTTGTGCAAGCTACAACTCAAGCTTAGGAGAGTCGACAGGAAAGTAAACCACCAGCTATTTGATTTAGCTAAACTAAAAGATCCCACCATTAAGGCAAACTTCGCAATTGAATTAAAAATTAGATTTAGTCTACTCGAGAAACTATCAGAAGAGGACACCAATACACAATGCGAGAAGATCCTGGATGTATACAAGAAAACAAGCTAATGCATACTAGGACACAGGAACAGACAAAGGAAGGAATGGATCTCAAGCGATACTTGGGATCTCATTGTTAAGAGAAGAGAAGCCAAAATTAAAACATTATCTTGAACCATGGAAAGCAGGGTACGGAACAATGAAAAATATAGAAGACTACAAAAAGAGGTAAAAAGGAATGCTAGGAAGGATAAAAGAAACTATGTAGAGACACAATGGCCACAGAAGCACAGGCTGCAGCTGATAAGGGAGATAGCAGAACAGTTTACAAGATTAGCAGGACTCTAACAGGAGGAATAGCAAATAGATCATCTACTATCAAGGACGAAAACGAAAAAGTTCTCTATCAGGGATCTTCAATAAAGTATGGATTGAAGAAAAAGTCCCAGATTCTTGGAAACGGTGAATCATTATCAAATTACCCAAAAAAGGGCGACCTTAATGTTTTTGAGAACTGGAGAGGCATTAATCTTCTGTCAGTACCAGGAAAAATCTTCTGCATAGTCTTATTACAATGAATGAGGAAAGGAATTGATGGGATCCGTCGTAAAGAACAAGCTGGCTTCAGAGCCTACAGGTCATGTAACGACCAAATATTTGTCTTGCGCACTATAGTGGAACAGTCCCTAGAGTGGAATTAGTTTCTCTACATCAACTACATAGATTTCGAGAAAGCATTTGATAGCATCCACTATCCATCATTATGGAAGATACTAGAGCTATATGGCTTTCCAGGAAAATTCATAAACACACTTAAAGACATGTACTATGACATCCAAAGCTGTGGGCGACATGAAAATCAGCAAAGTGAATGGTCCAAGGTAAAAACAGGAGTCAGACAAGGCTGTGTCATCTCACCTGTCATCTTTTTGGTGGTAATAGACTGGATTAAGAGAAAAGCCACTGAGGATAAGCCAAGAGGAATTGTTTGGGAACTTACAAAGCACCTAGAGTACTGTGACTTTGCTGATGACTTGGCTTTACTCTCACATGCCCAAAAAGACATCCAAGCTAAAACCACAAAAATAGAGCAAATTGCTAAAAGCTTTGGACTAAAGATAAACTCCGGAAAAAAAGCTAATGAAAATAAAAACCAAAAGTGCTCTCAAGACCTTTGCGACTGGAGCATAGCTAGAAGAGGTCAAAGACTTTAGGTACCTTGGCAGCAATCTATCTGCAAATGGCAGCATGGAGAAAGAAATGGCCATCGGAATAGCAATGGCAGCACAAGCTTTCAAAAGAATAGCCATGATCTGGAAATCATCCTCACTGCATCAGAGAACTAAAATAAGGATCTACAAGTCTAATGTACGTTCTGTACTCCTCTATGCTGCAGAGTCATGGAAACTAAACAAGAAAGGAGAGAGCCGACTCAGAGGATTTGAAAGAAGATCCCTCCAAGGCATCCTCAGAATAAAGTGGGACGACAGAGTCCCGAACAAGGAAATATGGTGAAGGACAGGATTAAATAAATTGTTTCGGAAGTTCGAATGAGGAGATGGAGATGGCTGGGTCATGTCCTACGCATGAGCAAAAGAAGGTTCCCCAACATGGCGCTGAAGTGGATTCCGCCTGGAAATCGAAAGAGAGGAAGACCACTAGGAACATGGAGGAGAGAGATGGAAGAAGAAGTGCAGGCTACTGACAAGACCTGGCATGAACTAAAGTTGCTCGCCCAAGACAGAATTGAATGGCGGAGATTTGTTATTGCCCTATACTCCACAGGGAGTGATGAGGATTAAGTAAGTAAGTATAGAAATGACATTAAAATATTGTCTTAGCGAAGTATTATGTTATTTGTGGTTATTAATTGATCATAAAATAAATATGCGTATATTGTTATTGTTTATTTTATGAAATGTGATTTCGCTAACTAATTTACGTAGAATACAGCATACGCCCTTACGACAATTCCGTTCGTCGGATGTATCGTTACAGTCAGGAGAGCCGTCACATCTCTGATTTTCTGATATACAATTCCCATCTCCGCAATAGAATCCACCTTCATTACAACTTGCTGTTGGGAGAGTAAGGAAACTAATTTTTATAAACATATTTTGTTTAACGTAGCATGGACTAGAATATAAATAATACGATGTATATCAGCGATGTTCATTTATAATGCGAGAAATAATGTAAATATTGTTTTAAGATCTAAATTTGGTGACTTACAATGATATTATTTTAAACCAAATAAAATTTGAATTTGAAACAATAGTTTTATATAGACGGATCCATTTTTTGTTATTAAAATAACATAAATTTATAAGAATATATTTTTATTTGGTTACTTTAAAGTAGAAATACCGTGCTGTATTACGGTTTCAGATCAAATATTTTTAATATCTATTATTTGCAAAGATTAATGTTACTATAAATAAAATCTATTGGAACGGCGTAATCGGGCAGAGAGCTAGCTATACATGAAAGTCTAGAAAACGGCTCAGCCAGCATTAATATGTATCCGACTGGCACAGAAGTGACCACAGTAGAATCGGTTGTACCTGCCGCGGTCACACAGTCAAGTGAACTATGTTTGCTCAACACTGCACAGTGTAAAAGTAAATCAGCTTTCGCCTTCGCTGGCATTATTGTTACAATACTCAAATAAGTATCATGGTAACTCTTACTGCAGTTTACTTCATCCTCGTATTCCGGACATTCTTTTTTTCCGTTACATCTTTGATTTTTATTGATGCACATGGGATCATTACATTTGAAACCGCCTTCTTTGCAACTAGCTGGTGAACGATTTCAATAAAAACAATTATTTGTAACATTTAAAATTTGTTTTAACAGAAAAAAAAATAAGAGTGTAAAGTTAATCTGTTGTGTGGAGAGTAAAAAGTGATTAAATTATATATTGTTACAAAATATTCTGTCATAGAAAAGTCAACTATAATTATTGCATATATAAAGATATCAATGCATCTTTTTTATAATTAAGTGTATATCCATTATTTTAATCACCATTTTACTGCTATGATTGATTATTATTGAAAGTTTTACGTGAATTTTTATATTTTTAGCTCCATTAGATACCCACATTTTAATGCTAAAAATGTTTTAAACATTCAGTGATTGAATATATACATTTAATAGAATGCTGCAACAATTTCTGAAAAGGACTTTCATTCCAAAGTTGCAGTTGAAATTTCAGTTGTATTTGTATGCTGTACCATTTACGGCATCATCGGTAAAGTATACTATATTATATGTAAAGTATACTGATAAACAGTAAGCTTCACTTACAGCAATGGAATTCATCTGACTGGTCAGTACAATCAAGATTGCCATCACATCTCACGGGAGGTCTAAAGCACATAATTGAGTCGCATTTGAAATTGCCTTCAGAACAACGATCTGCGGAAAAAAATCAAATACTTTAAAACATTTACTACTTAAATTTTTTTTAATGTAAACTTTAGATATTATTTAATGTATCAAGGACAGACTACATTAAATAATATGAATGTCATAGTAATTTTTCAAGTATTTTTTAAGGAACAATATTGTTAGAAGATACATTAATATCAAATTTGTTATGATTTTGAAGAAAATACATAACATTATTTCTAGTAACATGTTTATTCAACCTCCCTCCCCCTTCTCATGTGATGGTAAAGCCGTTTACCTCCATTGCCGCCGTTCGGTTTTGCCACAATTTTAAAAATTGCCTTAGCACTGAAATGCGACTAATACTTAAATTTGTTACACGGGCACCCGATGGCTTTGAATGAACAGATATCTTTCACCTAACCAACCCCCCCTCCCCGCATACACCACGCCCCCAACCCCACCCCTATACGGTGTCCAATCGTCCTTCTCACGCGTCTTTTCTTTTGGATATCGTGGTTAGCAGACAAGACGTGTTTTCACTGTCGAGCTCAGTCAAAAAATGTGTTACTGTTTGTCTTTATTTGTCTAATCTGTAACCACACTGTTGTGTGCTGACGAAGACCTTGGGTCGAAACGTCCATAGTACTTGTAACTGTCTTTAACTTGTGAGGTAACGAACACTATTTGTTTTATTACTAATTGCATTAACCTCACTGCAGCTACAATCCAAAAAATTCTCTCTCTTCTGACTCTCTTACTGTATTACTTACTTAGCCCATTTTGTAATAAATGTTCAGTTTGTAACTTATAAATATATGTATGATAAGTATCCTTTAAGTTTTAAAAGTACATAAAAATAAATTGTACTATTGCAGTATTTTTGTGCTTTTTTGTAACGAATAGTTTTAAAACTTATAATTTTATTTTACTACAGACTCTAAACTGGGGGCATTAAGTTGACCCATAGTCATCGGACTTGATATTTAGTCTTTTTCACCAGCCGTAAGCCATTGCCAGAGTCAAGAGGTCATCCGACCAGGTTGTTATGACTTTAAGGCTGTAAACTGCGCACGTTGAATTGTAGCGAAGTCATCAGACCTTCAGCTCGCCACTATTAAGTTTAATTATTACTATTACTGCATTAGCTGCTGAAACTTTATTATTACTTTATTATTACATTACCTTGTCCGTGAAGTTCAAGCGACAGTCGAATACATTTTTAAAAATACGTTTGTTTTATTCCCATTTGCGAAGTGGCTCAGTCCCTCTTACCGGTTGAATTACAACAGTGTTACTGATTATTACCAGTAACAGGTATTATTTACTTTTTTACCGTTTACATCTCACACTTACCACTGTAACCTTCATCATTTTCCATATCATTTTTTTGCCATTACAAACAAAATTGTTCGTAATGCATCGACCGCCATTACATTTTAATTCTTCATTAAATTTCACTAGTTTGTATATACAACCGAATATATATGTATGTATGTATATATATATATATATATATATATATATATATATATATATATATATATATATATATATATATATATATATATTATCTCAGGCAACTATTGTATTTTTAACTATATACATGTAAAATGAAAGTAAGTTTGTAATGTTTATTTATGTTTGTGAAATGTATGTATCACATTCCGGGTAGACTACAGTACTTCATACGTACCACATTTTCGTTCGTCGGACGCATCTCTACAGTCATTTTTGCCATTGCACTTCAAATTATTTAAGATGCATTGACCGTCAGCACAGCGGTAAGCATCATTACATCTCGTTAGACGGTAAATCGAATAGAAACTTTTTTTTTTTAAATTACAGTATTATTTTTGTTAACTCAATAGACACGACATCGGTGTAAGTTTAAAATGGTCATTTAATGTTTCACTTACTACATATCCGTTCGTCGGATCCATCTTTACAATCATTGTTCCCATTGCAGATCAAATCTTTTGAGATGCATTCATGGTCATCGCAGTGGAAAGAATTTTTACACTTCTCTAGGGGGTTAATGAAATAAAATATATCACAAGTCGCAAAGTATAAGATTATTGTATACATTTATATAATAACAATTTGCGACATTTTAGTAAATCGGAATTGCTTTTTTTTCTTTGTCAAATGCTAATCCCCGACAGAAAAAAATGTTATAGTGATAACTAAAATATAAAGTTTATTAGCACATAAAACTAAATCACGGACAATGAACAGCGTATGGACAGTATTGCCTCTTATATTGATAAAAAATGCATTGAAATACCACGTGAAACTACGTCACAGGCATGATGACAGTTTTAAAGTCGTTGTTTTTTTCAACATTACATTAGCCAACAATACGCAGTTTATGGCCTTCACAAAAATAATTTTACTTATTTATAACAAGGTTAGCTACTAGTGTTGACAATAAAAAAAATATTCAATAAGTGTATTATATTGAAATCACTTTAAAAAAAAAATATGTAAATGGCAACCAGAGCAAGAACACATGGAGCCCGACAGGCTCCACTAGCGTCTGTCAACACAAGATGTAAGTGTAACAATCACAGTTTGTAAATAAAAATTTTCGGGCTGCTAAGAAAGTTTTTAGTTTCCCAAGCTTTATATGCGGTTTATATGCAGTTTATATGCGCTTTATGTGCGCTTTATATGCGCTTTATATGCGCTTCATATGCGCTTTGTATCTGCTTTGTATATATTGTACATATTTTCAATTGATTCTTTTAAAATAGAAATATCACATATGGAATAGTAAATAGCATGGTTTATTAAAATTAATCTAAACGTATTTTTTACATTTTAAATTTATGATACTGTACAAAACATTGTGAATAGATTGCCTTGATTTAAATGTAAACAATCCCTGCAATTGAATCATATGTGTCGGGGTACTGATTTATCCACCGCATGAAAGCCTTTAGTGTACGTATATCGCTAAAAGTAATAGTGTGGTTCAATACACTTTGGTGATCGCCCAAGTGTCAGGGACGTAAAGAGACGCTCTCGAGAGCCCGCCCTAAGGTAAACTAAGTTAATAATCAAAACTTGGTTACTTTTTCTGATTATTAAAAAATGTATCACAGGGCACTCAGCGGCTCATGTGAGCCTTTGGGGGCCGAAACCTAAACTTTTGTTTGCAGCCGAATTGCACCTTACCTGGGCGCCGGCGGACACGCCTAATTCAATTTAGTGAACGACTGTAAGAACCCATGTTATCCATTGTCTATCGCATTGTTTAGAACAAACATAGGCGTCATTACGCTCACGGGAAAACCAAGGGCGCCAAATCGAACCCTGAAGGGGCGCCGGGGGACGCGCCTGGTTCGATAAAGTCAACGATTATTGTTTTCCATCGTGTCTAAGGGGCACCGGCGGTTGTGCCTATTGAAGTTTTAACGCTGAATGAAGTAGTAAGCTTTACCAATTATGCAGGACGTACGTTTAACGGTTGCCACTTGCTAACATAGCGACTCTGGAATTCTAGGTGCCAACTTGTGGATTGACGAAAATCGCACCCTCCCGGGCGCCGCCCATATCAAATTATATTTTGTTTTGTTCACAAAAACCTTCTCAGTAGTAGCCTGATTTCATCAGCTCCCAAGTTTCATGGTAAACGTAAGAACGGTGTCGAACTACATCTGACTTTCATATTGGTTTACAATTAAAGTATATAGTGACAAATCGCACCTTCCAGGGGCGCCGCTCTTTCGAAATTAATTTTTTTAAACACTTCCCTAGAGCGTTATAATTAATTCCCTAAAGTTTGATGGCGATCGGTTGAACAGTGTGAAACCACAATCGACTTTTATTTTTATATCGCTTGTATAGAGAAAAGCAAAACGCTCCCTGCAGGAGAGCCATCATTGCAAATTTTGAATCTTTGTTAAAGAGTTTTCACCAGGATCATTCTCATCAACTTCCCAAAGTTTCATGGCGATGTGATGAAAGTTTTAGTAATGAATAACTGTAGGTCAGAGAGACAGGCACTCACACACACATATACATTGCTATATATATATATATATATATATATATATATATATATATATATATATATATATATACATATATATATATCGACCCTTGATAATTTCAAACGATTTCCTTCACACAGAGCCCCCACCCCTCTTTGTAGATTATACAGACAGACTAATAGGAGACGCTACTTCTTTAACTTAGAACATAATACTTTTGGCCGTTGAACCTCAATCATGAAGATAGTGTTTCTCTCAGACTTTTTTTTTTCTATATCGCACTTACAACAATTGTGTTCGTCGTATCCGTCCCTACAGTTTTTAACGCCGTCACAAACATTTATTCCATTAATGCAGAATCCATTTACACAATAAACAGCGCCTTTATTACACGATTCCGTTTTTTGGAAATAAACAAAACCACATTGTTTAATTTGTTTTTAATTTAGCCTAGACTTATGAAAAAAATAATTAGTTACCTCAGCGATGGTCATTTATATAGTAGTTATTAATATAAATCAGCATTAGGGTTTGAAATTTTTATTTAATGTCTTATTTTAAAAAGATTTATATGTATAATTAACTGATCTTTTTTTAATTAAAATAAATTTGTATACAGATAGTGTATTGACTTTATTTAGCTGACTTTTAGACATACATTCCGATTCGATTAAAATCAAACAAAACAGTATTTTAATATTCTTTTAACGTGTTACTTTCAAATAGAAATAGCGTGATTTGAATAGTCACTATCATAAACTATTAAAATCAAACACAAATATTCTTGACATTTTAACATTTTATATTATAAATAAAACATGCGAATGTAAAATAACATTGCTTTAAAACATGGATATTGAAGGATGATTTAATTTAGCTGCTTATAAATGATTTTAAAAAAAATATAATGAATATTTTCAACAGCTCTCAATTTAATGTAGAATATTAATAGACCACTCATAACATTCTCCTTACAATCAAGGGAAATATCAGGTCACACTTACTACAATTCTTTTCATCCTCTCCGTTAGAACAGTTTAAAAAGCCGTTACATCTAGTTTTCGAAGGGACGCATTGTCCATTTCCACAGTTGAAGCTGCTCCCATTACAACTGGCTGTTGAATGAATCAATCAGATAGTAATTACTATAAAGTTTGTTTATATCAGAAAATGTAATAATGTTTATACTTATTGTGCCTTCTAAAGTAATTGAGCAATTGAGTTTCGGAATGGCTTTAACCCCAACCGTTGATTGATTGCTTCACCCCCCCCCCCCACCCCTCTCTTTAATTCCCACACTTTCATTACCCATGGAAAAAAATCAGCTTTTCAGATAAGATAAATAACACAGAATAAACAATAACCTTATAGAAACACATATTAAAATCATTGGACTATAAAAGAGACATGACATATTTAATGTCAGAAAAAGTATTACCTAGATTTCTAATCTTTATTTTATCTGAATACTCTAAAGCACTGCTATAACTAGTAGACATACATATTTTTGTATTAAAAGTCCATTTTCCACTCAAATGTCTCATTCGAGTTTTATTTATGTTTAGATTCTTAACAAAGTTTAATGACTAATTACATGTCGCACTTACTACAATTAATTTCATCAGATTTATCAGAACAGTCAATAGTGCCATCACATATTTTGTTTTGTGGTATGCAAGATCGGCATTTTACAGAGCTAGATTCACACGTGTCTAGAGTTCAGATTAAATTTAAAACCATTAACAATATTTAATTAGCCTTTAAATAATAATCAATATTAATATGATGCAAAATAGTAATAATTTAACTTAGTAAAATAATTTTTTTTCAAATTAAATCATAAAAACAATTGTAATAGTTCTCTTTCTCTCTCTTCCTCTCTCTCCCTTTCTCTCTCTTTCTTACTTCCTTTTTTCACCAACTCGTCTTTTGCTCACAGGCCAGGCAATCTTTATATGATTAAGAATCAAGCATTTCTAGAACACTGACAACTAGCTTTCAAACGCCTAAGATTCTATTGGGACGATATACAGTGTCGAGCATCAAATCGAGGATTAACATTCATAAACTAAGATGTTTTAAATCATTACTTGGTCTCTTGTAGATTCTATCCTCGTCATATTGGTATTTCACGTCGTTCACGCAGTCTACGACAGCAAGCAGCAAGACAATGAATGCTGTGCAGTACTTCCAATCAAACATTTTGTTTTTGTTTTTAGATCTTAATTTAAAAAAAAAACAACTGGAAAATCAAAGGATATCTTAAATAAAAGTTAATTATTATTTTGATAAATTTAATTTAAAATCAGGTCATCTAGACTTGAATCATGTATGCTATATTGTTTAATGTAGCACGGTATTATTCTTTTCTCTCATATTTGCAACAATATTCATGTGAAATTATGTATTGTTGTGAATTCGTAGACTTGCGCCCTAAGTTAAAACGTGATTTGTTATACCCGAAGTCTAGACCAAACGTTTAAATATTTTTCTTCTCTTTACTGATGTTCTAAGTGGCAATATCAAAGATCGATCGTGATTCACATTGAAGGACGTGGCACGCGTACAACGTTAAAGAGAGCTCACGCAACCACGTTTTATTTAAGATAGTTACACTTTGCCAGCTCACCAGTAATACGCTAAGAGAGGAGTATTGAAAGCGGGGGGGGGGGGGGGGTGCAGCTCCTACTATATCAGTTTTCATCAATGAATATTGCAGCATATAACACTAGAAAAGACACTATTTCATAAGGTTTCTACGTTTGAATGCGTATTAACAACAGTATCGATTTATAATTTTATATATTTAAAAATGGAAGTGTATCTGTGTATACTGTATGTGTTGCTACGCCTTTCAACTGATCGCCATGAAACTTTAAGGTGTTGATGAGAATACTCTCGGGAATGTTTCTGCTAAAGCAAATTTCAGTTTCGGCTCACAAGGGTCACCGAAGGCTTCACAATAAAAATATGGAATATGTTTGACTTTTGAGTAACCAGAAACATTAAGCTAAACCCTTAACCTTAACCGGAAATTTAAAAAACCGGAAATTTAACAGAAATCAAAAGCTAGAACTTTATCAAGTACCGGCCTTTTTTAACGGATCTGGAAATTTAACCAAATACAGAACTTTAACCCTTAAAGGAAAGTTAAGCCGGAAAACATATTAAACCAGGGAGTTTATCCTAAATCGGCATTTAACTAGACCCGGAAATTTAGAAGGAATTGGCAATTCAAACGAAAACGAAATTTCATTAAAAATATTTTTTTTATCTAGAATCGGAGATTTAACTGGATTCGGTAATTTAATCCGATATTTAATCAGAAACGAAAATTGAATACAAACAAAATTTCATTGATATATATGGTCAAATTTAAAAGAAGTAGATAAATGGCCTGATTAGGGAGATATATAACGAGCTACGTAGATAGTGTTGTCTTTTTCTCTAAACCGATACCAAAACCAAATTCACCACCTCAACCTCAAATTTAACCGGAAACGAAAAATGTCATTTAAAACAGATTTTTATCCAGAATCAACATTTTTTGTACCTACACGTAGTTACTGCACATTGATACTAAAAATAGTCGTTGCTTTACCCCTAAACCTTGCATTTAATTTCAAACATGACAAAATTCGCATTTAGAATTTATTTTAGGCGACTCTACTAGGGGAGGGGGTGGCGGGGTGGGAGCTATTATTATTTCGAATGATTATGAGCCACCCCTTCCGCCCCACCCACATAGAGTGGGTGGGGGGTACAACAAGAGACAATATGGAAAACGAAACGTGACATCATATAACTAGTATATAAGGTCCCTTTTGGTTATCATTTCTGGGGGACCAGGAGCAGGAGGCGCTAAGGATATATAGTAAAATACTACGCCACCTGGCGTTGGCGCAGGGGGTGGAGGAGAAAGTGGCGCAGGCGCAGCGGAAGTAGGTCAGCAGGTCAGTAGGTCAGGTGAGGGGGTGACCTTGTGACGTAATAACCATCGGTGACCTGTTTACGTAATTTGTTTATTTATTTTTAATTTTTAATTTTTAATTTATTTATTTATTTATTTAGTTTAGTTTTAATATTTTTTAATTTAAATTTGATTTTTAATTTTTTAAATTTTTAAAATTTTTTTAAAAATGTTTTGATTTTTTAAATTTTTTAAATTTAAATTTTCATTTTTATTTGTATTTTTAATTTTTTAATTTTTTAAATTTTTTTTTTTTAATTTTAACTTATAAGTTGTTTGTTTTAATTTATTTTATTTGTATGCTTGTTGTTGTTTAAAATACTCTGAGAAAAAAAGTCTGAAAGAAACACTATCTCCATGATTGAGATTTAGCGACCAAATGTAGGAAACGGGTCTTTCTTATGGAAGTAGGGTCTACCTTTAATCTGTGTAATCTAATAATGGGTGCCCTGTCAAAATGACCTGGGACAAATCGGCCCCGTCAAAACAACCCCGTCAAAAGGGCCCCGACTTATTGGCTCCCGTCAAATGGGCTCCCGTCATATTGACTTGCGACATATAGGCTCCCGACAAATGGGCTCCCGACATTTAGGCTCCCGACAAATGGACTCCCGACATATTAGCCCCTGACAAATAGACTCAGGACATATTGGCTCCCGACAAAGCGGCTCCCGACATATTGGCTCCCGACATAAGGACTCAAGATAAATGGGCTCCCGACAAATGGGCTCACGACATATTGGCTACCGACAAATGGGCTCCCGACATATTAGCTCCAGGCTATTGGGCCTCCGACATATTGGCTTTTGACAAAATGACTCCCGACATATTGGCTCCAGACCAATGAATGACCATTATTGGCATAAAAGTAACCATTTTGTCCTACCTCCAATACCACTATAGTTCTTTTGAATGCCCGAACGAAATTGTTTTTCATGAACCAACATTAATTCACAAACAAATCGAGCCCTTAACAGCTAAATTCCACCAATTCTAAAGTTTTGATAATGTTTAATTTACAACAGAAAAGATATCTATATTTGTTGCTGAAAAGCGAGCACAGAAGTGTAAATGTATGATATACATGATGTTTACATGATAACAGCATCTTGTTTTGATAACCTACAAGCATACTGCAGGTAGGAAAGTATAGCGTGGACCCTTCTCCCCACACACTGAGTTGGAACAGCCTATCGACTCAATTATGGATGTCATAGATAGATGACCCTTAAATTAAAACATGCTATATTTTATAATAGATAAACTAATATAAAAATAAGGCCTGCCGAACAAGAGATGCATACGTTGTATTCAATGGCGGAACTAGAAAAAAATGGGCCACCGCGCAAAAATATTTTTATCTATATCTATATCGATATCTATATCCAGTGGCGTAGCGAGGTCGGGTGTCACCCCCCAGAGGCGCAACGACCCTTCCCGGGGACAAACTTTCAATTTTCGATTTGCACCCCACCCCCTCAAACCTTCGATTTGCACCCCCCCCCCCTCAAACCTTCGATTTGCACCCCCCCCCCCTCAAACTTTCGATTTGCACCCCCCACCTCTTAAAAGGCTATTTAACACTCTAATTAATCCCTCTATTAATTGGAATTATCATTTTTCTATATATATATTTTGCTATTTTTTGCCTTGGTTTCACCCCCCCCCCCCTAAATGGTGTCACCCAGTGCGGTCCACACCACCCGCACCCCCCTCGCTACGCCCCTGTTTATATCTATATCTATATCCATATCTACATCTACATCTACATCTACATCTACATCTACATCTACATCTACATCTACATCTACATCTACATCTACATCTACATCTACATCTACATCTACATCTACATCTACATCTACATCTACATCTACATCTACATCTACATCTACATCTACATCTACATCTACATCTACATCTACATCTACATCTACATCTACATCTACATCTACATCTACATCTACATCTACATCTACATCTACATCTACATCTACATCTACATCTACATCTACATCTACATCTACATCTACATCTACATCTACATCTACATCTACATCTACATCTACATCTACATCTACATCTACATCTACATCTACATCTACATCTACATCTACACCTACACCTACACCTACACCTACACCTACACCTACACCTACACCTACACCTACACCTACACCTACACCTACACCTACACCTACACCTACACCTACACCTACACCTACACCTACACCTACACCTACACCTACACCTACACCTACACCTACACCTACACCTACACCTACACCTACACCTACACCTACACCTACACCTACACCTACACCTACACCTACACCTACACCTACACCTACACCTACACCTACACCTACACCTACACCTACACCTACACCTACACCTACACCTACACCTACACCTACACCTACACCTACACCTACACCTACACCTACACCTACACCTACACCTACACCTACACCTACACCTACACCTACACCTACACCTACACCTACACCTACACCTACACCTACACCTACACTTACACTTACACCTACACCTACACCTACATCTACATCTACATCTACATCTACATCTACATCTACATCTACATCTACACCTACACCTACACCTACACCTACACCTACACCTACACCTACACCTACACCTACACCTACACCTACACCTACACCTACACCTACACCTACACCTACACCTACACCTACACCTACACCTACACCTACACCTACACCTACACCTACACCTACACCTACACCTACACCTACACCTACACCTACACCTACACCTACACCTACATCTACATCTACATCTACATCTACATCTACATCTACATCTACATCTACATCTACATCTACATCTACAACTTCATAACTTCATATCGATATCTATATCTATCTCTCTCTCTCTCTCTCTCTCTCTCTCTCTCTCTCTCTCTCTATATATATATATATATATATATATATATATATATATATATATATATATATATATATATATATATATATATATATATATATATATATATATATATATACAAACAAACAATAAGAACATAGGATTCTCACGGCTGGGCTGTTCGGGTTTTGAAAAACATAATTGTTTTTTTTTCAATTTAAGCAAATTACAACCTGTCATGTGTGTAAGTCAGGGGTCGGCAACCTTTTGAAGCGGAAGAGCCAAAAGTTACAATGTTCAAAATTTCCCTGGTTTTAAAGAGCCACTAACATTTTTTTATTTCAAATATTTAATTTTTTTATTAAGAATATTAGTATTTGTTCAAGGAGCTGGAGAGCCGCATCTTGATATCAAAAGAGCCGCATGCGGCTCGCGAGCCGCTGGTTGCCGACCCCTGGTGTAAGTGCAATAGTCTGTATTGAATTTCTAGTTTATTTTATCTCTGCTATCGGATATCTTGATCACTATTTGTTCAAAAGTATATAAAACATAAAAGCTTTGTATTAGTTATGGTGTCTCGTTTTATGTTTATTTTTATGTTTTTTTGTATTTATATTATTAATTTTAAATGCATTTCCTTTTTGTACAATGTCATTCTTTAGTAAGTACTTTATAAAAAATAATTATTAAGAGAAGTAAATATTTTTTAATTTGTTTAGTGCAAATCTATTTAAATGAGCTTATGGACACCCCTATTTGACTATTTTAAAAAGGGAAATAAGTCATGGAAGTGGTTTGCACGTTTACTTATCTTTGATAAGTTTGATTGTAGGAGAAAGAGGACTCGGCTTTCACAATGGTTTAAAAACAAAGGGAAAAAGAATACAAGAGCGCGGGGTGGTGTCTTTAGAAAAAAAAGATAATCCAATCGCAGCTATAGTAATCTTTTTAAATAACAACCATCAAGTTAAAAATGCAAGAAAATTATATTTTTTAACTATATATTTTTAAAAATATGGTCGGCTGTGGGCCCCTAAAGGGCTTGCCCCCCCCCCCCCCCCGCATTGCAGGGTCTGGCGACACTGTAGTTCCGCCCCTGGTTGTATTACATAAGACTGTTGGATAAGCTAACTCTAAAGAATGTTGATGAAGGGGTTCCACTGGCAGGTGTCATATTCAATGAGACCGCTTTGCCGGGCGACTTAGTCTCTACAGAAACGGTATTGTCAGTGGTCCTTTTGTCTGGAGCCAAATTGATAGGAGCCTTTTTGTCATGAGCCAAAATGACGCTAGCGTATTTGTCGGGAGTCGTAATGACAGGGGCCGTTTTGTGGAGGAACTAAATGGCGGGAGCCTATTTGTCGGGAGTCGCGGGGGCCGTTTTGTGGGAAAAATCTAAATGACGGGAGCCTATATGTCGGGAGCCAAAATGACGGGAGCCTATTTGTCGGGAGCCTTATTGACTGGAGCCCTTTTATCGGGAGCCTATATAACGGGAGCCTATTTGTCGGTAGTTTACATGGCGGGAGCCTATTTGTCGGGAGCCTATATGACGGGGTCCATATGTCGCTGGCCCTTTTGACGGGGCCGATTTGACGGGGTCGTTTTGTCGGGGTCGTTTTGACGGGGCCGTTTCGTCATTGGCCGAATTGACGCCGCACGCTAATAATGAGATCATTGTTTCTTTCAGACAGTTTCCTCCCCGATGGTGGGCAAATTTTCTTTGGCGGAGGTGGACACTGGTTAAAGTATGTTTTCTATATAAATTATATTTCGTTGAAGCGGACGGTAGACGTAACTCGGGGTGGGTGGGGTTCGGGGAGGGGGCTGTCATGCAGCGGGGCGGAGCTACAACCCACCCCCTACACCCGCCCGTACCCTCCCCCCGCGTAGAGTCACTTGTTAGGTGCAAGGTTTAGGGGTATGGCAGCGACTATATTTAGTTAACAAAATGCAGTATACGTGTAGATCAAGCTTAAATCCGATTAAAATGCCGATTCTGGATAAAAATCCGTTTTCAATTACATTTTTCGTTTCCTGTTCAATTTGAAGTTAAGGTGGTGATTTTAGTTTTGGTATTGGTTTAGAGAAAATTGACAATACTATCAACCTAGCGCCCGTTGTATCTCAACGGGCCATTTATCCCTTGTAAAATACCCACACCATTCTTAATTTTTCTTACTAAAAGCAATTATCAGCAAACATACATAAACATGATCTTGTACTCACATTTAACTTTTTTTTTAACTTTCTCATACAGCAGACTAGTATAGTAGATTCGTAGACTTGCGCCCTGTGTTGCAACTTGATCACTGAGACCCTAAGGCCAGACCATCAAGCTCTAAATATAGTTTTTTTATTTACTGATGTTATACGTGGCAAACTCTAGGATCGATATTATTGGTTAACGTTGATGGACGTGCCTCGCGTCAGGCGTTGGAGACAGCAAACGCAGCCACGTGACATGGAGATTGGTACACGTAGACAGCTCAAGTTTAGTAAACTCTTCAAGATGTAACAATAAGTTATATGTATTACATTTGAGTGGCTAAGCATAGCATAGGAAAGTTGAAAAAAGGTCATAGTAAAGTGTACCACGGCAATAATCGGTAAAAATGTCCACGCATACACTCCATGAATTGCTCAATGCACACTCACAAATACTGAAAGCTAATAGAAATGACATTTAAACAATATGATAAATTTGTTTCTTGGGTACACTAATATGTGAAAAAAAGATATAAATTTAGAATATGTTATACCATCCACTAAAAGTTTTTCGAATTGTGTTAGATTTGCCTTGATAATGGTTCCTTCCACCACCCCCACCCCCTAACCACCACAACTACTCCTCATGAATGCATAATATCTGTAAACGCGCCTCGGTCCAAATTTTAATAATTGGTGCAAAACAAAACAGATAAAAGAGATAAAATCGCTTTACGATGTCATAAATTTTAATTGGAACAAATTTTATCCCGCTCGGCTATAACAAACAAAAACCTACTTGATTGATAAATAAAAATAAAGATCTACATGTCCTTTAAATGGACTAGCAGATCTAAGAAGCGTTAAAAGCAATAGAGAGCTGGAATGGTTTTGGTATCGTCAAAGGGTATTGAGAAAAATTGTAGTGATCGCGCATGGACGCTGTGTACCTCTCGACTTTACACACTATTTTTCATATAGGTAGTCAGAGGTTGGAGGCAGTCATAAAATAATTTTTATTAAAGAGGTTGGGCTAGTAGGTGCTGTGGGCCGAACTATTTGATATCATGTGTGGCTGCCTAGCTATTAAAATTTGGCTAATGAACTTGACGGCATATTCGGTTTGATCCATTTACCCCCCCCCCCCTCCACACACACACACACTCCCCACATGTAGACGTCCACAAAAAATGCCTACCTCTCAAAACATCCTGCAAAAGGATTTGAAACTTACGGGAGGTAACTAAGTGGAGGCTGCTTTTACGGAAGAGGGGGGGGGGGGGTAAAGGGAGGGGGGCTATAGTCCTTCACGAGCTACCGATAGTATTTTAAAACAAATATTTTCAGTCGCTGTATTGGTAGCGTCGAATTTACAAATTATGAATTACTGAAAAGTTGAAAATAAAACAACAAAACAGTGGCGTATGGTACGCCGCGGGTCGGCTGGTAAACAATATTTTTAAATTAAAGATGCTGTATACCAAAAATTTTAAATATTTGTGGCTATCTATAAATGATTATGTGGGTTAAGGGTAAATTCGGCTAATCACGTGACGTCATTATATTACATTTACTCAACTTTATGGTACACGTGTTTTTATAACAAACCACCTCTTCAACCGTCCTTCGTCGAAGTCGCGCTGACCGTGAGCCCTACACGCCTCACTAAGGAGAGCATATTTACCCACGCTGTTATTTAAATATCTAAATGTAACGTGTTTTTTTGCGGTGTTTTTACATGTAAAAAAGTCTAGATCCGCGTCATGTTAGGCTTTGACGCAAACTAATGATTTAGACTATGCTTTAGTTACACGATCGGAGTCTAGAACTGTTTGTTTTCAAACTTATGCTTCAATTGTTTAACATGTTTGAAAACAGACTTCAAATACCTTAAAATGTTTTAGATAATTTTCGCGGTCACAGCCGCCCCCCCCCCTCCAAAAACACAACAACGAAACCTCCTGCTTTTATCTAGGGCGGGCTGTATACATTTACATGTGTGATACCCGTTGTGCTGGACAATTCTGAACCAACACGACAGCTGCCGATTTAATGTATAACCTACATTTAATGTGCAATTTTTAAAAATATAAGTATTTTGTTGTTAATAAATTCAATGTGTGGACGTCCACAATGACCCGATCTTCCCCCCCCCCTCCCCCCGCCAGTCTGCAATCGTACAAATCTCGTAGAACGAAGAATTGCGCACCAACTGAACAGCAATTGATCTGTGTATAAGAGAGAGGAATTAAGTTAAAAATAAAATCGCGTTATTTTTTGAGAAATCGGAAATAGGGAAAATTACTACTTCCGGTCATTGTAATTCACTCAAAATTCATCAAAAAGAGACTTAGATATTCTACATATATCGAAATTTTCGGTTTACGGAGATTGCTGAAAGATTAACATCGAACTACAAATTTGATATAATACATATAAATGAAATTTCATTAACCTAGTGTGAACGGTAATCAAGTTATCGTATTCACAGACACACAGACACACACACACACACACACACAAACACAACTATGTTGCCAAATTAAGTTTGCAATACTTCCTCTACATCAGGAGTCTCCAAATTTTTCATTCCGAGGGCCGCATTAACTATCAAATTTCAGATCGGGGGCCAGTTTCTTCCAGGCATGTCTTTGATTTTTCTGGGCAAAGCTCCTCAGCCATCACCAACAATCGTTTTTTCCTTGGATAAAAAGATCTCCGCGGGCCGGATGAGAGGACTTCGCGGGCCGCATCCGGCCCGCGGGCCGTAGTTTGGAGACCCCTGCTCTAAATGAAAAGAAACAACATAGCATATTATAATTTATATTGAGTGTAGCTGAACACTGAAGAGATAAGAATTGTTTCGTACCTGACTTGATTAATAAAACGCAGCTGTTGCATTTTAAAATGAAATACCGTTACAGAGAATCGATAATCGTCTATCTCGCACTGTAATCAATGAATCATTCCGTATGAATGTTAATGTATGCAAAGATGATTGTGCTCTAAAATGACATGCCTTTAAATTGATAGGACAAGACAGGGTAGGATACAATGGAATGAGATAGGAAAAGATAGGATAGGATACTATAGGATAGGATAGAATACGAAACGATAATTTAAGATAGAATAGGATACATTATACGGTAAGGTACGGTACGGTACGGTAAGGTAAGGTAAGGTAAGGTGAGTTGAGGTGAGGTGAGGTGAGGTGAGGTGAGGTGAGGTGAGGTAAGGTAAGGTAAGGTAAGGTAAGGTAAGGTAAGGTAAGGTAAGGTAAGGTAAGGTAAGGTAAGGTAAGGTAAGGTAAGGTAAGGTAAGGTAAGGTAAGGTAAGGTAAGGTAAGGTAAGGTAAGGTAAGGTAAGGTAAGGTAAGGTAAGGTAAGGTAAGGTAAGGTAAGGTAAGGTAAGGTAAGGTAAGGTAAGGTAAGGTAAGGTAAGGTAAGGTAAGGTAAGGTAAGGTAAGGTAAGGTAAGGTAAGGTAAGGTAAGGTAAGGTAAGGTAAGGTAAGGTAAGGTAAGGTAAGGTAAGGTAAGGTAAGGTATGTTTAAAACAATTATTTCCAATTATAGCAGTACAATATTTTTTAGTATCCACTAATTCAAGTTTCGATGAACATGTAGGCTATGTTTCCTAGTAGGATTAGTAAACAAATTATGTTCTTGCATATTACCCGCATGCATGTGCAAGCAGCATATGTGTAAGCAAGACTTAACACAATATGGCTGCGTTACAATCAGGTAATAAGCTTCATGGTATATTTGTAAAATACGTGATTAAAGCACAGGAGTAGCGACCCCGGGGCGAACTTTTAACTTTGTGCCCCCTATATATATATATATATATATATATATATATATATATATATATATATATATATATATATATATATATATATATATATATATATATATATATATATATATATATATATATATATATATATATATATATATATATATATATATATATATATATATATATAGCCGTCTAGGTCAGGCCCTATATGAAAAACCAAAGGACCATGACTTGTGTGCAGTGATTCTTCATGACTTCTTTCTCCGAGACTGCACTTGAAATTTTCGGGTGGGGGAGGTCTACTTTCCTATGCTATGGTTAGCCACTCAAATGTAACACATTTTAACTTATTGTTACGTCTTGTGCAATTTGCTAAACCGAAGCTGTCTACGTGTAACAATCTCCATGACACGTGGCTGCGTTCGCTGTCTCCACCGCCTGACACGAGGCACGCCCATAAATAAAAAATAAAATCGATCTTAGAATTTACCACGCATAAAAGTAAAAAGATAAACTGTATTTAACGCTTTATTGTCCAGACTGAGGGGTCGTCCATAATTGACGTCACGCTTGTAGGGGAGGAGGGGTTTCGTAATTTTGTGACGGTGTGTGATGAGGGGGAGTGGGGGGGGGGGGGGGGGGTTCAGATGGTGTGACGTCACTTTTTTGCATCATAAAAAATTAATGTTAGAACACGAGTTTTAACTGTTATTTCGCGTTTTAGAAAACGGTTTTAATAAATTGTAATAGGAATTGATCAAAATACTAGTGATAAATCTTGTTGACAAGATTCTGACAAGATTTTGGAAAAATATCGATGTTTTAAGAAAAATGAATCAGCAATTTAGAGGGGGTGGGGGGAGGGGTTGTAGGCTGAGGTTTGACGTCACTTTAGGGGGGGGGGGGGTCTGGCTTTTTGCGACGACGTGTGACGGAGGAGAGGGGGGGGGGGAGGTAAAAAGCGTTAAAAACGTCATTTATGGATGATGAAGTTGCAACAGAGGATGCAAGTCTATGAATCTACAATGTTAGTCTGCGAGGATGTGAAATTGAAAGAAAATATTGTGACATGTGAGAAGAAGATCATGTCTATGTATGTATCTGATCATTGCTTTCATTAAGAAAAAATAAGAATTGTGTACTTTAACCTTTAACCTATTTTTGTTGTTTGCTTTAAGTCCTATTTTATCGCGACAAAACTGTGTCCATTGAAATCTTTAGCTTTACAACGCTGTAGAGAGTAATTAAAAATAAACCAGGAGTGATTTCCCCTAAACTTTCTCCAATATTCTTATATAACACTACGGGGGATGGCAACTTGGGATATGTACAATATTTTAAATCCATTTTTAATTACTTAAACTTTTTAAAACAGATTAGAATTTCGTAGAAAAAAAAAGGTTACACACCAAGTGAATGCCAAACAAATAGTGCATAATAGTGGAGGATATGATTAGTACGTTATAAATTAACATGCGTTTTTTGAGAATCATAGATAGCGTGAATTACAACTTCCGGTGAACGGAAACTGCTCAAAATTTGACTGGGGAGATAATTAGATCTTATACTTACATGTGAAATTTTATTTTTCTATCTGAAATAGTTCTCAAGTAATAGACTTGAAATATTGAAAGTAGAAAATGTTCCACTTCCGGTTATCGGAAATTGCTGAAAAGTTTTACAGATCTACAAATTTGATATTATACTTAAATTTCATCAACCTAGATGTAACGGTACTCAAGTTATTGTGTTAAAAGACACGCACACACATACACACATACACACACAGACATACGGAAAAGCTTGCGAAATTATGTTTTTCCCACTCAGGTAGGTGTAAAACGTCGAGATTTGCAAAAATCTAGAATTTGTTTGCACGATTACTATACTTTTCTATACTTCGTATATACGAGAAAGTAAAAATCAAAAACTTGAAAGTCAACACTAGCTGACGCATCATCGTCTATTTCCATTCGTGCACAAAAGACATAGGCGGATAAAAAAAATTCATTGTTTTCATTGGCCTCGGCCTACAAGGCGATAATATGGTCAAAATATGTCCAGCAGCCTCTACTGTAACGAAAGTAATTCAGGTACCCATCAGAGCTGAGTGGACTCTGGGACGTCCACCGAGATCAAAGCTAGAGATCTTCAGCCTTATATTTATTACTAGCGTACCCGTCCCCGCGCGTTGCCGCGGGAATAGAAGAAAGGCCCACGAAATATATAAGAAGGGTTTCATCCATGCGTTACTAATCCTATATTCTTAGACGTGTGACCTAGTTTTCTAAAAGTGAGTTATTTAAATGTAAACAATAAATATCGGGACACGGTTTTACCTACACTACCGCGTGAAAACCTTATGTTTACATTAATCATTCACCGAAATAATGAGGTAGAACACACTTCGGTGACAGCCCATGTGTAAGGGACGTAGAGGGGCGCCCCCACCTATTACATTACCGCATAGGCGCCGCGTACGGCCCTTGGCTCCTTAAAACTAACAGGTGCCATAGTACCAAATAGCATCCTGTTAACAATGATGCAAATTGTGTCGTGACTAAAGTGACACAAATAAACAATAAGCTTAATAATGGGTTTTTAGACGTTTTAGCCAAAGGAAACCTTTGCTAATGTCAATACTTTTACATGAAGGGACTTTTCAATTTTTTGAGCAAAATGTTATCTTGATGAACAAAAATTATTCAAGAATGAAATACGTGAAGAACAATTTGAAAAAAGTAACATTTGGCATTGATTGTGTTGTCGGCCCCGTAACTGCTATTCAATAGTTAATGCACCCTGGGGTTGAAAAGTTTCGAGACCCCTGGTGTAGACGCTTCTGCTAATTAACCACGCGAATTACACGACTACTTGTATGCCAGTAATTTAACGTTAATCATTGTTTGTTACAACGCGTAACGATGTTTTTATGAACACGGCCTATTTCTAACAGGCAATTACAGATGAAATTAATTCATATCGCAATAACATTGTATATACATGAATAAACCGATGATAATGTATAAGTCCCAATAACATCTTAGATATTGCCACTTAAAACCTCAATAAAGAGAAAACATATATTTAAACATGTGTGGTCTAGTTTTCAGGTATAACAAATCACGTTTTAGCTTAGTCCATGAATATACAACTATACATTATGTTCCATGAATAGTTTTGCAGATATGAGAGAAAATAATAATGCTGAGCTACATCAAACAGTGTAGCATGGATTATTCAAATCTAGGTAGCCTGATTTTAAATTAAGTCTATAAAAACATGTATCTCCCGTTTGATATATCGTTTGCTTTTCCAGCTTTTAAAAGACTGAAATCTAAAAACAAAATGTTGAATTGGAAGTACTGCACAGCATTCATTGTCTTTCTGTAGTGGACTGCGTGAACGACCTGAAATACCAATACGCGTGAAATATTTGCCAGAGGATAGAACCTACAAGAGAAGGTGTAAATTATAATATTTTAGTGAAGTTCCCTTTCAGACCTGTCTATGGGGCAAGTGAAGTTGAATTCACTTGTTTCTGTGACCTCACCCCTCGGCATTTAAAGGGATTTGTGGTCAGCAATATGCCCAGCCGCCTTTACTTTCCCTAACGTGAGTTAGGTACCCATCAGAGCTTGGTGGACTCAGGGACGGACTACTGACCTGAACCCGGATTCGAACTCGAGGCCTTCGGGTTAGCAATCTACAAGTGACGAAATCAAATATTAAAGGGGGGTGGGAGCTTTGGGGAGAACTTTTTTTAAACAGCATTTTAAGACAAAATAACACATATAGCAAATGTTTATGTTTCTAATGAACATTTATCTCGAAAATAGCACATGATTTTCCTTAGGTGACCAAATTTTGGGATTAAAAGGCATTTTTATATAAATTTTTCAAAAAAAAAATATTTCAATAACCACTTATAATTTTAAGGGTTCGGCGTGGTCGAGTCGGTAAAGCTCATGGTTGTTAAACCGAAAAGTCTCGAGTTCGAACCCTCGGGCAGATGAGGCTCGTTAGTTCGGGACAGCCACTCTTCTAAGAGAGACAACTCCAAAATTAAACAACTGCTGCCTTGTAGTTTGTTCTTGGTTGAACAAAGGCTATGGAAGCAAATCCAAAAAGAAAAGCAGGCTAAAATCGGAGTCAATGGCCTCAATGGCGCATCACGTAACGCTTAATTGTGTTGGAGGCGTGGTCGAGTCGGCAAAAAGCTCATGGTTGATAAATTCGAACAAAGTCTCGAGTTCAAACCCACTGGCAGATAAATCTCGATCCCCTTCAACACTAATAATTAAGAACGAAGAAGAAGAAGAAGAAGAATTTTAAGCTTATTTTTAAAACATAGGTACACAAGAGCCAGTTTGAAAAAACTGTAGGAAAACATTTGGGAAAAGTCTAAAAAATGTCTAAGTGACAATTTTTTTTTTAACAGGGCTACCTTTTTTCACCGCCTGACAGAAAAATAAATTCTAGAAAACAGAAATTACTTTTAAGAAAACACACATGTTTTCTTACAATTTTCCAGAATAATATGATATGGCCAATCTAAAGCAGACGATCTCAACTTGACCTTCCGCATGGACCGTAACATCCAAAAGACTACTTTTCTACCATTAGCTTCCGGCATTCTTTAATCCACTCATTTCCATTTCGTATTTCTAAAGATACGTCACAAACGGCCATCACAACGGAGCACGTCGTACATTTGTACTGTAAAGGCATTGTCGGAAAAAACGAGACAAACAGAGAATAAGCGCATAAAAAGCGTAGAAAACTCAAAACTTTCTTAACAGACAGAAACCTTTGATTAAGAAGCTGTGATTGTTACGCTAATATCTGATGTCGACAGACGCTGGTGGAGCCTGTCGGGTTCCATTTGTGCTTGCTCTGGTTTAATTTTTAGCAGTTATTTTTCTTATTTCCGTGTCAGTTACTTAAACATTTATTTTTTAAATTGATGATTTAAATATAATACACTTATTGTCAACTATTGTAGTTAACCTTGTTATTGATAACTAACATTATTTTTGCAAAGGCCGAAAACATTGTACATTGAGTTAGCTACCGCAATTTTGAAAAAAAGGAAACGTTAAAATTGTTATCCTACCCGTTACGTAGCCAAATGGTATTTCAATGCATTATTTTATCAATATAAAAAGCTATACTGTCCATACGCTGTTCTTGAAGTAGAAAATACATTGCCCGTGATTTAGTTTTTTGTGCTAGTAAATTATATATTTTAGTTCTTGCTATAAAATGTTGGCTTAGCGGAAATTAGCTTGTGACATAACAAAAAACTATACCAATTTACTTAAATCCTCCATATTGTTACTTTATAAATATATTACCGACTTAATTAATCCTCGTCACTTCCTGTGGAGTATAGGGCAGTGTGATGACGCAAGTTTGCGTCGGAGAGGTCAGGTAGATAGTGAAACAGGCTATATATGGTTGGGTGGAGACCAATGGACGTACAGGAGCTGACCTGTCACGTGGGATGGTCAGCTGACCACTGAGTCGTGGGTCAGTAGAGAGATTAACGGCAGTTGATAGGTATAGCTAGCGAGGAGGGCAGAAGGTATTAGGAAGTGGGCAGAGACGGTCGAGATGTGTAGGGCTAGGTAACAGTTGATAATTAGTGAAGAGAGCGGTCAGATAGTTAGACCTAGGAAACGGCAGACAGTAGTAGTAGAGGGTATAAAAAATGGCTAGTTAGGTAGGGAATTAATTTGATTGTTTAATAAAGGAAATTTATCTTTGACTTGTGTGTGTTAATTCCAAACTATAACCAGGCTGGTATTATCTTCATCCCCCCCCCCCACTCACCCATCTGGGGTGGTTGATGTTTATATCCCCCATCACAACTGGTGTAAAACAAAGAACTTCTAACCAATCACCCGTACCCTCGCAACTGGTGGAGCTACGGGACGAGAAAGAATGTATATCAGCTACTCATGACGGAGTAACTTGATGTATAGCTTTCTCGACATCACAACAGCTGTTTACTTCAGCCGGATAAATTTTGGATTACCAACACAAGAGAACTGTCAACATGGTCAAAAATAAAAGTACCTTGCTAAATGTATTAAAACGTTTTGGTTTAGACTCCTGCTGGATATTTGGTACCAGCGGTTTTTCTGCCTCTTTCTTTTCTGTTTCTTCAACCACACTACCCTTAAAAATGCCACCATTAAAGTTTAATTAAACGAATTGGTCCATAAAACTGAGCCCGAGTCAGGCCTAGAAGAGTCAGGTAGAATTGCTGACTCGTTGCTAGACACAAATGTTCAGAATACAGTCAAAGTGAAACGCAACTCATTAACTATTGAGGATTTAGACTCCTTGTTAACTGAAGAAGAACTTCATACAAAGATAGATGCCGAGTTAGCAAGAAAACAGAATGATGACGGCAGAGAAACAAAGAGAAGCAGAAACATTTATTGCCGGACTTAAAAAGAAACAGAAAGAATTCGTAAAGAAATAGAAAAAATGAAAGAACTTCACCAAACCAAACAAGAACAAAGTAGAAGTGAAACGATAACAAAAGAAACGGTGCAAGGTTTAGATACAAATAAAAACAATCAGATAGCATGCACCAACATATCACTATTCAGATGAATCATCCAGTGAAACAAGCGAGAAATTTTCTACAGCAAGCGATACAGCTTATTCAGTTCAATATAATACGAGAAACAATAACAGACAGATGTACTACAGTCAACCAGAAGACTATCAGATGTTACTACTGTAATAGAACAGGCCACAAACATATAAATTGCAGAATACGATATTGTGTCAGACCCAAACAAGATGCACAACGCGACAGACCAAAATATAGACAGATTAATAGAGTAGCATTTATGTCATCGTTTACCGAAGCCAGTAGAAGAACAAACACATTTACTTCAACAGTCAATAACAAATACGCCACAGCAATTAGGGATACACTATGCTCCACAGTGGCAGTACGTAACACATTCGTACAACACCACCAATACACAGGCAGAACACAACGTGTTCACAGTTCAAGAGGCAGCACATATGTTTGGCCAACAGCTATAGTCACCATAGCCACGCCCTCAGCGTGTAAAACAGTTGAAGCAGCTGTTTAAAAAAAACGGGCCATACGATATGATATTAGGCAACATTACAGAAGTTAAGCAATTTAATGTAGAATGTATGAGCCACAAGCAACAAATAAACACGCAGCCAAGTATTCGAGACAAAGAACAAGTAGACACAAAAGTATGTGAGTTGCAAATCAAAATGGACCAGTTGATAGAAGAAATTAACGAGGTGATTGAAGATCATTCTGAAAAGATTACCGAGACTGGTGCAGTTGTTCTTAACTTAAGACTGCAGAACGACACAGTCAGTAACAGATTGCTCAGATTGAAGAAATCAGTAAACACGGAATCAGAGACATATGTAACAAGAATTTGATAGCAGAAAAAGAGTAAGATTACTCCTGGGCAGCGTTAAACCAGACGACCACAACAACACATCTACAGAAACACAATTATAGTAATCGTAGACCATGTGAAAGCTCGCAACACAATTGTCCACACCGAGCCCCGCCCTATCGTTCCTAGTGTGGTATATTAATGTCTGGATAGAATTTGACCCGGACCGCCCCCCCCCCCCCCCCCCACGAATGATTTTGAATAACGGACAGAATAGTGAAGTTAAGTCGAGGTAGTTTGTAAGTCTAAGTATTCGAGTCAGAAGTATAGTGAGGTCGGTAGAGTCAAACTGAAGTCAATTGTGTCATTAAAGTCAGTGAGGTAAACAAAGTCAGAACTGAAGTCATATAAGTCATTTGAAGTCAGTTGAGTCAGTTAATAAAGTCGTTGAGGTCATAATGACGTAGTTGAAGTCGTTGAGGTCAGAGAAAAGTCTTTGAAATCAATGTGAATTCTTTTATGTTGAATTGAAGTCGAAGTCAGTCAGAGACGTCTATAAAGTCAGTCGTTAAATTGAAGTCAGTCAAGTAACTGAAGTGAAAATGAAATAAGTCAAGTTACTGAAGTCATTCATTAAGTCAGTTTAGGTCAGAAGTCAGATAGTGAGAGCTGCTCCATTATATGCTTACGTAATCAAAAGTTGATTTGAAATGGCAGAATATTATTGATATACACTTACATGTCTATTCTTTTTGTGAAGCTATTTCTAAACTCTAGTAGTGTTTACGCCTATTGAGTTTATTAGGCTTTACAGATTGTTGTTAGATTAGAGCGTACTGATTTTTTATTTGGTTATTTTTGTAATGTTATTTTTATATGCTGTATGTTCAAATGTTCAGCATGTATACAAATTTGGGATTGAGGTGTTTTTTTTTAAATCGAAGATACCTCTGTCTGAATACTTGTCTGCGCGGGCACTAAGATAACCACGTAAAGCCATTGCTCATCGTCTCGAAATACAATTTTCAGACCCACCAACGCTCATTCAGAAAAGACGAGTTGAAGCCGACCGACACTTCAAAGAGTGCCGCCACCCTGAAGCCCCTGATCACGTTGAGTTACCTGGACAGCGAACAGCCTGCTAGACGTGAATTGCCCTGGTCAAGACAACGGACGCAATGGTCGCCACCGCCTCGCCCCCACACTGGAGTAATTAACAGGCCGCCCCACCTACATACACCTGAGTCGGTAGATACAAAGGACAGAAGACCCATCGTCCAAGTTCCCAGCGTCGGAATGTTACGTCATTGTTCGCCATCGCATCAGCCCAGCTTTGTTTATTGCATGACCACTCTACGCGGAGGTCTCAACCAGCATTGAGATGAGATTGTTGCGTCATCACATTGACCAACGAAAGTTACGTCTCACGGGAATTTACATCAAAACTCGCCACAACCTACCCACCACAGAGGAACGCCAACAATTACATAACACTTACACACACACTTACACTGCTCACTGAGCCCGTTCAACCAGTTACACATTGCCACTAGGATTCACTCAAGGCCAGTACACGACAACCTAGCTAGAACTTGAGTTACACATGATTAGATTAACACATACCATAACATAGACATACATTAGCAAGCAGAAACACTACAGACGTCAGGATACTTACACAAGAACTACAACAATGACATTCTTTTTCAGGAACACAGACACAATATTTTTATGTTTTTGTAAATTATGCTGTCCCATTTTGTATTTGATTTATATGATTGGTGTTAGCGCTAGAATAGAGTAGTAAGATAGATAGTTGTTGATGTATTAGATTAGTAGCAGACGCTGAAAAATATAATTTTTCAGCTACATAAAGGGAGGGAGATAGCAGAAACAGGCTATAGCGAGTTGGTCAGAGAGACCAATAAAAGTACAGGAGCTGACCGGTCACGTGAGTCGGTCAGCTGACCACGTCAGCGTGGGTCGGCAAGTTAGGCCGGCAGAAGGTGTCAGGTAGCGGTCAGAGACGGTCGAGATGTGTAGACTATTCGAGAAATTTTTGGGGAGATCACGCCCGGTTTATTTTATTGGTTATTCCATTTTGAATTTCAATGTTCCAAAAAATTGGAATTTTTTTATTGTGGTCAAAGGGAAACAACCACTAAAATAGGTCATAACTTAGCCGAGTCTGTCTCGCTTTTAGAAGAAAAAAATTTTTGGGGACAAATTTAATTTAATTTATTTTATATAAAACATACTTAATACGTATTGAAGAGCATACAATTAAGTGTTGATAATCTCGAATTTTAAAACTTTAAAATAATAAATAGAACTATTCGTATTTAGTACTGATAATTGCAAAATAGCTTTAAAAAAAATTAAGCGAGGTAACCTCGGCTGAGCTACGAATTTAAACAATGTCTTGTTTATTCACATTTGACTAGAGTTGCCAATTTAAAACAATCACTTTAAAATTCAAAGCAGGATAATTCATATAAAATTTACGATGTTTTATTAAAACATGACTATCTTTCTTGGACTATTTTCACAATTATGATTTATTGTACATGTGCCTACCTAATTAACAAAAATGTAAGTATAGTGTTTAGAAAAGAAAAAAAAAACCTCTCTAATTCATTTAATTTGCATGTGAGTGTGTGGAGGGGGGGATAGGCTGATTTTTAACGTTATTTAGTGTTAGTGGTCTAGCTTTCTACGAGGTGTAAAGATGAAAGTAGGTAAAAAACAACCAGAAAAGCATAACATCATTTATAAATGTCTGATTTCGTCGGAAAAAAATTAGTTTTGAAATTTAACAAGAACTAAATTTATGATAGTATTTGAAATGTTCTTTACATAAATAAATCTTTGTGATTCTTTTGATGTTGAGCCTAAGGTACATAATCGTTTATTTTTAGTCTCTTCTCTGATTTTTGTATTTGTTATTCCGCTTTAAATTTCAATGTTTCAAAAAAATTGAAAAAAAAAATTATGGTCAAAGGGAAGCAACCATGAAAATGTGTCGTCACTTAGTTTATTCAAAGTTACCTCGCTTTAAAAAAATGTTGGGGTAAAATTCTATATTATTTATTTTATTTATACGTATTTAATAGCATATAATTAAGTGTTGATAATCTCATATTTTTTAACTTCATAATAATAAATGATCATATCAGTATTTAGTACTGTAAATTTCAAAATAACTTGAAAAAAATTTAAGCGAGGTAACCTCTGCTGAAATTTCAAAGTGAAATAATTTCATTTTAATCCTCCTGTGACCATACATATGATCTTTTTTTTTAAAACAAGCACTTTAAAATTCAAAGCAGGATAATTCATATAAAATTTATAATGGTTTAATAAAAACATAACTTTTTAAAAACATGATTTTAGTATTTATTATTCCGTTTTGAATTTTAATGTTTAAAAAATTGCAAAAATATATGGTCAAAGGGAAACAACCGTGAAAATAGGTCATAACTTAGTTTTGTCAAAGTTGTCTCGCTTTTAGAAAAAATATTTTTTTTGGGTAAAATTTTATATTATTTATTTTGTATATATACGTATTTAAGAGCACACAATTAAGTGTTTATAAACTCGTATTTTTTAACTTCAAAATAATAAATAGTAATATAAGTATTTAGAACTATTAATTTTAAAATAACTTTAAACAAAATTTAAGCGAGTTTACATTGGTTTATATATTGAATATATATAATTAACACATTAAAATTATTTTTATTGCATATCAAAGACAGCATTAACACCCTTGAAATCTTCAGTAGCCTTGTCAATAGCAGCATTTTAGTCCTCCCGTTTGAAAAATATACATAGTGGAGGCTTAAATTTTAACTCTTCTGATGAACCTAAAACGATCTGATAATATTTCATATCTGGCACATCAGTTATATGAATGCGATTCCAGTTCCATGTTCCATTACCCACGTAGCAATACGTCGTTGTGAAGTTAAATGCGCGGGAAGGAACGGAGACCGGAAGTTTGGACATCCCACCATACGTTAACATTTTTGGGCACAGATGACGTAGAAGATCTGCAGCTGACTGGCCGTCCACACAGTTTAAAGCCAACTTTGGTGTCGCGGGAAAAGTTTTAAACATTCTTTTTTCATTTGAGGAGTACGCACCAACTCTTCAGTAACAACTGCATCCGCCGCCAAGCGATAACAAATACTCTTTTAAATGATCTAAATCTGGCCTGTTTTTTTAATTTCCACTTTTTTGCAAGCGGATTGACACACCAACACCACTGTTGGCGCCATTTTGAATAATTGGGCTATATTTTTTAATATTTTTTTACAGGCGCTGGTTTTTAATAAATTAAGGGTTTTTCTTCTCTGTATGTCGTGTCGTTTGAATTGCGAGTTATACATGAGTATAACAGGAAGGGTTGAGCTTTAGTTTTATGGTGAACTAATTCTTTAGGACTAAGGTTTGTTCTGTTGTAAGGGTAGAGTTGTATACAGGAGATTGAGCCTGTCGTAAATAATAAGTTTCCTTTTCAAACCTGACGATCTCTAGGGCTAGTGAAGTAGAGTTCACTTGTTTCTGTGTCCTCGGCATAAGTAAGAAATAAACGATAATGTACCTTAGGCTCAATATCAAAAGAATCACAAAGATTTATGTAAAGAAGCAATTTACAGTACTAAATACTGATATTATTATTTATTATTATGAAGTTAAAAATATGAGATTATCAACATTTAATTATATGCTCTTATACAAAAAAAATACTATTACATTTTACCCCAACATTTTTTTTTAAAAGCGAGATAACTTTGACTAAACTGAGTGATGACACATTTTAAGGGTTGCTTCCCTTTGACCATACATTTTTTGAAATTTTTTGAAACATTTGAAATTTAAAGCAGAATAACCACTACAAAAATCAGAGAAGATACTAGAAATAAACAATTATGTACCTTAGGCTCAATATCAAAAGAATCACAAAGATTTATGTAAAGAAGCAATTTACAGTACTAAATACTGATATAATTATTTATTATTATGAAGTTAAAAATATGAGATTATAAACATTTAATTATATGCTCTTAAATACGTTTCAAGTATGTTATAAATAAAATAAATACTATTACATTTTACGCCAACAATTTTTTTTAAAAGCGAGATAACTTTGACTAAACTAAGTGAAGACACATTTTCATGGTTACTTCCCTTCGACCATACATTTTTAGAAATTTTTTGAAACATTTGAAATTCAAAGCGGCATAACCACTACAAAAATCAGAGAAGAGACTAGAAATAAACAATAATGTACCTTAGGCTCAATATCAAAAGAATCACAAAGATTTATTTAAAGAAGAATTTTACAGTACTAATTACTGATATTATTATTTATTATTATTAAGTTAAAAATATGAGATTATCAATACTTAATTATATGCTCTTAAATACGTATAAAGTATGTTATATATAAAATAAATAATGTTACATTTTACCCCAACAATTTTTTTTTAAAAGCGAGATAACTTTGACTAAACTAAGTGATGACACATTTTCATGGTTACTTCCCTTCGACCATAAATTTTTAGAAATTATTTGAAACATTTGAAATTCAAAGCGGCATAACCACTACAAAAATCAGAGAAGAGACTAGAAAAAAACGATTATATACCTTAGGCTCAATATCAAAAGAATCACAAAGATTTATGGAAAGAAGACATTTTTAGTACTTAATACTGATATTATTATTTATTATTTTAAGTAAAAAATATGAGATTATCAACACTTAATTATATGCTTTGACTAAACTAAGTGACGACACATTTTCATGGTTGCTTCCCTTTGACCTTAAATTTTTTGAAATTTTTTGAAACATTTGAAATTCAAAGCGGAATAACCAATACAAAATATCAGAGAAGAGACTAGAAATAAACGATTATATACCTTAGGCTCAATATCAAAAGAATTATAATACTAATAGTTTCGCTGTCTGTGTATCTATCTTTGTATATATATATATATATATATATATATTTATAAACGCTAGTGTATTCGTTAAGAGTTATCGCGACTATAGGAATAAATAAATTCAAGAAGGACATTTGTCATGATTACATTCAATTTACAATGTGTCATATTTTTTTATAAATAGGGAAAACATTTTTAAAGTGGATACATGCGTTTCTTTCTGTGGGCTGTTCACATAGATGCATCCAATTCAAAAGGAGAGCCTCTCTGCACAAAAAACTGACGCAACATTTTTTAACTTGGTTTTCACAAATACGTTACTAATTGTGTATTTATTTTAGACGTTTGCCTTGTTTTCTATAATAGTGGTAATGGATTACCTTACCTTACCTTACCTTACCTTACCTTACCTCTCCTCATCTTACCTTACCTTACCTTACCTTACCTTACCTTACCTTACCTTACCTTACCTTACCTTACCTTACCTTACCTTACCTTACCTTACCTTACCTTACCTTACCTTACCTTACCTTACCTCACCTCACCTCACCTCACCTCACTTCACCTTACCTTACCTTACCTTACCTTACCTTACCTTACCTTACCTTACCTTACCTTACCTTACCTTACCTTACCTTACCTTACCTTACCTTACCTTACCTTACCTTACCTTACCTTACCTTACCTTACCGTATCCTGTTCTATTCTATTCTATTCTATTCTATTCTATTCTATTCTATTCTATTCTATTCTATTCTATTCTATTCTATTCTATTCTATTCTATTGTATTCTATCATTTCCTTTCCTATTCTATCATTTCCTATCCTATCCTATCCTATCCTATTGTATCCTATCCTGTTCAATCCTGTCCTATCGTGTCTTGCCCTATCCTATCAATGCAAAGTCATTTCATTACAGAGCATAATCACCTTTGCATACATTAACATTCATACGCAGTGATTTATTAATTACAGTGCGACATGGACGATTATTGATTCTCTGTAGCGGTATTTCATTTTAAAGTGTAACAGCTGCGTTTTTTTAATCAAGTTAGGTACGAAACAATTTTTATCTCTTCAGTATGTAGCTACACACAATATAAATTATAATATACTATGTTGTTACTTCTTGTATAGAGGAAGTATTGTAATCGTGCAAAAAATCGAAATCGAGATTTTTGAATACTTAATTCTGCAATATTGTTGTGTTTATGTGTGTGTGTCTGTTAGTGCGTGTGTCTGTGAATAGGATAAGTTGATTACTGTTCTCGCTAGGTTGATGAAATTTTATTTATAAGTATTACTTCGAATTTGTAGTTCTATGTCAATCTTTCAACGTTTTCCGGAAACCGGAAATTGTATTTATTCTAAGTTTAACACTGTTTCAGTTAGAAGGGAAATTTCACATATATGTAGAATATGTAATACTCTTTTTGGCGAAATTTGAGTGAATTACAATGACCGGAAGTAGTAATTTACCCTATTTCCAATTTCTCAACACAAAAAAACGCGTAGGAATTTATTTTTAACTTGATTCCTCTCTCTTTCTTTATAAAGTAAAATTGTTTTGCCCTATTATACACAGATAAATTGCTGTTCATTTGGTGCGCAATTCATTGTTCTAAGGGATGTGCACGCGTGTAGACTGAAGGGGGGGGGGGTGTTAATGTGGACGTCCACACGTTGAATTTATTAAGAACAAAATACTTATATTAAAAACAAGTAAATAAAAAGTCTAGTAACAATTTAAGCGCAATTTCCTTAATTATCTTTTTGTGACAGAACGAAAGGATATTTTTGAAAACTTTCTTCGGCAATATTGTTCTAAATTATGGCAGAAATCGATTGGAAAATGTTTCAAGTCGCTAAGTGGTCTGGTTGCCGAGATATGGGCCAAAAACTGCTTTTTTTCGAGGTTTTTTTGGCTTTTCCGGGAAATTCAGGAATGAATTCCGGGAATTTTTTTTATCCAACAATCATCCTCGGAACTTGCTTAACATATTTGCTTTTGAAACTAGTCCTCGATATTGCTTCGTTGAGGAGGAGATACGACTTAGAGCTGCGGACAGACATCGGACACACATCCATCCTTGACGAGTTAATAATCGCAATTGTCCGTATGGAAATTGCACTAAAAAACTGCATTAAAGCGGCAGTTGTCGTGTTGATTCGGAATACCCCAGCACAACGGGTGAATAAATGTATCAGAAATTTAACTGTATACAGTAGGGCTCACAGTCAGCGTGACTTCGACAATGGATGGTTGAAGAGGTGGTTTGGTATGGAGACTCGTGTAGCGTAAAGTTGAGTAAATGTAATATAATGACGTCACTTTGATTAGCCGAATTTACCCTTAACCCACATAGTCATTAATAGATAGCCACAATTAATTAAAATGTTCGTTCTACAGCATCTTTAATTTAAAAATATTGTTTACGAGCCGACCCGCGGCGTAGCATACGAAGCTATTTAGTTGTTTTATTTTCAACTTTTCAGTAATTCATAATTTGTAAATTCGAGGCTCCCAATACAGCGATTGAAAATGTTTGCTTTAAAATACTATCGGTAGCTCGTGAAGGACTATAACTCCCCCTCCCTCTACCCCCCCCCCCCTCCTTCCGTAAAAGCACCCTCCTCTTAGTTACCTCCCCTCCTTTTTAAACTAAATTATCTGCCCTTAATAGCCGTCACTCATTCAACCCGGCACAACGATTGTAAACATTTGGCGTGAACCACATCTCACCAAGCTGATAGGGATAGATAGGGGTGGTAGCGATATGTCTAGAGCGCGTGGGAGTAACGGCGTGTGTTTACGTGGTGTCTCGCATGGTCTTCATGAACAGAATTATATATATATATATATATATATATATATATATATATATATATATATATATATATATATATATATATATATATATATATATATATAGCGGGATAAAATTTGCTCCAAACAAAATTTCTGACATCGTAAAGCGATTTTATCTCTTTTATCTGTTTTGTTTTGAACTATATAGATTTAAACCAATTATTAAAATTTACAGACAGTATGCAGTCATGCGAGGTAGTTGTGGTGGTTGGGGGTGAGGTGGCATGAACAATTATCAAGGCAAATCTAACACAATTCGAACCACTTTTAGTTGATGGTATAACATATCCTAAATTTATGTATTTTTTCACATATAAGTGCTCCCAAGAAACAAATTGATCACTTTGTGTAAATGTCATATCTATTAGCTTTTAGTGTGCATTGAGCACCGATTATTGCCGTGGTACACTTTGCTGTGGCCTTTTTTTCAACTTTCCTATGCTATGCTTAGCCACTCAGATGTAATACATATAACTTATTGTTACATCTTGAACAGTTTACTAAACTTGAGCTGTCTACGTGTAACAATCTCCATGTCACGTGGCTGCGTTTGCTGTCTCCAACGCCTGATGCGAGGCACGCCCATCAACGTAAACCAATAATATCGATCCTAGAGTTTGCCACGTATAACATCAGTAAATAAAAAAACTATATCTAGAGCTTTATGGTCTGGCCTTAGTGATCAAGTTGCAACAAAGGTGCGCAAGTCTATGAATCTACTATACTAGTCTGATTGTATGTGAAATAGACAAAAAGTTAAATGTGAGTACAAAATCATGTTTATGTATGTTTTTGATTATTGTTTTAGTAAGAAAAATTAAGAAAGGTGTGGGTATTTTACACGGGATAAATGGCCCGTTGAGATACAACGGGCGCTAGGTTGATAGTATTGTGTCAATTTTCTCTAAACCAATACCAAAACTAAAATAACCACCTTAACTTCAAATTGAACAGGAAACGAAAAATGTCATTAAAAACTGATTTTTATCCAGAATTGGCATTTTAAATCGGTTTTAAGCTTGATCTTCTCGTAGTTACTGCAATCTTTACTAAATATAGTCGTTGCCATACCCCTAAATCTTGCACCTAACAAGTGACTCCACGTGGGGAGGGTACTGGCGGGGGTAGGGGGTGGGTGGGATATTCGCCCCGCCGCAAGGAAAAAGTCTAAAGAAACAAAAATGATCTCATTTGTAGATTATACAGATTAAAGGTAGACACTACTTCTATAAGAAAGACCCGTTTCCTACTTTTGGCCGCTAAACCTCAATCATGGAGATAGTGTTTCTTTCAGACTTTTTTCTCCGGAGGGGGAGGGGTCACATTTTGATTGGGGCGTGCAGCTTAATTTGGTAGGCTTGGGGGGGGGGGGGGGGGGGTGAAACATTCCCGGGAGTATTCTCATCAACACATCAAAGTTTCATGGCGATCGGTTGAAAGGCGTAGCAATGCATTCAGTATACACAGATACACTTCCATTTTTAAATATATAAATTATAAATCGATACTGTTGTTAATGCGCATTCAAACGTAGAGACCTTCAGAAATAGTGTCTTTTCTAGTGTTATATGTTGCAATATTCATTGATCAAAACTGATATAGTAGGAGCTGCAGCCCCCCCCCCCCACCGGCTTCCAATTCCCTCTCTCTTAACGTACATTACTGATGAGCTGGCAAAGTGTAACTATCTTAATCAAACGTGGTTGCGTGAGCTCTTTTTAACGTTGTACGCGTGACACGTCCTTCAATGTGGATCACGATCGATCTTTGATATTGCCACTTAGAACATCAGTAAAGAGAAGAAAATATATTTAAACATGTGTGGTTTAGACTTCGGGTATAACAAATCACGTTTTAACTTAGGGCTCAAGTCTACGAATCCACAACAATACATAATTTTCCATGAATACTGTTGCAAATATGAGAGAAAAGTATAATACCGTGCTACATTAAACAATTTAGCAAAAATTATTCAGATCTAGATTACCTGATTTTAAAATAAATTTCTCAACAAAAATAATTAACTTCTATTTAAAATATCCTTTTATTTTTCAGTCTTTATAAAAACTAACATCTAAAAACAAAAACAAAATGTTGGATTGGAAGTACTGCACAGCATTCATTGTCTTGCTGCTTGCTGTCGTAGACTGCGTGAACGACGGAAAAAACAAATACGTCGAGAATGGAGTCTTCATAATACCAAGTAAATGATTTAAAACATCTTAGTTTATAAATGTTAATCCTCGATTGGATGCTCGACACTTTAGATCGTCCCAGTAGAATCTTAGGCGTTTGAAAGCTAGTTGTCAGTGTTCTAGAAATGCTTGATTTTTAATCATATTAAAGATTGCCTGGCCTGTGAGCAAAAGACTGAGTTAGTGAAAAAAGGAAGCAAGAGAGAGAGAGAGAGGGGGGGGGGAGGGAGAGAGAGAGAGAACTATTACAATTGTTTTTAATATTTAAACTGTTAATATGTTGTACCCTATTAATATTGATTATTATTTAATGGCTAATTAAATATTGTTAATGGTTAAAACTTAATCTGTACTCTAGAAAAATGTGAATCTAGCTCTGTAAACTGCGGATCTTGCATCCCAAAAAACAAAATATGTGATGGCACTGTTGACTGTTTTGATAAATCTGACGAAATTAATTGTAGTAAGTGCGACATGCAATTGGTCATTAAACTTTGTTAAGAATCTAAACATAAATAAAACTCGAATGAGACATTTGAGTGTAAAAAGGACTTTTAATATAAACATATGTATGCCTACCCGTTAAAGCAGTACTTTAAAGTATTCAGATAAAATAAAGATTATAAATCTGGGTAATACTTTTTCTGACATTAAATATGTCATGTCTCTTTTCTAGTCCAACGATTTCAATTTGTGTTTCTTTAAGGCTATTGTTTATACTGTGTTATTGATCTTATCTGGAACACTGAATTTTTCCATGGGTAATAAAAGTGTGGGAATTAACGACATGGGTGGGGTGTGAAGCTATCAGTTAAGGGTTGGGGTTAAAGCCATTCCGAAACTCAATTGCTCATTCACTTTAGAAGGCACAATAAGTATAAACATTATTACATTTTTTGTATAAACAACATATTATAGTAATTGATATCTTATTGATTCATTCAATAGCCAGTTGTAAAGGGGGCAGCTTAGACTGCGGAAATGGACAATGCGCCCAATCGCTAACTAGATGTAACGGCAATTTAAACTGTTCTAACGGAGATGATGAGTATATTTGTAGTAAGTGTTACCTGATATTTCCCTTGATTGTAAGAAGAATGTTATGAGTGGTCTATTAATATAATACATTAAGCTGTTGGAAATATTCATTATATTTAAAAAATCAAATATAAACAGCACTAAGGAGCTAAATTAAATAATCCTTTAATATTCATGTTTAAAGCAATGTTATTTACATTCGCATGTTTTTATTTATAATATAAAATGTTAAAATGTCAAGAATATTTGTGTTTGATTTTAATAGTTTACTAGACTTACCCGGTCATCCCTTGGATGACTGTGAATTTCGGGGGTCATCCATAAATGACATCACGTCTGTGACTTATCATCACAAAATAACCAGACCACACATTCAAAAAGACGTTTTTTATCTTTTAAAAACACTGATTTCGGCTGAGCATGGGTCTGACCACAATATCCTTTCAAATACTGACGTCACAGATGACTTTTTAAAGTTCTATTAATTTTAATGACACCGACTTTAAAATGTAGCCTACATTCCCCAAATCAAATTTTAAAATGCTTTTCTGGCATATCTAGTCCTGGCCATCTATTTACATGTTTATATAACTTCTTCTTCTTCTTCTTCGTTCTTAATTATTAGTGTTGAAGGGGATCGAGATTTATCTGCCAGTGGGTTTGAACTTGAAAACCCGCCATTTTGCTCATGGTAAACATTTAATTTGGCCTAAAAATGGTCGGAAGTCATGCGTCCAGTCCGGACGCCATATTGTTGTTAGCAAACGACTAAGCCTCCAAGTTAGCGAGTAATCCTAATATATCTAGATCTAGAACCTAGATAGGTAAATAAATCCCATACATTCTCGAATTACATGAATATTGAAGCTAAACATAGATTTATATAAAATAATTAAGGTCTGAAATAGATTCTAAATGTAGAATTTACATTATGTCTAGATCTAGAATTTACGTTAAGTCTAGTGACCTAGATCTAGATCTAGATTATAGTTCTAGATTCATAACGTTTTATTCCTTCGACAGCTGATCTGTTGATCTTGAGAAATGTATTTGTATTGTATAATAAAATAACAAGAATGTTAAAACATTGATAATAGCGTTGAAACGTAATAAAAACAGCAAATGGGCGTATTGTTAAAGTTATACTATAGCCAACAGAAAATTAGCTTTAGAACGCGTTAAACATTGAAATGGGAACCAACTCTTCGATGGAAGCCGCCATTGTTGATGTAAAAAGTAAACAAATCATGTGACGTCACTATTCACTCAAAGTAAAGCCATCTTTCTAAACTTTTATAATTAATGTGGTTAATCCATCAATAAATTAATCAATAAATTAATTAACTTCTTTAAATAAATTTGTGATTAACAGTCTGTCTGAAAACAAATATTGTTCTCTACCTAATTACTATTTTACAGCTCTACACATAGTGCAGATTCTCTCCAGTAGCCAATCAGACAAACACATAAATAAACAAAGTTGAGTTTTAGTAGTAGGCCTATTTAGATAGATTAGATGATAGTGACTATTCAAATTACGCTATTTCTATTTCAAAGTAACCTGTTAAAAGAATATTAAAATACTGTTTTGTTTGATTTTAGTCAAACCGGAATGTTTGTCTAAAAGTCAGCTAAGTAAAGTCAATACACTATCTTTATACACATTTATTTTAATAAAAGAAGATCAGTTAATTATACATACAAATCTTTTTTTTTAAATAAGACATTAATTAAAATTTTGAAACCCTAATGCTGATTTACATTAATAACTACTATAAAAATGACAATCGCTGAGGTAACTAATTTTTTTTTCATAAGTCTTGGCTAAATTAAAAACAAATTAAACAATGTGGTTCTGTTTATTTCCAAAAAATAGAAACTTGTAATGAAGGCGCTGTTCATTGTGCAAATGGATTCTGCATTAATGGAATAAATGTTTGTGACGGCGTTAAAAACTGTAGGGACGGATCCGACGAACACAATTGTTGTAAGTGCGATATAGGAAAAAAAAGTCTAAGAGAAACACTATCTTCATGATTAGGTTCAACGGCCAAAAGTATAATGTTCTATGTTAAAGAAGTAGTGTCTACTATTAGTCTGTATGATCTACAAATGTGGGGGCTCTGTGTAAAGGTGCGATTTGTCTCTATATACTTTATTAGTAAACAAAAATTAAAGTCAGATGTGGTTCGACACCGTTCTTACGTGTACCATGAAAATTGGGAGTTGATGAAAATAGGCTACTACTGAGAAGGTTTTTGTAAACAAAACAAAATATAATTTGATATGGGCGGCGCCCGGGAGGGTGCGATTTTTGTCAATTCACAATTTGGCAACCATAATTTCAGAGCCACTATGATAGTAAGTGGCAACCGTTAATATTACGTCCTGCATAACTGGTAAGGCTTACTACTACTTTCAGCGTTAAAACTTCAACAGGCGCAACGGCCGGCGCCCTGTAGGCACGATGGGCAACAATCCGCTGAGTGCCCTGTAATACATTTTTTAATAATCAGAAAAAAGTAACCAAGTTTTGATTATTAACTGGGTTTACCTGGGGGCTCTGGAGAACGTCTCTCTACGTCCCTGAAACCTGGGCGATAACCAAAGTGTATTCTACCACACTATTACGGTTAGTGATTTACGTACACTCAAGGCTTTCATGCGGTAGATAACTGGAGGTTTATAATGGGAAACGGCTGTGCAGTTTGTAGGGAAGGTGCGACATCCATGCTTGGGTCAAAATAAGGCTTTCAGAAAAAACTAAAAGATTTAGCTCCCTAACCAAGGGGAATCCACTGTATGATTCGCCTGTATGTCCTCGTCAGCAAGACTCTACTGACTTCATTGCTAATACAAGCAGTGGCGTAGCTACCGTAAAGCTAGCGTAAGCAAGGCATAGGAGCCTAAGGCAAATAGGGGCCCTTTTTCGAAAGTTTGAGGGGGGGTACAAATCAAAAGTCTGAGGGGGGTGCAAATCATAAGTTTGTCCCCGTGTTGCCGGGAAGGGTCGCTACGCCTCTAACACTTTTTGCATAGGGGCCCAAAAATCCTAGCTACGCTACTGAATAAAAGTCGTAACTTATATTGAATCTGGAGCCCTAAACATCCATCTGTTCAACGAACTGTGCGAAGACATGAATAACGATCACGAGGTTATTCTTTGCCACACATCAGTACGCTGGCTGTCAAAAGGAAATGTTATTAATAGTGTTATTGAATTGAAAGATGAAATCAAGTTTGTTCCTGGAACTGCGAGAGAAACAGGACTTTGATATACGATAATGACAAAGAGTGGTTGGGGAGAGTATCATACTAAGATGATATATTCGAACATCAACATAATCATAATCTTGAGCTTCTTGGAAAACAAACGAATATTATCTATTTTTATGATAATCTCGGGACATTTTTAGTAAAGCAGCAAAATTGCCAAAGAAAAATAAATCTTGGAAATATTACCATGTTTGAGACACTCTGCAATGATAAAGATCAGGGGTCTCCAAACTTTTAACTATTAAATATCAGTTCGAGGCCAGAGTTTCTTCAGGTGGCAGAGCAGCAACCCCCTCCCTCCCCCCCCCCCCCCGGAAGGACGTCTGCTCACCCCCCCCCCCCAACAAAATATGATTTATGTAGAAATATATTAAAAAATTCCAAGTGTCCCACTCCCGGAGAAAAAAGGCTGACAGTGAAATACATCTTATGTAGGGAAGACAGCTCCTGTGTTAAAGTTCATTTCTTCATCCGCACCTCTAATGAACATAAGCAGTTAAGAGGTAGAACAGAGTTCCAGCGACTCATCCATTGCAATTTTAAAAATGGCAAACATCTGATGTTGACAGAAGTTGGTGGACCTTTTCTGGCTCATGTGTGTTTGCTCTGGTTGAATTTTTAGCAGTGATTTTTCTTTTTCTCTGTGCCATTTACATACACTTTTTTTTAAATAAGTGATTTAAATATAATACACTTATTGAATGATTTTTTTACTGTCAACACTAGTAGTTAACCTTGTTATAAATAAGTAAAATTATTTTTCTGAAGGCCATAAACTGCGTACAGTTGACTAATGTAATGTTGAAAAAAAAAAAACTTTAAAACTGTTATCATGCATGTGACGTAGTTTCACATGGTATTTTAATGCATTTTTATCAATATAAGAGGCAATACTGTCCATAAGCTGTTCATTGCCCGTGATTTAGTTGTATGTGCTAGTAAACTATATATTTAATTTGGCACTATAACATTTTTTTTCTGTCGGGAATTAGCATTTGACAAAGAAAAAAAGCAATACCGATTTAGTTAAATGCCGCATATTGTTATTATATAAATGTGTACAATAATCTTATACTTAGCGATCTGTGATATATTTTATTTAATTTACCCCCTAGCGAAGTGTAAAAATTCTTTCCACTGCAATAACCATGAATGCATCTCAAAAGATTTGATCTGCAATGGGAAAAATAATTGTAAAGATGGATCCGACGAACTGATATGTAGTAAGTCAAACATTAAATGACCATTTCAAACTTACACCAATGTCGTGTCTGTTGAGTTAACAAAAATAATATTTTAATTAAAACAAAGAAATTGTTTAAATTTGATTTACCCCCTAACGAGATGTAATGATGCTTACTGCTGTGCTGACGGTCAATGTATCTTAAATAATTTGAAGTGCAATGGCAAAAATTACTGTAGAGATGCGTCCGACGAACAAAAATGTGGTAAGTATGAAGTAAGGTAGTCTACCCCGAATGTGATAAATATATTTCACAAACATAAATAAACATTACAAACTTACTTTCATTTTACAGGTATTTAGTTAAATATACAATAGTTTGCTGAGATAATATATATTCAATTGCATATACCAACTAGTGAAATGTAATGAAGAATTAAAATGTCATGACGGTCGATGCATTACGAACAATTTTGTTTGTAATGGCAAAAATGATAAGGGTTACAGTGGTAAGTGTGAGATGTCAACAGTATAAGTAAATAATACATGTTACTGGTAATAATTAGTAAAACTGTTGTAATTCAACCGGTAGGAGGGTGCCATAGCGTGGATGTATAGAATTGGACTTGACTGGTAAAGGTTACTGGGGACGGTGCGAACTTGACGGTAGACGATTTGGTGCGAGAGTATTGTGCGCGTGTTCAATACAATATTTGCGGCGTGAGTGTGATGTGAGCATGACGCGACAATGTACCCATGACGTAAGACGCAGCAGGGAAGTTAGTTGGGGGATAGCTATAGTCGGAGACGGACGTATTCTTTGATATTGTGCAAATTTTTAAAAATGTATTCGACTGTCGCATGAACTCCACGGACAAGGTAAAGTAATAATAAAGTTATAATAAAGTTTCAGCAGCTAATGCAGTAATAGTAGAAATTAAACTTAATAGTGGCGAGCTGAAGGTCTGATGACTACGCTACGATTCAACGTGCGCAGTTTACAGCCTTAAAGTCAAAACAACCTTGTCCGATGACCTCTTGTCTCTGGCAATGGTTTACGGCCGGTAACAAAAACTAAATATCAAGTCCGATGACTATGGGTCAGCTTAATGCCCGTAGTTTAGGGCCTGTAGTAAAATAAAACTAGAAGTTTTAAAACTATTCGATACAAAAAAGCACAAAAATGCTGCAATAGTACAATTTATTTTTATATACTTTTAAAACTTAAAAGATACTTATCATCCAAATATTTATAGGTTACAAACAGTGCAGTTATTACAAAATGGGCTAAGTAAATAATACAGTAAGAGAGTCAGAAGAGAGAGAATTTTTTGGATTGTACCCCCTTTTATACATTCAATTGGCGGTGTGTCACGTAGAAAATCTAGCCAACTGTAGAAAAGCCGTGGAGGGGGGGGGGGGGGGAGAGATAAGAATGTACGTAGCTGGTGAGGGGGGAGTGTTAGCGCCTGTAGAGCGTGGTGGAAGCACACAATGTAGGTAAACGATTTTACCATCACTTGAGAAGGGGGAGGGGGTTGAATAAACATGTTACTAGAAATAATGTCATGTATTTTCTTTTAAATCATAACAACTTTAATATAAATGTATATTCTTACATTATTGAACATTAAAAAAAAACTTGAAAAATTTCTATGACATTCATATTATTTACTGTAGTCTGTCTTGGATCCATTAAATAATATCTAAAGTTTACAATAAAAAAAGAGTTTTTTTTAAGTAGTAAATAATTAAAAGTATTTGATTTTTTTCCGCAGATCGATGTTCTGAAGGCAATTTCAAATGCGACTCAATTTTCTGCTTTAGACCTCCCATGAGATGTGATGGCAGTCTTGACTGTACTGACCTGTCAGATGAACTCAATTGCTGTAAGTCAAGCTTACTGTTTATCAGTATACTTTACATATAATAGTATACTTTACATATAATCAGTATACTTTACATATAATCAGTATATATTACTTATAATCAGTATACTTTACCGATGATGCCGTAAATGGTACATCACACAAATACAACTGAGATTTCAACTGCAGCTTTAGAATGAAAGTCCTTTTCAGAAATTATTGCAGCATTCTATTAAATGTATATATTCAATCACTCAATGTTAAAACAGTTTTTTAGCATTAAAATGTGTCTATCTAAAGGAGCTAAAAATATAAAAAATCACGTAAGACTTTCAATAATAATAAATCATAGCAGTAAAATGGTGATTAAAATAATGGATATAAACTTAATTATAACAAAGATGCATGGATATCTCATATATACAATAATTATAATTGACCATTCTATGATTATTTAGTAGAAATATATAATTTAATCACTTTTCACTCTCCACACAATAGATTAACTTTTCGGCCTTTATTTTTTTCTCTACTGTTAAAACAAATTTTAAATGTTACAAATTATTTTTTTTTATTCAAATCGTTCACCAGCTAGTTGCGAAGGAGGCGCTTTCAAATGTTTTAGTAATGATCTTAACTGCATCAATAAAAACAACAGATGTAACGGAAAAACAGATTGTTTGAAAAACGAGGATGAAGAAAACTGCAGTAAGAGTTACCATGATACTTATTTGAGTATTGTAACGATAATGCCAGCGAAGGCGAAAGATGATTTACTTTTACACTGTGCAGTGTTGAGCAAACATAGTTCACTTGACTGTGTGACCGCGGCAGACAAAAGATTTTAATGTGGTTACTTCTGTGCCAGTCGGATACATATTAATGCTGGCTGAGCCGTTCTCTAGACTTTCATTTATAGCTCTCTGCCCGATCACGCCGTTCCAATGGATTTTATTTTTATTAACATTAATCTTTGCAATTAATAGTTATTAAAAATATATGATCTGAAAACTTAATACAGCACGGTATTTCTACTTTAAAGTAACCAAATGAAAATATATTCTAATAAATGTATTTTATTTTATTAACAAAAATTTATCCGTCTATATAAAACTATTTTTTTCAAATTCAAATTAGATTTTAAAAAAACTAAGTTTATTAGGTTTAAAAATAACATCATTATAAGTCAGCAAATTTTAAACTTAAAACAATATTTACATTATTTCTCGCATCATAAAATGATATACATCTTATTATTTATACTCTAGTCCATGCTACTTTAAACAAAATATGTTTATAAAAATTAGTTTCCTTACTCTCCCAACAGCAAGTTGTAATCAGGGCGGTTTCTATTGCGGAAATGGAAAATGTATCTCAGAAGATGAGAGATGTGACGGCTCTCCTAACTGTAAAGATAGATCCGACGAACGGAATTGTCGTAAGGGCAATATGCTTTATTCTACGTGAATTAGTTAGCGAAATCGCATTTCATAAAAAAAAACCAATAACAATATACGCATATTATTTTCTGTTCAGTTAATAAACAAAAATAACATTACACTTTGCTAAGACAACATTTTAATTTCTATACTAGCCTTTTGTAAAGGTAAAGCTCTCGACTGTTTAGACGGTTATTGCGTCAACCGGTATTCGAAGTGTGATGGCATACCTGACTGTGCAACCGGAGCTGATGAAATAAATTGTCGTAAGTGTATGAGGCGGGCTGTATCGCCCTGGTTTTTTTTTAAAGATGATGTCGTCATATAATACGGCAATTATATAATACTGTTCCACTCCTATGTCGATATAGCCATTTTGATACAGTACAGTGAGAAAGACCAGATAACTATGTATACGTATATATATATATATATATATATATATATATATATATATATATACATATATATATATATATATATATATATATATATATATATATATATATATATATATATATATATATAAGTATATATATATATATATACATATATATATATATACATATATATATATATATATATATATATATATATATATATATATATATATATATATATATATATATATATATATATATATGTATATATATATATATATATTATATATATATATATATATATATATATATATATATATATATATACATATATGTTACGATCAAAGCCCTAAGTGCGGCCAAAGCATATATATAGCGCGGTTTGGCCGGCCAATGTGCGCACTGGCCTAGACGTACTGGCCAAAGTCCGAAGCGCTTAAACTTTACAGTGTATTTTGTACATTGGCCGGCCAAAGCGCGCACTGGCCGGGATGTCCTGGCCAATGTTCGATTTAGACTAAGTTGAGATAGCGTTTTCATTATTCTGGGTGCGGTTTCATTTTGAGTATCGTATATTTTAGCTCTTTTTTGTATAACATTCTATATGCAACCACGCTGGTTGAAGGTGGCGCTCATGCAAATATCGAACCAACGTTTGATATGAAAACTATGTTTTTAGACCATTTGACTACAGTACTGCATGGAAAACCAAACAATAGCTTTATTCTCAGCAAAGACAAATACATTGCTATTATAGAGGACGTTAAACAGGCTAAAGCAAAGCAGACAAAAAAAATGTTGACTATAGTTGACTAAACAAATATGGATGGAAAAAGAGCTGAAGAGAAAGTACAAAAATATCACCAAAGAAATCATTACTATGTATCTTCGGTTGTGCAAGCCTTGTCAGACTATTGGTGCCCCAAGTGTGCTTCAATCAGATAATGGAAGAGAATTTGTGAATCAAGTTATTTCTGAACTAAAGAACATGTGGCCTGAACGTAAAGTAGTTCACGGAAAACCAAGGCATAGCCAAAGCCAAGGTTCAGTCGAACTTGCCAACCAAGATGTTCAAAACATGCTGATGATATGGATGCAAACAAATGAATCAGCTCATTGGACTGAGAGTCTCACATTCATTCAATTTATAAAAAATCGTTCTTTTCATCAAGGAATGTAACAATCGCCATACGAAGCTTTGTTTGGATGCAAAGCAAATGTGGGATTTTGCACTTCAAACCTACCTAGAGAGGCTCTCGATAAAATAGTTACTGAAGAAGATCTTGAGAACATTGAACAAGAAATGGAGGTTACCATAAATGCAACGACATCCTCAGCTAACACATCTACTGCCGTGGCGGAAAGTCCAGACCAATTGCGTGACAACAGATTATGTATAGTTTGTGAAAAGCATTGTAGTGCAGCTCTTTCTTATGGATCCTGTAGCAACGATGTCCATGCTATTTGTGGAATACCCAATGAAGAAGGTGAAGGGTACGGAGGGAACATTACCTGCAGATTGTGTCACAACAAACAAAACATCATGGAACACAGGTCAGCAGCTCATACTGGATTGCAAACTCAAGCTGCTAAGATGCTTAAAACATCAAATACAAAATTTAAAGATGGTGAAATGGGTGACAATGTACGCATCCGTGTTCCAGATGTTGACAGAGGTCGCGGTGATCCCCGAAGCGTGATTGCAGTTGTCATGAGCGTCAGTGCGGCTTCTACAAATTAGGAACGGAACATGGTGTTCTAAAAAACTGTATGCTAGAAGTGAGTTTTCAATTCTTCACTAAAAACTGCTCTTAGTGTCGTAAGTTGGCACTGATGAAAAATCACTACGAACCATCGCATCTTCACAATCATTGTCTGGGGGCCAACGTTACACTCGCTGCAATTGCACAACTAAGTGCACAACAAATTGCTGCTAGTGTAAAAATAACAAGCTGCTATGTAGGCCTAATTCTAAATGCCATAAAAGTTCAACCTGTTGTAACAAATGATAATAGTGATTGATTGAGACTATAGTATAATAAAAAAAATTAATTTGAATGTTTCTGTCATTTACAAAATCTGCTCATGATCTTCTAGTTCGGACTTCGGTCGGTCCACCATGGCCAGAACGCGGACTGGCCGGCCATAGGCCGGCATCAAGCAAAAGTTTTGGACTTTGACCGACCTATGGGAGGCGATATTGGCCAATAAGCGCATTGGTCGACTTCGGGCTTTGACCGTAACATATATATATATATATATATATATATATATATATATATATATATATATATATATATATATATATATATATAAAATCAGATTGTATTAAAATACTCATACAAAATAAAAGCGTCGTGATTTATACCTAAATATTAATGCTGCACTTACCAATCTTCAGTATGATGTTAGCAGTGTGTTGAAAGAAAAAAGATGTGTAGGTCACATTGAAATATTTTAAAATGTCTTTTAATTTCCACACCAGGGAGCTGTAAACGTAATCAATTCGGCTGTTATGGTCTTTGCCTCAATAAAAATCGTGAATGTAACGGAAAAAAAGACTGTCATAGCGGAATAGATGAACTTGGTTGTAGTAAGTGTGTACGGTACATGTTGTTATCAGTGGCGTAGCGAGGTCGGGTGTCACCCGGTGCGGCACTTAATGGTGTCACCTCCCAGAGGCGTAGCGACCCTTCCCGGGAACAAACTTTCAAGTTTTCGATTTGCACCCCCTCCCCCTCAAACTTTCGATTTGCACCCCGCCCCCCCCTCAAACTTTCGATTTGCATCCCCCCTCAAGTTTTTCTCTATATATTTTGCTATTTTTTGCCTTGGTTTCACCCCCCCCCCCTAAATGGTGTCACCCGGTGCGGTCCGCACCCCCCCCGCCCCCCCCCCCCCCTCGCTACGCCCCTGGTTGTTATGCATTATGTTTAAATCATAATCTGGTAATTTATTGTTCGCATAATATGAATAATATTTACTTAAAATAAGTGTATTAGAATTATTTGCATTCCGACTGTCTTATGGTTATTTTGGTCTTAAAATAGGAAAGCCAAATAAGCCGACAGTACACTTTAATACCTTAAAAACGTATGTTTATTCTGAAAATAAATAATACTTTCAGTACACACACACACATATATATATACACACACACACACCTACACACCATTTACTTGTAAGATAGAATATAATCAGATTGTATTATATAATAATATGCACACATTTAAATTCAGTACATCTTGATGCTATAAAAAATTATCTAATTAGTAATAAAACAGATAATGTTGGTTAGCTTGCCAGTTAAAGACAGTTACAAATCTTATAAACGTTTCGACCCAAGGTCTTCGTCGAAACGTCGATACTATTTGTACAAGTCTTAAATTTTTGTAAGGTAACTAACACTATCTGTTTTATTACTAATGGAATTAACTTCACTTCAGCTACTATTTTTTATTTATAAATGATCAAGTAGAAAACTTAAGTCAGGCTGAAATATAAGTTTTATCTTCTTCTTCTTCTTTGTTCTCTTAATTTAGTTGAAAAAAAAAAGAACTATAAAAATACATAATTATAGTTCACTGTTATTATATCCCGTTCACCATCATCTTTTCCCGTTAGAGCCCAAGACATATTGGACAGATGAATTAGAGTTCATCTGCTTCATGGACCCCGGCATAAGAAGGGATTGTGTGGTCAGCTCTATGCCAAGCTGACTTATTCAAGGACTGATTTAAACTCAGATTTGAACTAGAGTTTCTTGGGTTAGCAGTCTAGCTCTCTACCGCTAGGCCACGCCGTCGGATTTAATTATAACTAGTTATGTTTTATTGTTACGAACATGATAACCTAACTCAAGACAAAGTCTGTTGGAACAATAAATTTATTTCCACCAAATAAAAAAATAAGACTATCAAGTTACGTTTATAAAGTATATAGTTAGTTAACATAAATAATACAATAGTAAACCTAGATAATATATATTAAATCTAATGTATACCAGCCAGATGTAATGGTAAAGCTTTCTTCTGTGGTAACGGGGTTTGCATCCCACGTCATTTTAGATGTAATGGCAGCCCGGACTGCTCTGATGGACGTGATGAACTAAATTGTAGTAAGTGTGTGATGATTTGTATTTTCACTTAGAATGGTTAAATCAGAATATAATACGATTTTTCTTTTTTTTTCTAAAATTATGACAACTGAAAAGATTGTTTATAGTCTGGTAAATACTTGTAGGGCGCGTAAAAATGAGAATTAAAGAAGCTAAACATATAGGCTACATAAGTGAAATTCTTGGGGCACAGCATTGATACATGCACATATATGCACAGACATTCACACACACACACGTTCACACACTCACACACATACATATATATACATAATATGCATATATAAATAAATAAATAAATAAATATATATATATATATATATATATATATATATATATATATATATATATATATATAAAGAACAAATGAAAGTGTTTATTATGCGCTGTAGTTATACATTTAAGATCACATATTATCATCACATTATTTTAAAGCACTGCTTTAAATAAATTTCGTCTTGATATTAACCTTTATGTTTAATTAGCGATACTATACATCATCTAGCAAAACGCTAAACTAAATCTAAAATTGCAGTTTTTTTATATGTATATCTTTTTGGAGACATACTATAGCATCGTACCGGACTTGACTTTTTATAAATCGATGTATGAAAATTCGCTCGTGTTTGAAAGTTTATTCACATTGAAATGCATCTGTCTACAGTTAGTTCAAGTTAAAGAAGTAACAATATCTTGTCAAGTATATTGACATGAATCAAAGCTTAAATTAAATCGCTGCTTTAATGCGTTAGTTATTTTCGGATATTAATTACACGTTAAATCCCCTGTTAAATTAATCACTTTAAGTCTCCTAAAAATGTTACGTAATGTAATGATATGTCTTATCAAAGATGAAATAAAAAGGAATTTATAATCTTGGCTTTATTTACTTTGTTTTCAAGCACGTTGCAATGATGACGCTTTCTTTTGTGGGAGAGAACTTGGTTGTATTCTTCAAATTAAAAGATGTGATCTCGTAGATGACTGTAGTAACAACAAAGATGAAGCCAGTTGTGGTAAGTGCGACTGATACTTATTTTTTGCATTGTAGGTTTTTAACGTCGCAAAGTTTTTTTACGGTTACGCAATCGTATACTACGCTTTCATACGATTGGTTTCCTTTATAAGTCACAAAGCTTATTAACTCACCAATCCATCCTAAATCGTTCCGATTTTAGTCGGCTATAAAGCGCCACTTCCCCACCCGCCATCTAGAAAAACTGGAAAGGGTTTTTTGTCGATCAATGTTTCTTAAGTGTATATGTTTTACAGTCATGTAAACAGTTAAATCAGTATGGGTAGGCTTGTAGTCGTTAACTTTCCGAAATGCAGCTTAAAATGAGCTATTATTTTTTTTCTACCTACCCTTTTTGCGCCCTAAATAGTGTCGGCGCCCCCTGACATCACCCCATATCTACGTCTCTTCACCCGGCTTCCCTTAGCTACGCTTCTGGTAATATAATGAGATAGTAATTGAAGATTTTTATTTAATTTTAATATGCTGGTTAAGTGATCGCTCGAGCGCTTGACGCGGCTTTCGAAAACACGTACAAATTTTAACTGGGCATGTCTCGTTTTCTCTAACTTTGAATTAGACATCTTGTTAGCCAGGGAGATATTTAGATTTCCAAACTAAATGAATTGTTTGCACCAAAAGATCCTAAACAGAATTTCAAAGAAAAATTCTACTACACTCTCTCGGATAACGGCATACAGTCTATAGAAGAGCGGTTCAAGGGAGTTTAGGGGTCCAAAATCCGAAAAAAATTGCAGCTTGATAGACTAGTGGTTTTGGTAAAACAAAAAAAAATCTACCACAGCAGGGATTGTTATACAGTAACTATCACACTCGGGTAGAGAAAAAAAATGACATTAGTTGTAGTATGAAACATAGGTTAACCTTTAAACGAAATCCATGAATTATTTTTCTTCTTCAAATAGTCAAAATTATTAAAATAAACCACGCTGAAGATTGACTTAACTTGAAAAACCAATTAACTCAAAACTAATGATATAAATGCAAACAAAAAATGCACTAGGCATGTAAAGAGAAGAAGCAATTAAACCAGAAACATTAATAAAAGTCAGAAATTAATATAAAGTTGGAAACTATTGATATTCATTTTTGGCAAACATTAATAACTCCACCCTGTAAACATGGGCTTTGTGTGTATTTTATTCTATGTGCACAGATACATATATATATATATATATATATATATATATATATATATATATATATATATATATATATATATATATACATGTATATACATGTATTTATATGTATATGTATATATATGTATATATATATATATATATATATATATATATATATATATATATATATATATATATATATATATATATATATATATATATATATATATAGTCAATTTATTTATCATTTATTTGTTCATTGTTTTACACACTTTTTAGTTCTTCATAACCACAATAGTAAGTGAAAATTTTAAACATCATTATTATATCTTGTCTTATTAAGATTTGCTTTTTAATATAATAATATATTGGCATTTTTCGATTGAGCTGCAAATAAAGTAGATTAATTTTCTAAAACTGTAATATAGCGTGGGTCGCTATATTATATTTTGAATACTTTAAATAGTCGAGAAGTTACCCACGGTATTTTTCTTTAATAGTACTTTATTATCACAGGAGCTGACCCGCGACGTAGTATACGCCGCCATCTAGTTGTTTTATTTTTCTGCTTTGTGAATTCAACACTACCCCATCCCACCCTCTTCCCCCCCCCCCCTCCGTCCCGCCCACTAAAAGTAGCCGTTTACAGACAAAGAAAAGATCGATCAGAAATTGTTACCTCCCCTTCGTTTCAAATCTTAAAAACACAGCTCTACGATTGTAAACATTCGAGGTGAACCACAGCTCACCTGACAGGTGGGGATGAGGGTGGTGGCTATGTTGCGTGGTGTTTTCTATGGTCTCCATGAATATAATTATAATATACATAGATATTTAAGGAAAATAAGTTTCTTCTTTTTAGTGTCTAACTAGACTACCCGTTATCTAGTTAGATAACTGGGAATTTCGGGGGTCGTCAATTAATGACATCACGTCTGTCACTTATCATCACAAAATAACCAGACCCCACATTCAAAAAGACGTCACACCTCAGACGTTTTTGTCTTTTAAAAATACTGATTTCGTCTGAGCATGGGTCTGACAACATAATCTGTTCATATGCTGAGGTCACAAAAACAAGTCAACTCTACTTCACCTGCCCAGTGTCCTCCCAACTCAGAAATGTTTTTGTCTTTGAAAACATAGATTTCGGCTGAACATGGGTCTGATCACACTAAGCATGGGTCTGACCACACTATCTATTTATATGCTTACGTCACAGGTGAACTTCACACCTACCCAACAGTACTTCACCTGCCCAGTGTTCCGCCAAGTCTCAGACATGTTTTATCGTTAAAGAAAATATTCCAGCCGAGCATGGCTCTGACACACTATCCACGTTACATACTGAGGAAAAAAAACAGGTGAACTCTTTTTCACCTGCCCTGCATCCCGCTAAGTTCCATTAGGCAAAGGCAACTTTATCATTCACAACTTAAAAAAAAATCAAAATTAAAATTCAGCAGTGACATGTCTCAAACCCGTGCCACCCACCCTCTTAGCTATCTAGGCTCGTATTCTCAAGTTTGTAATAACTTATGTATTTCATTTTTAGTCTGCGTAAGAATCTACGCGAATCAGCCCTAGATCTAGATTATAGAATTATTTCAAATTAAAGTTTATCTTAAATTAGCCAATTGCGTAGCTTAACAAACAAAGATTTATATAAAATAATGACAGTCTGAAATAGTTTAGTATGGAAACTCATTATTATCTAGATCTAGAGTTCTAAGACTTGTTTGATTAAGTCTAGTTTTTGCCGTAACTCTTGCTAAATCTAGATCTGGATTCTAGACCGTAGATACATACCTACTTAAATGAACATTGATATTAGCGTTGGAAAGTAATAGAAATAGCAAACGGACGTATCGTTAGAGCTATAGTCGACAGAAACGTAGCTTTAGAACGCGTTAAGCGTTGGAATGGGCAAGAAAATCATGTATTGAAGCCGCCATTAATGTTGTAAAAATTAAATAAATCATGTGACATCACTATTCACTCTAAGTAAAGTCATTGTTCTGAACTTTTCTAATTAATTAGATTAATCTACCAATGAATAAATAAATACATTAATTAACGTCTTTAAATAAATTTGTGGTAATTATACCTATGAATAAATCAATAAATTAATTAACGAAAAATTTGTGATTAACAGCCTGTCTGAAAACAAAAATCGTTCTCTACCTACATACTATTTTACAGCTCTACAAACAAATAAATATTCAAACTTGTAAACAAACTTGAGTTTTAATAGTATATAAATAGATTATAATTATATTTCTTGATATTGAAACGTGTTAATGCATTTTTTTCAGGTCCTACATGGTTATATAAATTAGGGAAAAGTTAGATTTCTCATGTATTTGAAATTCCCAAATCTTACAATCGGCTGTACAAAGTAATAATTTATGGTATTTTCATCACCTACTTTTGTTACTTTTTACCGTTTTTTGTTTTCTGTTTGCAGTTTTTTAACACTAAAACGCCAACAACATTTTTATTTAATGAACAATGACCAACATAATTTCAGTTATTTTTCTTCATGCAAAGATACAATTTCTGTTACGAGGGAAATGTGATGTCTTAGCATATAACAAAGTATATGGTAAATAATATTCAAATTTTCAAACTTTTTTTAAGACCATGTAGATTTCTTCTGACCAGTAGCTCTTTCTAAAAGTTGTCTAGACCAAAGTTTTGTTTTAAAATATACAGAAATATAAGACGTTTAATTTTGATTGCTAAAAGTGCATAATTAAAAAGCTTTAAAAAGACTTTAAAGGTACCGAAATAATCAAAATAGCTGAGTTTTTTTTGGTTTCTATGACAACCATAATTGTTTTCAAATTGGTTTGCATTCTACACAGTTGCTTTTTTTTTAAGTTAATGTGTACATTATAAAACAGTCATGAAAGCATCTGTTAGCATAGACAAATGTACTGGCTCATGAGAATATTAACATATTTTTGCGACTAAAGCTTTTATTAAAATTTGTTTGATTTGCTTATTTTCAGTTCATTTAAAAGTTTGTTGCTGTAAAAGTTTTTTATATTAATTGTTTTATTCATAAGAGCCTTTCGCTTTGGACATATGTGGTTGATGTAATCAAGTCTCACTGTTAATATATTACACTGACACACAATGTATTGACTGATCCTTTACATGTTTCATTCAAGGGGATATGCTAAGTAAAAAATCACAAAATTTCTTGTTTTTCGTCATGATTGGTTTCTTGCATTTTTGGATACTTTGTCCATTTTTGTATTAAGAAAATATTAACTTAAATTAGAAAAACAATTGCATGTATTTAAAATACCATTTTTATTACCCTATTAATTAAAAGTAATTATTTTTCCCAATCTTACAAGCTCATCACGAAATATTTATAACCGTCATCATATTGTATTTGGCATCATTGGAAAACTGTATTTCTCATATATTTGATTATCATATTTTCCGCCATCTCGAAAACATCCAAGCTTACAATCGGCTTTACAAATTACACAAATATGCTATTTTTGTGACCTACTTTTCGTTACTTTTTGCTTTTTTTCTCAGTTCGCAAGTTTTTAACATTAAAAAGCCTACTTTTTTTTATGCATTAAACAATGCAAACCATATTTTTAGTAATTGTTCTTCATGCAAAAATACAACTTTTGTCACGAGGGAATTGTGATGGCTTTCATAGAAATAGAGTATTTGGTAATTAATATGCAAATGTTTAAAAATGTGGATACTAAAAATTGTGCGTTCTTTAAGACCTTGTGAAATTTTTACTAGTGGCTATTTCAAAAAGTTGTGTCAAAAGTTTTAAAATATACTGAAATATAAGCAGTTTAAATTTGATTGATATAAGTGCATAAATAAAAAAGCCTTAGCATTTTTAAAAGTACCAAAAAAATTAAAATGGCGTTTTTTTTGGGTTTTACATGAAAACCAAAATTGTTTTCCACCCTTTTTTGTTTTTTTTTTGCTGTTTAATAATTACTTTCATGTGCCAAACATGGTAATAGTATTCAAAATGCTTAAATTGTAAAAAAAAATAGAAAAAAATCTTAGCATATCCCCTTAAAGGGGTTTATCAATTTATGGCATAATGCTAAATAAATCTAGGCATATTCTCTAGCACACTTTAATATAATGAGTGGCCATTTGTTAAATTTATACAGTTATCATACTTGACTCATTAGGATTCCGTCAATGTCAGGTTTTTTGTCAAAGACTATCCAACCTATTTTATATTACATTTAGTAGCACCAATCTGAAAGTATAGCATCATAATTTTCTTTATAAGTTTAAAAATTATATTTTAATAGTCTAAATAAACAATATAATTAATAATGCTACTTGCTATATGCTATTATGTGTAATGTCTTTTTCGAATTCAATAAAAGGGTAGAAAACAAGGATTTTAATCATTTTTAAGCGTCTTACAAATGTAAGTCAGACTTAGAAGCTGAATAGCAATAAACATCTTAGACGGGATTTTGCTTCCGTCAGATGATGCGGACATCTACGTTATCCGAATCTTTGACTGGCAAGTTTAGTAGATTTAGGTTTAGCACCCAGAACTCCGCAGTGCCTATCTTAACATATGCACATCTAAGATCCGCTGACTAATCGTCCTTCAAAGTGAGGGTGGGGGGGGGGAGTTTTATGTACCATTGCCAAACTACACTAGGCCAGTGTTCCAGCGTTTCGGTCCCCCAGCGCTCTTGGGCAATGTGGCGCCTACGTTCGTTTTAAATAGGGACACGGCGGGTCACTACATTTGATGACCGCACTGAACAAGGCAACGCAACAGGGAGTGTAGCCGGCAGATCAACAGAGCGCCCCTGACGCACTGACTCTTGGGCTGTGGAGGATTTGTTTCCACCTCCCTATTGCGGCTGGTAATAAACATACACTTACGGCCTGTGGCGACTGGCCTAAACATCTACGATCGAATAATTATGGCGCTGTCATAGAAGCAACGCTCGACAGGTAAGCTAGTATAAAAAGAAAGTATGTTTGTTTGTCTGTGGGTCTATGTGTTTTTTAAAGAAATTAATACACCGTTTATCCGATCGCCTAGAAATTGTGGGAACTCGTTGAGATGAATCCAGGAAAGATTTCTGCGAAAAACAAATTACGATTTCCGGAGGCGGCGTCTGAGCTGTATTATGCAGTTTGGCGCATAGAGTTCCCTAGCGGTTATCTTAGCTTCTGGATCTGTTTATTGACCGCTAAACACAGTGATCAATGTTCTACTTGATTCAAATGTCCAACTACACCATGTGCATCACACGGCGCTCCGGCGGTTGGTTGGTCCGGTGTGCCCAGGGCTACACCATGAGCGCTAATGTTCCTAAGCAAATTTGAATTAATTAAATCAGGCCCTATTGCACAGCGTACCTTTATATTTATTTGTATACTTTATAATCTATTGGATACCACTAATATTTTGGAAAAGACCCAAACTTTTCTTTATAGTTATTTATATAGTAGTGTCTTAATATATTTTTTAAAGAAAATCATTCAATTTTTTTTTTACTTTTTAGTGCTTTATAACACCAAAGCTTGTTGGATACATTGTCCATTTTTATGTTAAGACAATAACATCGTAAATGAGAAAAAAAATGTAGCGTGTGTAAAATAAATGACCCCTAATAATTTAAATAGTAATTTTTTCCCCCATCTTCAAGCTCTATAAGAAAAGCTTTAAACAGCCGTTATTATATTGTATTTGGCATCTTTGAAAAGCTGGATTTCTCATGTATTTCATAATCGTATTTTCTATCATCTGGTATTTTCGTGACCTACTTTTCTTTACTTTTTGCTGTTTTTCTTTTAAACATTAAAAAGCCAACCTCTTTTTTTTTATTTGTGAATATTTTGACTGTGGCGGCTGTAGTAGTTTTGAGAATAAAAAGGGTGTAATTTCATAAAAGACTGTAATAACGGATTAGATGACCTGAATGGTAGTAAATTTGTATCCCTGTGATTTAGCGCGTAATTGCACATAAAAACCTGACATTATTTAGAAATTTCTAAATATTTTATTATTATTTTTTAAATGTGTAAGCAGAAAACTGTATTCATAAATTATAAAATGTGCTTTTAGAGATATTAAAATAGAATGCAAAGACATAAATCAATTTTATAAAAAGTAGTTTATTTACATTATGATCGGTTGTGGGCCCCCTAAACGGCCTGCCCCCCCCCCCCACTGCTAGGTCTGGCGGCACTATAGTTCTGCCCCTGAATGTTATTAATTGCCCCGAAAATGTATGTTAACACCACATCTCCGCACTATAATTTCCTTGGACGCTTGACCCACAGTGAAGATGCGAGAGCCAGCCGTTTAAACCGTTGGCATAGACGGTCGACCCGCTGCTACCTGGACATGTACATGTTGTGTACGTGTACTTGGTCAAACCGTCCCTCACATACCGATGCGTCCACTGACCTACAGAGACCTGCTTTGGGCACCCATGAGGGTGCGACACAATAATCGTTAGCTTATCTACATCCGATAAATTCCAGTATTTGTTTTTAACTTTCCCGCGAAGATAATCGAAGCGTCGCCACATCGTGTCCAGCTCGTTGAGGAATTTTAGGTCGCAGGTCACTCGTTTCAACACACACCAGTCTCTCTCAACGTCCGCGCTGCTGATGTTCCAGCCATCAAGATTAACCACAGAGCTGGCGGTGTCGTCAAAGCCAAACACGCATCTGGTGCGTCGAGCCTCGCTCTCATCGAACACGACGTGTGTGGATGTCATGACATAGACCTCACCCCATACTGTACTGGGTGTGTCGGAGACTTGACACTCCATACACTGACAAGTTGTATCGCTCTGTGTATACTTGACTATACCGTACACCCTCCCCGTCGCCATCCTTATCACGTGACTCCCGCGATCCGCGTGACATGGGTATGACACTTGAGTGCCTGGGTAAAACTCTGGTCTGACTAGACTGGTAAACTTTGTCTTTATCTGTACAGTAATCGCCGCCTGAGCTTTTACGGTCTCAACCAACAGGTCGTCGTCATGGTAACGAGGAGGTAAATGGTGCCTGCAGAAATCTTTGAGAGGTATAAAGTCTTTGTGACCTGGATTTTTCTTACAGCCTAGCACATGTCTGTGTAGGTCAGCTTCTCCCCCGTAGCACATCTCAGCTTCATGACTTCCTACAAGTTAAAAATGTTAAAACGCATTCAAATTAACGCTGTAATATTACGATATATGCGACTTGTGGCCTAAGCGGTAGAGCGCAGGGTGCTAACCAGAAATATCCGAGTTCGAATCTGTGATCAAATTAGAATGTCCCTTGTTTCAACCAGCTCTGAGGGATATATAACACATGTTATGGAAAGTAAAGGCGGCTGGGCATAGTGTTGACTACACATACCATTAATTTGCCGAGGTCAAGATACATATGAATTCTACTTCATCTGCCAAATAAATCGCTAGATCTAAAGAGGATTTTTTAATGTATATTAAGATATAAAACATTTTAGACGAGTTGTGTTTGTTTGCCTATAAATAAAGGGAAATCTAAAAACTTCAGCTTATTAAAACATTCCTCAGCTAAGTAAAATGTAGCCTACCTGGATAGAACTTATGCATTTGATGGGTCTTTATAGTTGTATGAAACATCTTCATAAGAAGGACTTGAGTATTATCCAGTTCATTTTAATCTAGTTTAAGCACAATTTCATATGCTGATGTTCCTGTTTAAATAGCATTTAAAACAGCATGATTTGTGTTTCTTTAACTAGCTTATCTAATGAAAAAAAAAGCCAGATAATCACAATACAAAACGTATAACCTATAGCCTACGGCTTAAGTTAGATACACATTTTAACTGAGAATTCATGAATAAAACATTGATTGTTTATTTATTAGGAATGTATATACATGTTTGATAGATTATTCACATTTATTTAAATGTTAAAACAATTACAATTTTTAACATATAGGTAATTCTAATCAATAATAAATTATTGAGAATTTTGGGCTAATAAAGTTTAAATTAGTTCAAAAACATCATAGTTAACTTTTTAAAAGAATCACTTAATTCGAATTATTTAAAGCTATATTTAACATATTTAAAGATATTAACTAATATTTAAATTTAATTACATAATTAACATTTAAACTTAATTACATAATTAACATTTAAATTTAATTACATAATTAACATTAATGAACAGAAACCAACGTCACTTACACATCAGCTTTGTTTATAACAGCTTTATAATATGAACGACAACTCGCATTATAAACATCCAGGATACAATTATTCCGGAAAACCAGCCTCCTCATGTGATGTTCTGACTCAGTTTTATCACATTTATTTTTAGACCGCAGTAACACTTCAACTTGACGTAAAATACTTTACTGGAAAATTAAAGCGTAATCCTGGATCTAATATTACATTCAGTTTGTTGTCACATGAAAATTAATGCAGAATTTTTTTGGCAGTGTTTATAAACAGACGTTTTAAAATGTCGGTATTTAAAATGACAGTTGGGTTTTCACAATGTTGAATCGTGTTGAGCCACTTTAAAATAGAGGAAGTTAAATCTGTTAAGTGGTGTGTGACACTAAGTGTTTTAAGTACGTAGAATATTAGATACTTTATTTGTGTGTATGATATTACATACGTTAACAGTATGGAGAATATTCCACTATAACAGTATTGAGGATTTTACATAAGTCGGTAAAGCTCATGGTTGCTAAACCGAAAAGTCTCGAGTTCGAGACTCGTTAGCTGGGGACAGCCACTCCTCTAGGAGAGAAAACTCCAACATCAAACAACTGCTGCCTTGTACTTTGCTCTTGGTTGGACAAAGGCTATGGAAGCAAATTACAAAAAAGAATAACAGGGTGAAATCGTTGTCAATGTCCTCAATAGCGCATAACCAGTTGACACGTATACTTAATTGTAAAATTAAGAACGAAGAATAGACAAACTCTGCATGTTATAACGAATTTGCATTGCCATGGAAGTGTATTTACATTTTATTTAAAAGAAAGGAAAAAAAATTAAATACTATACTTAAATTAAGCTTATATCCAAAGATATGCTACACATATTTAAGGGTCATCCTTTTATTACCACGACACAGAACGGGGGGGGGGGGTCTAAAATTTATGTTTGAGGACGTCATTCAATGGATCACACTAAAATTACCAAACATTTTGTTCAACACTTTAATGTGTCAAAAATAAGTCAAATTGTCAGCATAAAAGCAATTCTGTAAGAAAGAGAGATAACTATCACAAAACGGAAAAATAAATAAGCAGGGGAACAAACTCGTAAACGAAAACAAACATAGTGTTAATACTTATAGTCTACCCATTTAATTCATTAAAACAATATTTCAAGAGAGACAACCTCGACATTACATAAAAGTCACAAAGATTTTAGTAAGTTATGTACCTTTTCAAATAGTACGATCCATTTCTTCTATGACCTCGGCATATGAAGGGATAGTGTGGTCAACACTCCGCCAAGCCACCTTAACTTCCCTATTTACAGACTTGGATCTGAATTTTCGACTTTTAGCAGTCGAATGTTCTGCCGTTCTACCCCACCGTCACTGAAAACAAATCGTTTAAAAATGTATGTCAATTATAAAGTAGGCGAGCAAACTCGTAAGCGAAAAAAAAAAATTGTTTACTTATACCCTCACCTGTCGTTTTGTAAAAACAATATTTTAAACATTTTCGCCTTCATTATTTTTACAATAAGTTTCATTTTTACAAGTGTTACCGGTAAATTGTAACAAATCGTAAAAATTATATACCTTTAGAGAATCAAAGAATTAAATGTATGTTTATGTATACCCGATTGTTATGACAGCTGTTATACAAATACTGTCAAAGCTAAATCAAGCAGTATAGATTAAAAAACGATTGAAGCCTATACTATAACTAAAAATCATTGGCTTAGTTGATTTTATTACATTTCAATGAAAGGATGCACTTAAAAAATAACCCAACGTGGTATTTATTTTCTTAGAACATTTCCAATCATTATATATCACAAGTGTATAAGACATATTGTGGTTTTGTAAAAAAAATGAGTTACCCAATTGCAGTTGGCAATCATCCTGTTTTTTTGTGTGTTTTTTTTTTATAAAATTCGCATAGAACAAATATGTGAAAAAAAAACAACAACTCATATGCAATAAGTTGAAATAAATACGAAAAGAAATAATATTTCAGGTCTCATGGTATCACCGAAAAAAACATCTTGGTGTTTTGTTCTTGGATATTTCCTCTCGAGACATTTTATCATTTGAGAGTATCTGTCCCGAGATAATTTGTTCTTTTATAAGGGATAATGTTTGTACCCATTTGTCATTAGGTCATACTTTATATATATATATATATATATATATATATATATATATATATATATATATATATATATATATATATATATATATATATATATATATATATATATATATATATATATATATATATATATATGTATATATATATATATATATATATATATATATATATATATATGTACAGAGGGGAGAGGTGAGGGAGAGTAAGGGAGATTTCTTCATACACCACTATGTTACTGAACTTATGATTATTGTCCGCAGTTCCTTTTTTTTTAATAAAACAAAGACACTAAACGAAACTTTAGAGATGTGTTTGTTATCTGTTGTAAATCACAATTATTTGACCAAAATGCTTGAATGTTCTCTATTCTGTTTAAAATAATACATAATGTAAAACACCCAATTTTAAGAAATGTTCTATAGGGCTAAGCATTTTGCGAAACTGCTGTTGGACCATTGCAAAATTGCTTTAACTTAACTAGAAACGGCCAAAGGTTAAAAGTATGACCCCATCTAGATTTCATTCCCTGAAGATATTCGTTACATAATTACAAACGTGTTTGTGAAATCCGTTTTTTTATTATGAATAATTTATTTCTTCTAAGAATTAGTTAATCGGCACAAAGACTTGTAAATTCTTTAGCTTTATTTACGATCACACGGAAAAAGATCCTCATTTCAGCAATGTTGTTAAGTAGGCCTATAGTTGATCTAATGTAATCGTCGTGAACATTTACGTTTAGAATTCTTGCGTAATTTCGATTACCTGGAATGGTAGCTGTTTAATCTTGCAGAATATTTAGGTCCGTCTAGTAAGAAAAACTACAATGAACAGGACACACTTAGCTCCCCAGCGGTGCCGGTCTGATAGATTTCTCATTAATTCCTTTAGTGTACCCAACAGTTTAAATACAGCCGGTGTCTGTAGTGCCAATCATTCACAGTTGACTCGGCATCAAGCAGCTCATTCACTGCATTTTTCTCTAGTGTTTGAAGTTATTAAAAAGGTGACAACAAAGACCTGAGACCGTCATATTACAAGGTACATTTAATTTTTTTTGTTTTTACCTTTCAATCCAATCTATTTATTATTATAATTATATATGACAACAATATCTATAATTTTGACACTGATTATTATAGTTAATTAAATATTTTTCACCAACACTTGGATGGGATTCTCATCGCTAAAGAAGAAAAAATAATATGCACGTAAATGTATTTTCTGTTGCAAGGTTAGATTATGTTTTTAAAAAAAAAGATATCGTTATGAATTTACTATTCCCTAAAATCATTTGTGTATCCTACCCTTGGGGTAGGCATATAATGATAACCAAGCAATTGCTTTAAAGTAGATTAAATCATTTAAGATTAATAGCATATAAAAAAACGATGTATCTTAATTAAATGTGCTTTAGGATTATTGTGTTTTACCTAACAATACACAGGCTGCGTTAAAAAAAAACATTAATTAGTATTTTAATGTTTTTTATTTTTATATTTTTATTAAATAAATAGAACACAAATGGACGGCTGCCGAGCTAATGATTGTATGGCTATCTTGTTAGTTGGCCGAACAAGACAAGGGAAAAGTGCCACGGGAAACTCTATTCTACAAAACAGAACCTTCAATAGCACGTCTCAGGCTGCTAATAATTTTAAAAGTTTCAATGGTTTTTCAACATTCAGAGGAAGAAAAATTCAAGTAGTGGATACCCCAGGTCTGTGTAAATCACAAATCGACAGGGAAGAGAAACATGAAAAGTTACTTGAGGCAATGTCAAACGCTAAAGCTTTGAACCCGGATGGTTACCATGCTATAATTGTTGTCATTAACTTTAGTTTATTTACTAATAATTCATCTAGTGAAGAAGATTTGAAGGTGGTTAACTTCTTGAAAGATATCTTTGGAAGTAATTTCATGCAAGATCGTGGCATTCTTTTGTTTACTGGCGGTGACTATTTCAAATATAATAAAGAAGTTTTTGAAGAAAGTCTAACCTTTAAAATGTGGTTGGCAAGACAAACCGATCCATATATTCAACTTCTTAGAGAAGAATGTGGGTCTCGCGCTATTTTGTTTAACAATATAAGCAGGGATAAAACCGTAAATGAAAGACAGGTACAAGAATTAATAGACATGATTGATAGCCTAACATATGAGAGGAGGGCAGAAGGCAGTGATACGTTGCTCACAGCTGAAAGTGACAGAATAATGGATACAGTGCGTCTAAACCAATTAAGTTCTATCGATAGGCCAATGGGACATATCGAAATTTCATCGAAACAATCGGAACCCACCTTTACAAAACTGCTGACGGTACAAGATACAGCAGACTCTCTTCTTGCTGCTATTCAAGAAGAGGACAAATGTTCTAATTCTTTGACGATGCCGGAAGAGGTTGTTGCATGTTTAAAGAAAACCGCCATCGAACTGTTAGAACAATGTAAAAATCAAGTAATAAATGAAGTTACGAAACCTATTTGTGAAAGCGATGAGGGAGCAGAGCAGACTAGTTATATTGTCAAAGAGCATGATGTAGAATTGCAATACAAGGACCAGTATTTTTCTTCAAGAGAATCGGATGAAGTTATTGAACTACAACAATCAAAAGAAGATAATCAGTTTCCGATGATGATACCTTTAACAATTCATGAATCGAAAACTGTAGTACTGAAAGAAGATAAAAAGCTTGAGCTGTTGATTAAAGATGAGGAAGAAGCTAAGCGTCGCATCGTACTGGCCAGGAAAGCTTATAACATACTGCAGTCCCAGGTGGCAAGTCTAGAGGAAGAACGAACGCGATTAAAACTGGAGTCTGAAGAACAACGACAAATAATTGAAGAGGCGGAAAACAACAGCCGGATGTTAAATCAAGCACAAATAGAGCACAATGTTTTAGATAAGATAATAAGGTACCTGCAGTCAATTGTATATAGACCCCTAAATATAAAATAAAATATCAGTGTGACATTTTCTCAGTGAATAGATTTGAACTTATTTTTTTTTCTTTTTTCAAACATTTTATCCTATATTATGGAGGTTTTTATTAAATAATGTTCAACTTATTTTCTTTGTATTCAACAATGTATATTACTAGTTTTCTTAAAGCTTAAAATAATCTCTAACTTCTGAATTATTAATGAAAACTTAATTGTTTTACCTGTTTTCTTGGAATTATGTTTTCTAAATGTAGTTGCCTCATTTTTATTTTATTTGTTTACCATATTTATAACTAGCCTACTTGCATTGCATCCGCAATTAAAATATATTTCAGTGTTATTCTTTTTCATATTAGTGTGATATGTTAGCAGTTTTTGTCTAGCTAGAGAAGCGTTATTAGAAATTTAATGTTATACCTTTATGTTGTGACTAGATTTAAATAGGCTCCCAACCATTTAGACATTTTTTCTATGTATTTCTAAAATTAATACTATTCTATTAACCTAATTTTCTTTGAATTAAGAAGACTAAATTTGCTTTATTTTTGTAAACACGAAAAATATAATTTCAATAAAATCTGAATTGATATGGCTAACCTTTTTGTCAGTTATTTACGTTATTGAAGTTACATATGTTTTTGACTATTTCTTACGTGCATTCTTCACTTTCTCCGAAACTATTGGGATTCAAAGAAGTGCAATTTATCATCATTCTTTTTTATTGCTGGCGGATATTTAGGGGGATGTTTGTGTAGGAATGTTTAAAAAATGTCCGAAAATACAACATTATTATTATTCGGTTTGATCATTATTTTAAAAATAACGGACTATTCTTTTAGCCTTTAATGTGTTCGCCTATTCCATGTATAATCGCGCCTGCAAATTTAGTCCGCCACTGATAAAGTTTCATGCATGTATATATATTTATATATACTAGCCGTCCCGGTCAGGCACTGCACTGGCCTCTGTGAAAAACCTATATGTAAAGGACCATGACATGTGTGTTTAGTAACAAGCATATACCCGGCATTGCCCACCCTAACGACAACCAACCAAACACAAAACACAAACAATCAAACATAACACAAACGCAAACACATATAAAAACAAAAACGAAAACAGAAGCGCAAACACAAACCCAACCACAAACACAAACACAAACATAAACGCAAACACAAACACAAACACGAACACAAACAACAAACACATATTGATATGTGTATGTGTATCAGTAAGGGTAATCTTTAAACTAATAAATGACCATTCGCGAAATCACAGTTTAATTAAGCGCAAACGGTTTTATAGGCTACACACATGTAGATTTATGCTTGTATAGTTATCCACAACATATGTACGAACATGTTGTATACTGGCTAGTGTGCCGACAAAAATATAATTGGAGTGAATCTTGTATTAAGGTGTTTTATATTAATCAAGCTGCAGCTTATGTTTTAGCCTATTGTTCTTAAATTAACCGAATTTCATCTGCTCACCAATTGGCCACTAGATCTAGTCTAATCTTTACAAAAACTCATATGCAAGTTTTTAATTATCAAACTTTTACTTACTAATATTTTTTATAGTTATAGATCTAGACATATATGGATATATTAGAAACGTGCGCCTTAATTTTTTAAAAGCATAACTTAAATGCAAAAACTACTTGCTAGATCTAGATGTCTATATCATATAAATCTATCTAGATCTAAATGCATAAATATAAGTTTACATGACACGAAAAGCTTAGAAATTTACATGGTTACGGTGCAAAGCAATGTCATCTGATGGAAACTTTGAAGCTATATAAACATAAACACAACTCTAAAAAGAAATTGTTTCTTCGGTAGTAAAACTTTATACTGGTAAATGTACTTTTAAAACGTCTACTTAAAAAAATGGTACGAACTATGTTGACGTAAATAAAAGACAGCATTCATCATGTTTGGTGCGACCGACAAAACGAATAAGCAAAAAAAAACTAATTACCTGCGGGATTTCTCGTTCCCGAATAAAAAAAAATTTTTTTTTTTTTATGTTAACTGTCTTTGATTACAAAAAATAATTAGTAAACAGTACGTTCAGTGTGTAAAATAAATAAAAGTCAGTATTTAAAATACCTACCACATTTCACTTGATCAGTCCACTCTAATTATGTAATTTTTTTTTCCCAACGAAATAAAGTAATAAAATATACACCCCCCCCCCCCCGCGATATAATGGTTTTTATAAAGGGAAATAATTGTGTTTTTCTAATTTATCAAGGGACGTTAGGTCTACTAACACTATCTAACTGCAACTATCACTTGACTTCTTCCATGACCACTCTAACAATGTCTACATTTCATCAGTCTTCATGCTCCACTGGTCGACTGCGACTGATCTAAACGTTATCTCTAACTTGCTGCCGAGAAATCAATGATCGGCTGACAGTCGCACGTGACAGGTCCTCTCTATAATTCTATTGGTTTTCCTTGCCAAACCAATGTCTACCTTACCTACCTATAATAATTTTACCTGATTGACGCTATCCTATATCTCACCTGCTTGACCTCTGACCTATTTGTAACTAGCGTAATCACCCTTACTAATTTATAACAATTAAAAAAACTTTTTGATTGTCCCTTTTACAATCTGTATAAAAAGGAATGCGAAATTGAATTTTTTTCCGCTGAAACCTCCCTAGGAGTATTCTCAACAACTTCCCAAAGTTTCATGGTGAACAGACGAAAAGTGTAGCGATGCATATAGGACACATAAATTCTGGCGAAATGTATTAGGAGGGTTTCATCAATGCTTTACCAATCCTATATTCTTAGACTCGTTTTCTAAAAATGAGTTATTTAAATGCAAACAATGCCTACGCTTAGATCACATTTATCGGGGCATGGGTTTCTTCCACTACCACCCAAAAAATACCGGGACGCAAAATCGCACCCTGCCGGCGCGCCGGCGGACCCGCCTGATTATATTTAATGAACGACTCTAAAACCCAATCTTATGCATAGTCTTTCGTAATGTTTAAAACGGACGTATGTGCCATATCGCTCACGGTATAGCCTGGGGTGACAAATCTAACGCTGCCGGGGCGCTGGCGAACGCGCCTCATTATGCTTTGTGAACGACTATAACGCCCCATCTTAACCTTAGCCTATTTCACTGTTTAAAACGAACGTAGGCGACAAATCACATCCTGCAGGGCCACCCGTGCGAAATTAAATGTTTCCACTCAAAAAAAATTTTCGGGAGTATTTTCATCAACTCCCGAAAGTTTTATAGCACTCGGATTAACAGTGTCGAACCGCTTCAGAATTTCATATTTTAATATACCGTTTTAAGAGAAGGATCGCGTCCTTCCGGGACGCCGCCCCTGCGAAATTAAAGATTTTTTTTAACATTAACCTCAGCAGGAGTATTCTTAACAACTTCCAAAAGTTTCATATCGATCGGATGAAAGATGTAGCAATGTATAAAATACATTCAAGCACACATACAGACATACACACATACATAGCTTTTTATAAATATGGATTATCTATACATATAATTCTCTTCTGGGAGACGTTAGAAAACAAGCTGTAAGCGCGCCGAGCAGTCCCCTCTTTTCCTCTCTAGACAACCACCCCCACACCCACATGGTCTGGTTCACGCTAAATGTTTACATCGTAGAGCCGGGTTTAGTGACGGCTATTAGGGGCGGATAATTTAGTTTAAAACTATTTTATACTTAGGGGAACTAACTAAATGGAGGCTGCTTTCACGTGGGTAGGGGGTGGGGGTGGGTGTTGGGGGAAAGGAGGGTTTTAGTGTTTTAAAGCAAATATTTTCAGTGGCAGCATTGGTACTGTCGAATTCACAAATTATGAATTACTGAAAAGTAGAAAATAAAACAACTAAATAGCGTCGTATGATACGCCGCGGGTCGGCTCGTATACTATAATTAACCAGTGTGCCTCGAACACCCCCCATGAAAAAGTGTCTGAAAAAACACTGCTGCTCTAACTACCAAATTATGTAATAGAATAGAATAATTTATTTTAAAGCGTTGAGATTTTAACTAAACGTGTATTGTTTAACACAAATATACTTGGTCTGCGACTAGCCGTCGTTCTTAAAATAGTTCCCAGGCTTGCTTTTCATTATCACACGATACACTTATTTATATTTCCGTAAGAATTGGAATTATTCGTTTTGTCTCAGTCGTTCTAAGAATGGAGTGAACGGACGTAAAGACAAAAAAATAATTGTATTTCAAGTCCTATTTAAGTTTACTTGTAAAGAGCTATTCATTATAGCCGAGTGGTTCAAATTAAATTGATCTGTATTGGTATTGATCTGTACTTGTCAAGTTATTGGATTACCTCGCTTTGTTGGGACTTCTCATTGACTGATTAGCCCTATTTTATGCATGCACAGCCCATCTAACAAATAATCCACCAGGTTTTAACCATATAAGGCAAACTATCCCAGATGTATTGGAGGTATAGTAGAATGTGTACCTTTGTCCGGGTGCTTGTAAGGGTTCTAGTGGTAGGGGGAATTCTTGCCGGTATCGTCCATGACGTCTGGCCTAATAGTGATCAACCCTGTACGTGGAATGTGTTTACTGATATAGCTTGAGATACATAGAACAGTATTAATAGTTGGTAGGCTCCATTATCATTATTCATCAACTTACCATTTAAGTGATCAAAGAATAATTATCGCAGATGAAGTAGAGTTTATCTTTTTCAATGACACTTGCATAATAAGGGAAATATTTGTTAGGAAAACGCCAAACCGCCTTACTTATCCAGTACTTGAGACCAGAATCACCCAATTAGAAAATAAAAAGTGCATCAATGTATTTAAATTTGCAAAAGAAAAGAACATTACAGCATGACAATCTGAAACAGTATTTTCCAAAACATAACTAAATTGTATAGGCTACCAAAACAGTTTATCTCTGTCAGGTGTTAGGGTAATGTTCAGCTTAAATTTTACATTTGTTTATTTAGTCCAAAGTTGCACAAAAATGTATATTCTGCACCGCATTGTTAACCAGAGTTATCTGTTATTGTAACGCAATGATTAAATTATAGTGCGTTATTAAGTTTGTCTTTATGTGTTAGTTTTAATTTTGTAGGGTAGTTTTACTGGTGTAAATCAAACCTGGCGTGCACGAGATATTTAAAACAAACTAGGGAGAAGATGAGAAGGACAAAGACGACAAGGAATGGAATAAAATGCGATAAAAACCATTTAAAGCAGCAGAAGACCAAGAAAATTGTAACATTTTATGGAAAAATCAAGTGGCCAACGGGGCTATAGTGTGATATATATATATATATATATATATATATATATATAACATTAAATATTGGTTACAATGCAATCAATTATATTGATTAGTACCCTGATAATTTCAATCTCACATGATTACAAAATGTCAAATAGCTGGAACAGGAGCTAGTATTATTGCGTAATGTTCAGGACCTTCGATTAATTTGAATAGCCATTAGTTAGAATATCTATTAATTAGAAAAACCTACAATGAACAGGATGCGTCTAGATCCCCAGCGGGTCTGTCTTCTCGGTATTCTTTCTTTGTTACCTAATAGTGACGTAGAACGGGGCTCGGCATTTCCTGTTGTACCCGACAGTTTAAATACAGCTGGTGTCTGTAGCGTCAGACATTCAACAGGGAGTCAGCATCAATCAGCCCGTTTACTACTTGGTGTAAGCCAAACTGTAAGGAGGTGACATCAAAGAACTTATAGATCTACACCAACTAGACACATACATTTTTTCGTCAGAAATACTTCATCAAATACTTTCTGTAATATATAAATTACAAGATTCATGTAAGTTGATGTTTTACTCTAGTCTATACACTTTTTAAGATCTGTGCCACTAATATTTAAAATCTGAGTATGGTATAATGTCTGTTTATTTTTTTTTTCTAGACAATTCATTTAGTGCTTGTAAAAACAGACAACACTTAACATATTAGTCAAACTTTGCTATTAGAATAGTAAATTGAAGTTCAAATGAACATTGGAAAAAGTAAAGTAAAGTAGAGTTACTTAACACTGAAGAGTGTTGTAATTAAAAGTTTGGTTTCTTTACTTCTAGAAAAAAATGAATTCCTGTTATGGAAAAGATGTCATCGATATTCTGCTGGTTGGAAAAACAGGACAAGGAAAAAGTGCTACGGGGAACTCTATTTTGAGACAAAACACTTTCGGAAAAAATAATGCGGTTATGGCCAAGAAATTTGCAACAAAAGATGGATGTTCCACTTTTCACAAACGAGATATTCATGTTGTAGATACACCTGGCCTACGTGATATTAGACTTAATAATAAAGGTGACATTGAGCAAGTTATTAACGTCATGTCTGAGGCTATGGCCATAAACCCACAAGGCTATCACGCTATAGTGGTTGTGGTAAGGTATGGATGTCGTTTCACGGCCGAAGACGTCAACACAATACAAGTTTTAAAGAAAATCTTTGGAAGTGGTTTCATGAAAAAACACGGAATTTTGCTTTTTACTTGTGGGGACAATTTCGAAACAGATGATGAAGTTCTTGAAGAAAATCTCACCTTTGAAGCCTGGTTGTCAAGACAAACTGAACCAAACCTCCAAGCTCTTATACAAGAATGCGGTTCTCGTGCTATTTTGTTTAACAACAGGTGTGGAGATGAGGTAGCAAAAGAGAAGCAGTTAGAACGTTTGATAGAAATGGTTGACGGCCTAACAAAGGATGGGAAAAGATACACCAATGAAACTTTTAAATTAGCTGAAGAAGAAAGAATCAGACAGTGGGAAACAGTGGACAAACTTCATATTAAAAACGAACATTTGAATAGACTGAGTTCAATTATTCAGCAGCTGAAAACAATCAAACTAACCTCCAAAAACTTGAATCACATGCTTTCAAATTTGCAAACTTTAAAAAGCGAAACCGAAACTTTTATCAGCAATCTTAAAAATGAAGGCAAGATATCTGATGCGTTCACTAAAGCAATACAATCCATGGAACGTTTGCATAGCTCTATTCAAGATAATTTAAATCGAATTAACTTGATTGCTAATAACATACATAATAAAAGTGACAGTGTTGAAGAATCAGGAGAAGCTAATGCGAAACTTGAAGTTGTATTTAAGTCTAATAATGTGGAAGGTGAAGATGAGTGTTGGGGAGATATGCAACCTGTAAAAATACTCGAAGATCGGGCAAAGGAAACTCAAACATTAAACCACAACATCGACGAAGGTGATTCGGCAGAAGGCAGAGGCTTCAGACAAACTGATGACACACATCATAAGCTGCAATCGGAGATGGAAAATCTTACCCAGTACGTTGTAGCGAGAGAGCCAGAAAGAATGAGCATTTCATTTTATAAAATAGATTCGCATGTTGTACAAAAACAAAGTTTGAAAGAGCAGCATAAAGAGATAACCAATGCATGCCACAATGTACTAGATGGAGAGGCTACAGTAGAAAATCTGTTTGCAGGGAAGCAGGAAGAATTGAATGAACAAAAGGAAGAAGTTAAGCGTCAAATCATTCATGATAACGAAACTTTCGACAGGCAGCTCGCACAACTACCAAGGCTAGAAGAAGAAAACACTAACATAATTCAACAGGCCAAGGAACACAAAAAATTAATGATTGAGGCGGAAAAAAGCGTTCGAATTATACAATATGCCGATCTAGAACATGGAATTCTAGAGAACTTGACGAAGATTGTAAAGGAGTTGGTGTCAAATATTGTTTTCAAGGACGGTATCGTTTAATACCATGTTACACATTTTTCTACAGTTTTTTTAAATTTATTGTTGTTGTGATTTTATAATAATTTATTAGTAATTGGTTGATAATGTATGCACTTGTGTATTTTATCCAATATTCCTTTTATGAATTTATGTGTGTTTTAATTGGATTTAATTATCTTTTAAATTTTGTTTTTGTAAACATATCTTACTTTTGTACATATTTAACAGCAACTATTTTCAATTATTACTTACTGCGCATGCTGCTACTGTAAGCGACATCCCTAGATGTTCAGAGACATTTTTTTACATAGTTTTCTAAAACTGGCTAACATACAGTAAGTTTGAAAAGAACAAAGAACAACATAGACTATTTTGCAAATTGCTTGTATTTTAAAATATATTTTTATAACAATTAATTTAGCTCGCTACTACCTGTTGTAACTAGGAACGTCAAAATGTTAATTGTAGGTTAAAGATTAGTTATTAATGTAGTTCTTAATGTGAATAAAATTAAATGAGTAATTTTGATTTTATTTTTCTTATGTGTTTGATGTTTCTCTTGTTGTGATATAGAGAAAATAAAATCACATACACGGTAGTGTGTGTAACAGTCCTGACCAGTATTGATGGCCGCCGTTTCCACTTTACACATAAATAAATCAATTTTAGAAAACAAGGCCACACGATAAAAAATATACGATTGGTAACGGGTTGATGAAATCTTGAAATATTGTATCAGCTCGCATCGACATGACAAATGAGTGCAACGGGTACCCTAATTCATATATAAAGAAAAAACTACTCACACGTATAAATATAGGCTATATATATATATATATATATATATATATATATATATATATATATATATATATATATATATATATATATGTGTGTGTGTGTGTGTGTGTGTGTGTGTGTGTGTGTGTGTGTGCGTGCGTGTGTGTATAAACTAGGAGTATACACATGCTTTTCCATTATGTGAAACTATGTAACGTACATTTTTAAACTTAGAAAAAAGAATGGCACTAAACATAAACAACAGTTCTTTTGGAATTTTCATGAGGGGGGGGTGCAAATCGAAAGTTTGAGGAGGGTGGGGGTGCAAATCGAAAACTTGAAAGCTTGTCCCCGGCAAGGGTCGCAACGCCTCTGGGGGGTGACACCATTAAGTGCCGCACCGGGTGACGCCCGACCTCGCTACGCCACTGTCTCAAGTCCTACACTGAGCTAATTTCAAATATCAACCTCGTTCAATAAGCTGTCGTTCTAACATAAAAAAAAAAAGCTGGCCTTTCGGATCTGACATGTTTCTGTGGTCGTACTATGTGAAGGGATAATGTGGTCAGGACTATGCCAAGCTGCCTTTATTTTACCTACCGTGAGTCAAGTACCCATCGAAGCGTGATGGATTTAGAGACGCTCTACGGACTCGAGCCTGGGATCTGATCTCGATGTTTTAGATATGCAGTCATGCCGTCTACTACTTAACCACACCATCCCTGCGTTCCGCACTTATATCCGGATATTGATGGCGTTTCTCTTCGGAATTTCAACAGTTTTTCAGTCTGTAGCAATATTCTTCTAGTCCTGTTTGTATAAAGCTATTTACTTATAATCGCTTCGCAAGCAGCGGCTTAGTGTGGGCGTTTCTACTCTGATGGCGATTTTAACAAGTTCAAAAAGTTTTCAAATTGAAAGTATCAAATAACAATAAACATACAATAAAATATATACAAATTTTAAAATTATACTTAGTGTTACAAATAAAATGAGTTTAAAAAAATCAAAAGCTGACTTTAAATGTTTAATGAATGCATAATGACAACATTGAAATAATTATAAAATAAAGTGTAGTTTGTATGATCTACTTGTACATTGTGCCACAATACATCAGCTGTTGTTTTTTCTCCGTTAGTTTTTGGCTTCTTTCTTTCTCAATGATTTCCAACCTATTATTACAAAAGACAAAAATAATAAATTGTTCAAATTAATTTTTTTTTTATATTTTTGATTTAAAGCGACCAATTAGTTCTTTAATACACATTTGCAAATCTTTCACAATTTTCAGTTCTACTGGCAGATTATATGAGTACTTTTCAATCTCTTCGTAAAGCATATCTGCTTCGTTCTTGCAAGCTTGAACGCTTTCCAATGTGTCCTCGTTAATTGTAGTAAATTCTTGAAGTTTCTTATATATTTCACTGATTTTCAGAAAGTCCCTTTCAAAACCTGCAGAAGATTTGTAAAGTTTATTTTGAGCTTCCAAAAACATATTCTTTGTATATTTATTGCCACCGTTGCTAAGTTCATCAATCATTTGTATCAAAAGCTGTAATTGGCCTTGTTTCTTCTTTTCATCATTACATCTGTTGTTCATCAAAATGGTGCGAGAACCGCATTCTTCAATAAGAGTCTGAATGTTTTTTTTCTTTTTCTTTTCCAACCACTTTGAAAATGGTAGGTTTTTTTCAATAACATCTTCATCTGTTTCATAATTGTCTCCAAACGTAAACAACAAAATTCCGTGAGATCGAATAAATTCATTTCCAAGGATTTGCTTTAAATTATTAATTACCCTCAAGTCTTCGTTGGTTAATTCATCTCCGTACTTTAAAACCAACAATATAGCATTAAACCCTTCTGGAATCAAATCCATAGCTTGCGACATGGCTTTGAAAGCTGATTCGGTGTCTTCTTTTTCGTTAAATCTTGTATCAGCGAGGCCTGGTGTATCTACAACTTCAATTTTTCTTCCTTTGAATGTGGAACTCGCCCTCTGTGTTTTAGATGTTTCGGATTGCGCACAGTTTCCGCATGCAAAGCAGTTTTTCATTCGTAAGATAGTATTAGCAGTAGAGCTTTTTCCTTGTCCTGTTTTTCCTACCAGCAGAATGCGGATTGGGTCGTTTTTTACGAAGGACGACATAATGTCGTAAGAGTCTGAAATGATGATAAAATAAAACCATTAACATATTATCTCAAATGATGCCTAATGGTTTACGGCTCACTCAAAAGATTTTAAACATATTACTCTGCAGATATGTCAGTTTATTACATAATGCATATTGGATTAAAGAAAACATTTGTTTAAATCTACACAAGTATAATTAAGCTAACCGATTGCTAATGCTGAATTCACCTTAAGGAATATATTTTTGCCGCATTTTTGTTTGTTTTAACACAAGTTACCTTTAGGTTGCCATCGATTATCTTTTTTATAAGTTAACCTGCTGCACAAATAATAGGATACATAAATCATGAGGTAGAAATTCTTGGCCAGTCTAGCATCCGCAATGCGACAGCTTATTTAAATTATTATTTATTTATTATTTATTTTTAATTTACTTTGTTCATGTGCGAGTGTCAACACATGAATCCTTAAAGCATTGACATATTTGCAAACTTTATATTTAAATTGTAATATTGAATTAAATCACCAGCCAGTAAAATCTCAAAAAGTTAAGAAATTGTACTATTTCATTCTAAGTAAGTAAATTAAGAATAATATTTTTGTTAGTTTAATAAACGAAAATATTGTACAAGGTAGTAGTCGTTCAATTTTCGTTCAGCATTGCATTTGTTTAAAACGTTAATATTTAAAGAAAAACCTTTTTTTACTCTATTAAGCAAATCGATTTAATACAGTAATAGTCCTTACCTGTTTTCTCTCAATATAATACAATATATTAATTAATAAGTAAAATATTTTGAAATTATTTGAACATAAAGAAGAAACGAAGAAATATTCTTTACTTTTATAGTCGAACGCTTCAGAATTATATCACACTCAGTTAAGCAAGCTAGCTTTTAAACAGTCTGGCCATGAACAACTACAGGATATCACGTGGTGGCAACTATAACAACATTGTAAACAATACAATATTTTCCACCTATCCTGATCATAATCTATAAATATGTATTTATGTATACGCCTGTCTCTGTAACCATATATATATATATATATATATATATATATATATATATATATATATATATATATATATACATATATATATATATATATATATATATATATATATATATATATATATATATATATATATATAACATTCTAATTTAAAAATATATATAACATAGTACTCATAAGTGCTATTTCTTTATTTTTTCTTCGCTCGGTTACCTAAGAGTTGCACTATATATTAATGTGGTTTAATAACAGCCGGAGCTGTTATTATTTTATTTTAAACTCTTATTGAACTTTATTAATGTGCACATTTAGCATGGAAGCTTGTTGTATAGGAAGGTCCTTTCATGCTAAATGTAACCTGTTTTTATCCACATGGATCCGAATACCATCCTTTAGTCCAACGGCGTCATTTCTTCAGCAGGTCTTGGAAACGTACCCCCCCCCCCCACACTAGTCAAAATAACCCGGGAATCTCCCTCTCCAACACTACCCCTCGGGGTCATTTACCCCTTTTATTAACCCTACCCCCAAAACCCTGCCCTAGCCCTAGCCCTAGCCCTAGCCCTAGTCCTAGCCCTACCCCTACCCCTAGCCCTAGCCCTATTTGGATTTTGACGGGGGGGGGGTAATGTCCAGCTCCCTTCTTCCTTCTTTGACATGGACGGGACACCCCATTAAAATACCAAGAAAAAAAAAAGACTGCAAGACAGACACTTGTGTTAATCAGACCAAACACCAATAGAGCCAAAAAATACTTGAGAGTGGCGCAATATACCGGCAACAATAGAGGCTCCACGAAATCCTTTATTAAACTGTGTAAACATTTACAATAAACAATACAATGACATATATAACAGCTAGATCATAACGTAGGAGAAAAATTAATCAGGACACAACGCTATGAATAAAGGTTCCAAGAAAATCCTTCTGTCATACAAAGGAATACATAAAAGAATAATTGATTACTCCTGCTTTGGCTTACACTATATAGCAAAGAATTAATTGTGATAATGGCACAAAGTTAACAATCACAGTTCCACGGATAGCAAGTGTAGCTCTTTTATGGAAAAAAATCACATTGCTTAATGCTTTGGTCTACTAAGAATTATTAAAAAATGTTAGGTCCCTACATGGACTGAAGATGGACCCTTTCAAAAAATTTAAAGTTTACTAAGGGCTTAAATATAGATTATTTAGATCAATGCTTCTAAACAAAGTTTCAGAACTAGGAATTTTAACAAAGATTATTTTACAATAGAATAAAATTAACATTAAAACTAAAACAGGATTCAAATATCAAACAGGAGACGGCTGTAACTGTATTTTTTTCAACATTGTGATGATCTGCGCCCAGTGCCGGCGCAAGGTTATTTAGCTCCCTAGGCAAAACTTAATAAAACGCGCCTCTCCCCCCCCCCCCCCCCCGCAATTTTTTAAACCCCAATATTTTATATATATATATATATATATATATATATATATATATATATATATATATATATATAATATTGGGGTTTAAAACATTATATATATATATATATATATATATATATATATATATATGTAAATATAGGCCTATACTTAATATATATATATATATATGTGTGTATTTAGGCCTGATCTCAGGACAAATGATCTCAGACAAAATATCTCAGACAAAATATCTCACTGACAAATGATCTCAGGACAAATGATCCCAGGACAAAATATATCAGGACAAATGATACCATGGACAATTGATCTCAGACAAAATATCTCACAGCAAATTTTTTGTCTGAGATCATTTGTCATGGAACCCATAATATATATAAACATATATATAGATATGTATATATATATATATATATATATATATATATATATATATATATATATATATATATATATATATATATATATATATATATATATATATATATATATATATATATATATACATATACTAGCGTACCCGACCCCCGCGCGTTGCCGCGGGGATAGAAGTAAGTTTGACGAAATATATTAGGATTTCACCAACGCTTTATCAATTATAAATTTATGTTCTTAGACGCGTGACCTACTTTTCTAAAACCTTGAGTGTACATTAATTAATATGGTAGAACACACTTCGGTGAGCGCCTCTGTTTAAGAGCGTAGAGGGGCGCTCTCATGCCCCCCCCCCCCCCCCCGATTACACTACCGCATAGGCGCGGCGTACTACCCCTGGCTCCTTAAAACTAACAGGCGCCATCGGCCAAATAGCATCCTGTTAATAAAGATGCAGATTTCGTCATTCAAGATTTTTTTCTTTAACACGTAAAAAAATTATTTGACGTGTTTTAAATATCAGTGTGACTGATGCAATATGCTAGCGTTACTAATGGTCTATTATTAGATGCTCGATCTCAATTTCTGACTGGATTGTCTAATAATAGATGCTTATTGCATCATTCGCAAATTGACGAAACTCTACAGTAGGCTCCTCATATTCAAAAAGTTGTTTTTTCATCTTTCGTAAGGTGACGAAACTGTACAGAAGGATTTTCTCGCGTTACAAAGTTATTTTTAGAGGCCTGTTGTAGTTTTACAGCTGAATATAGTAGTACTCCTTACTCGCAATGCAGGACGCTCGATTAACGGATGCCAAGTGCCAACATAGTCGCTCTAAAACTCTGGGCGCCAAACCGTGTATTGACGAAAGTTGTACCCTATATGGCGCCGCCCATAAGAAACTTTAGTTTTCTTTTCCGCAGAAATATTATCGGGAGTATTCTCATCTACTCCCTAAAGTTTCATGGTACTCGGATGAACCGCATCCGAGTTTTATTTTTTATAAACCGTGTATAGAGAAAAAAAATCGCTCCCACCCCCAACCCGGGGACGCCGCCCTTGCAATATTAAACAATATTTTTTTGCAGAACCCTACCATTGAGTGATCTAATCATCTCCCCAAAGTTTCATGGTACACGGATGAACGGTGTGAAACCGAAATTTTATAAACCGTATATAGAGAAAAATCGCAGCCTCCCGTGGCGCCGCCCTTGCGAAATTAAATATTTTTTTTTTACAGAACACTTCCCTAGAGTGGTATAATAAACTCCCTAAAGTCTCATGACTATCGGATGAACGATGCCAAACCAAAATCGACTTTTATTTTTATATACCGTATATAGAAAAAAGCAAATCGCGCCCTGTCGGGGTGCCATCCCTGCGAATTCGAAATATTTTTTTTCACATAAACGTCCCCAGGAATATTTTCAACAACTTCCTAAGGTTTCATGCCTATCGGATGAACGGTGTCACTGCAATTCACTTTTATTATTTTTATATACCGTATATAGAGAAAAATCGGACCCTCCCGTGGCGCCGCCCTTGCTAAATTAAAAATGATTTTTTTACAGAACCCTTCCCTAGAGTGGTATGATGAACTCCCCAAAGTCTCATGGCTATCGGATGAACGATGCCAAACCAAAATCGACTTTTATTTTTATATACCGTATTTTGAGAAAAACAAATCGCGCCCTGCCGGGGCGCCACCCCTGCGAATTTGAAATATTTTTTATCGCAGAAACCTCCCCAGGAATATTTTCAACAACTTCCTAAAGTTTCATGGTGATAGTGTGAACAGTGTCACTGCAATTCACTTTTATTATTTTTATATACGGTATATAGAGAAAAACAAATCGCGCCCTACCGGGGCGCCACCCCTGCGAATTTGAAACCTCCCCAGGAATATTTTTAACAACTTCCCAAAGTTTCACGGCGATGTGATGAGAGGTGTAGTAATGCATAAAGGACAGACACACACACACACACACAGACATACATTGCTTTATATATATATATATATATATATATATATATAGATATATATGTGTGTGTGTGTATTAGAATATTGCTTTAAAATTCTGCTTGGGATCTTGTGGTGCCGACAATTAATTTAGTTTAAAATTCTAAATCTCTCCATGGCTAGCGAGATTTCTAATTCAGAGAGAAAATTAGACTTACCCTTATTTAAAAATCCAAATTGCACTGGCGCCAATCCAAAGGATTTTCAAACTCGTTAGATAATAATATAAAAAGCTGATTACTCAATTATATACAGTCGAAATAAAGAATGTTGACTGCTACTTGACTTTACGGACTTATTTAATTGTTTACTACATCAATTGTGTGACACAAAAATAAAAAGTCAAAGTGACTGGTAAAAAGGCCCCCGACTTTTCATAGTGAGGGAGCTTGGGGGCGCATTTTCACCAACTCGAGTATATATATTATATAGACCTAATTTTAAGATGGGGTGCACAATTGATAGTTTGTCCTGGGCACCGATATCGATCGCCATGCCTTTGTTTATTAACCTGTCTAAAGCTTATATAATATAATCAAAATTATTAATTATTAGGTACTTTTTACTATTGGGGACTTCACATTTTTGCGACCCCCTAGCGCCCTAGGCAACCGCCTAGTTCGCCTTATAAGTAGCGCCGGCCCTGTTGGCGCCATTTGACCTGGTTTCGAACTTAGTTTATGACGATGTCCTCAATAGAATATAAACTAGGCTGTCTGCTGGAGAGTCACGTTGTCTGGGGTACTCTATCATGAGGTACAGAGTAACATTGTGTTATGTTGTTGACGATAATTTTGGTTATCATTGGACCATTTTTTATTTCCCTTTTTTAAAATTAAATCTAAAAATTGGTTGCAATGAGTATTATAACTCTTGGGGTAAGAACTTGGACCTTTCAGGTTTAGCAGCCATGAGTTTTACCGGCTTGACCACGCCGACCATTTGTTACGACTATTGTCAAGAGATTACTAGTATTTCAAAATAAACCGTCGGCCTAAGATATGTCTCATATAAATGACTTATTTAACTCCTATAGTTATATGGGTTTTTATTATTTATTTATTTGAAACTTTTTTTTTCATAAATAATAGAGACAATGTGTTCTCTTGCTGAACGTGATCGCGTGAATATTCTACTAGTAGTAAATAAGGGACGAACCGAAAAAAAAGTCAAATAAAGTATTCTTCAAACATATATAGGCTGCATCTAAAAATTATGGTGTTTTAAGATTGTTCTGTTAATTTGTAAAACGCTTTTTAAAAAAATTGTATCCATGAAAAATAAGCAGTACATTGTGAAATTTAGTGTATTATTATTTTAATATTGATGTTTACGACACAAAATATGAATGTCTTTTAATGTCATTTAATAAATGATTTTTTTGTGTGCTACAGTGTATCGTCAAATAACTATTACATGTAATTAAGTTGCCATAAACTAGAGGAAATTTGTTTTCTTTAACAAATGCAAGTTTGTTTGTCTATTTACGCACAAGCAATATTCACTGCATGAGCACTAATGGATTTCTTTTTTTTTAATACGCAATTTATTTCATAGCAAAATATATTTTTATAAATAAACAACAAAAATTGTAATATGTAATTATCTTTTTACCAATTTTATTAGTATGGTAATATTTTTTTCCCAGAAGGGATGTATATCTATACAAAAGAAGGCATCATCTATTCCTTTTTTGCTCAATCACATGAGGTCGAGAAACATGAACTCTACTTCATCTGCCAAAAGTGTGAGCTGTTCAATGCTTACAGTCATGTGGCAGCTCCGTACAAGCAAACAAATTATAAACACAGGATAACACTATTCTATATTTGGTTACAGCTGTGAACACATTTAAAACAATACTTACCTCAGTTGTTTATGTAAATAACAATTTCAAACCTGGGTCTGTTTTACTTATAAATGTGTATGTTAATTTGACTCATTTGTATGATTTATGTTCTAAAGTATTACATTAATGGTAAAGTGAAATAAAATAATCTTCACGGTCGTTTGTTTTCATCTGATTTAATACTTGTATGTAATGTTGTATGTAAAGATCGCATCAGATCATTTACACAAGTTCAAATAACACACCAAGACTTGCACAAATAATGTAAAACAAAACTGGGAGTACTAAAAAACCATTTGTGTTATTTATTCTAAAAAGAACAATTCCAATGTGCAATTAATAACAACACTTCTAAATTTTAAAATATAGTAAAACTTAAATACATATAGGTCCTATTTATAATCTGCTAACAGTGACATTTCACACAATATATAGAAATCGCTTAATATTCTAATAGCTGCTGACAATAATTTTGTAAGAAAGCCGTGCTTATATAAAAAATAAAGGCTAATTATAATAAACTCAAAAGGATAAATATTTTAAATTAAAACGGTATTATACATTATATTTATTGTCAATAAACACAGTATGAAACAGACAAAATGTTATAAAAAATTCTTAACATAAGGTTACATAAGCTTTCTAAATGACTTTAGAACATGTTCAAATGAGTTTAGTTGGGGCTTTGAAATATTATTGTTGTTGACTGACAGTAGATTCAATGTCCACTCTTGTAGACTAAATATAGATGTACTTTCTTTAACTTAAAACTTTTTTTTTCACAACTGTATAAATAACGGGGATAATGCAAGCGAATTATTCATAGCAGTACACATCTTTATTTCTGAGTTTACAATACATTCAATTCTATTAAGCATTTATTTTGCCTCTACATCATTTTGCTATTCAAAATACTCTTTCGATTTTTCGTAAGCTTATTTGTTATTATTTTAAAAGTGTTTCTTTCAAGCATGTCAGCTGATTCTCAACTGTCGAGCGACCTTTACTAAATTACAGGCTTTATAAAGAACTAAATAGACTCAGCTTTTCTTTAATAGACTTTTGCAATGTGTTCAATATTTTCATTGCGACGCATAGCGCGCTAGTTTCGTTATCTTCTTCTTCAAGCTCAGCAAAAATAAGTTCTGCCTCGCTTTTTAAATTGAGTAATTTTCTCAGAACTTGATCCTCGCCCAATGTGACGAGTCTGATGTCGTTCAGTTCCTGAGTTATGCGACACATTTTAATATATAGCTCGCCTTTAAGATGCGGTCTTTTAACTTCTCCAATCAGTTTTTCCGTCTCTTTGTGAGCTTTTTGAAATTTGTCGATGGTATATTTATTCCCTTCATTATTTAGACCATCAATCAACTGTATCAATCGTTCCATCATGCTTTGATTAGGATTTTCACCTTTACATCTTTTGTTAAATAGCATAATACGGGAGCCACACTCTTTTATAAGAGATTTAATGTTTGATTGATTTTGCTTTTTCAGCCACATTTCAAGTTTGAAATTTTCCTTCATCTTTTCTGCATCGGTGTCGCAACTGTTACCGTTAGTAAAAAGGAGAATTACCCCATGACAACGCATGAAATCACTTCCAAGGACTTGTTTAAAAAATTGTATCGCATGCGCGTCTTCAACACTTAGCTGATTTTCATACCTTGCAATGTAAATAATAGCATCGTAGCCTTTTGGATTCTTCGCCATAGCGTCTAACACTTCATTTACACTGAATTTAATGTCGTGCTTATTGTTTAGTGAAACGTTACGCAACCCTGCAGTTTGCACTACGTGAATTTCCCTTCCTTTAAAAGTTGAAACATTTCTTTCAATGGAGAATCTCAGAGCACTGCAACAGTCTAAGTAACCCGAATATTTTGTTTGTAAAACGAAGTTTCTTGTGGCGAATTCGTCTTCCAATTTTCCTATTAGCAGAATATCGATGGGATCTTTACCTTTGCAGGAATCCATTTTTTTTTTCAATACTAGAAACCTATTGAGTATTTTTACTCTCATTAATGAAATAATTAGGCATTTTACACAATAAAACGCAATCTGACTATAAATAACTCATGTTGTGATTGAAGTAGATTTTGTTTGTTTGTTGTCTATGAATATTACTCGGATAATTAGTAGGCTTTCTACAGCAATTCTCCTTCTCTCTCTCTCTCTCTCTCACTCTCTCTTTATCTATATATATATATAATTAAATGCAACTTTCCTTAAACGAATTCAAAGTATTTTAATTAATATCGTAATCAATTCACTTAAAAAGTATGTTTAAAATTTTTATATTTACCTTAGTATTGCAATTCTATTTACTTCGATAGCGAGGTTACTACTCGCTAATTAGCTAAAATGCTGTCTTTTTGTATCCAACAGAAACAAAGGCAAGGCTTATAGCCTGGTCACGTGGTGTCGACCACATAGAACGTCGTCAACAGAAAGGAATTCTGGGAACCAGACATATCCTGCTGTATTCAGTGCTTTACTCGACACAAAAGGTTAAACAAGAATTCATATTTCTGCGAAAGAAAAATGTAGTGAGAATTCTGACTTCCATACACACCAAAAATCAATAGAAAGGTTACATTCATAAAAAGAAACTGTAATATATGTATTTTTTTCTACCCCACATCCAGGCTTTCTTAACTACAGTCTACATTTTCACATTCAAGTTTAGTTTTCTTTAAAATTTTTACGTTAAACATTTATTAAAATAAAAGATATATTAAAATAATGGTAAGATTAATAGCCACAATTATTTTTTTCAATTTAATTTATCTGCATAAATCTCGAAAATAGAAAATGTATTTTATAAATTCTGGTTCTGTGAAAACAAGGTGTCATATTTTTTTCTATAGCATTGGTCTAGCTAGTCCTTAAAAGTATAATCATATCGTAAAATCATTTGTTGTTGTTTTTTTGTTTTGTCTACAAGTCTTTCAATGAAAATTCGGCAAGAAAATATAATTCATCATTCATTAAACTTTGTTTATATTTGCTATATTGTTTTGACAAAAGAATTTTTCTGGAGGTAGAATAATGAACAGCGTAAGAAAATGTTCTCCAGGAGAAGAGGGAAGGGGGGCTCTTAAAGCTTTTGGGATATGGGGTGGGGGACGATATTAGCTAAAGTATATATTTTAAATTAAAATGTTATGAAGAAAGAAGTATCTTTACTACTTTCGAAAGACTACTTGGGTTAGAGAATTACATGAGACCAATCTGCAGAAAATGCAATGCTCATATTGTTAGTTTTTAAAATGTGAAAAAAGGTACACGTAATTTATATTAACAGCGAAATTAAATTATAAAATTATGTATATGTTTCTATTTGAAATGGCCAGAAAATATCCTCGTCACTAAATATAAGAAAATTTGAAAAATGCATGCATGATTTATCCTCATACAAATAAAAATAATTGTCAGATTTAAATAAAACATTTAAACTATTGAGTGATCTAAATAATGATAGAATATTTATGCTGACTGTTCAACTATTCTATGTGTTGGGTAATGGTTAGAAAAAAAATCTGATGCCACTGTCCTCTCACAGATGCCATGATGGATATAGTTCATACAGCATATATATATATATATATATATATATATATATATATATATATATATATATATATATATATATATATATACATATATATATATATATATCAAACTAATCTATATATATATAAAGCATTGTATGTCTGTGTGTGTGTCTGTCTGTCTGTCCGTCTGTCTTTTATTACTACACCTCTCATCACATCACCGTGAAACTTTGGGAAGTTGTTGTGAATATTTCTGGGGAGGTTTCTGCGGGAAAAGAAATTCAAATTCACAGGGGCGGCGCCCCGCCAGGGCGCAATTTGTTTTTTTCTCTATATACGGTATATAAAAATAAAAGTCGATTTTGGTTTGACAGCGTTCATCCCATCGCCATCAAACTGAGTTCATTAGAACACTCCGGGGAAGGGTTCTGTAAAAAAAAAATTGTTAATTTCGCAAGGGCGGCGCCACGGGAGGGTGCAATTTTTCTCAATATACGGTATATAAAAATAATAAAAGTGAATTGCAGTGACACCGTTCACACGATCACCATCATACTTTGGGAAGATGTTGAGGATACTCCTAGGAAGGTTATTGCGCAAAAAATATTTTTAAAATTTCTAGGGGTGGCGCCACGGGAGGGTTCGATTTTCCCTATATATGGTATCTAAAAAATAAAAGTCAGATGCTTCTCGACACCTTTCATTCGTAAGCCATGAAACTTTGGGGAGTTGATGAGAATACTCCCGAGTAGGTTTTTGCGAACAAAATAATGAAAATATGATATAAGTGGCGCCTGCAAGGGTGAGATTTTCGTCAATACACAATTTGGCGCCCAGAGTTCCAGAGCGGCTACGTTAGCACGTGGCATCAGCTAATCGTGCGCCCTGCATAGCGGTTAATGAGTAATACTATACTCAGCATAAAAACTTCAAGAGGCGCAACCGTCGGCGCCCCGTAGTTTGCACGACCCGAAGCGCCCCGGACTTCCCTGCGAAAAATATGGCGCGTTTATTAAAAAAAAAGCCTAATCACTAAAGACACGATGGGCGACATTAATCATTGACTATATCGAACCAGGCGCGTCCATCGGCGCCCCTGCAGGGTTCAGTTTGGCGCCCTGGGCTTTTCCGTGAGCGCAATGGCACCTACGTTTGTTCTAAACAGTGCGGTAGATAATGGATAAGATAAGCCGTTACAGTAGCTCAATAAATTGAATCAGGCGAGTCAGCCGGCGCCCTGGTAGGGTGCGATCGGGCTGCAAACAAAATTTTCAGTTTAGGAGGGAAACTCAAATAAAAAATAAAAGTCACACTGCTAAAAATAACTTTGTAACGCGAGGATATCCGCTGTGCAGTTTCGTCACTTTGCGAATGATGCAATTAGCATCTATTTTTATACGATCCAATCAGAAATTGAGATCGAGCTTCTAATAATATACAATTAGTAATGCTAACATATTGCATCAGTCACACTGATGTTTATAACACTTTAACAAACAAAAATTTTACATGTTAAAAAACCCTTTTGATTTGTGTAACTTTAGCGAATGATGCAATCTGCATCCTTGCTTCTGGATGCTATGTGGCATTCTGGGTTATCCTGTTAGCACATTGGCACTTTGTTATTTTTAAAGAGCCAACAGCCCTACGCTGCGCCTCTGCGGTAGTGTTATTTGGGGGCTCCCGAGAGTGCCGCTCTACGTTTCTGATACATGGGTGGTCACGAAGTGTGTTCTTCCTCATAATTTTGGTGAGTTATTAACGAACATTCAAGAATTTCATTTGGTAATGTAGGTAAACCCGTGTCCCGATAATTATGATCCAAGCGCAGTCATTGTTTAAATTTAAATAACACAGCTTTAGAAAACAAGGTCACGCGTCTAGGAAGATATGATTGGTAACGGATTGGTGAAATCCTACTAATACATTTCGTCAGACTTTCTTCTATCCCCGTGGCAACGCGCGGGTGACGGGTACGCTAGTAGTTTATAAAATATAAATAGATTTAGTGTATAGTCACTGCCAGCTGTTGAGATTGCCATGGACACCTTAAAAGGCTTGAAAATTGACAACGTTTCAAACATCTAAAACTTCGCTTTCAAAAATGATTTTATAATTCTGATGATAGATTTAGATTTCTCAAACCGATGTCAACACGTATGCGTTGCTTTATTGTGATAGCTAGTATTTTTCTAAATACAAATTTGCACTTAAAACTGTGTACAAAAGATAAAGGTGTGTGATAAAAAAAAATATTAATATTTCCGAAAGCTTTATAGTAAACTGAATGTACAAACATAGTTATGTAGATAAAACGAACCCTATCAAAAGTGATCCTGAAAGTTATCGATTTTTTAATAAGCTCCCTTCGCGTAGGGCCTACTGGTCTAGTTCCGAAATAATAGAAAATATACACAAGTATAATTAATGGCTGTAAATAATCATAAGAAAATAATGTTTTTTATTAAAGACAGTTTTAAGCTTATATGGTTAGTATGTTTTATGACCGTGTATAAATGTTATTATATTAAATGTAATGTAATATAATAAAATAAAATAATCTATTTAGTTTCATTAACTAAACTAGCTACTTCAATTTGTATTTATTTAAATCGCCCAACTAAAAATAGTGTAATTTAAAAGACTTATTAGTTTCAACAAAATTTAGGTTAATTATTTGCCTTATTTATGTGCAATCATTTAACACTTGGCATTATCTTTTTAATTTTAAGTATCTATATTTTACCTGATTTAATCCGTACGCAGTTAAAGCTTAACCTTCCTTTTTCCGTGTGCAATCATCAAGCGATTTACTAACTAAACTGGTCAATACAAATCTACATTTATATCTATATGTTTATATTATTTAACGAAACAACATTGTTTCAATAGTTAACGATACATAGTTAATTCTTCAAATAAAGCAATATTTGCTTATGTTGTTGTTATTTTTAAGACACTGTATTTGTTGTACGTTGTCTTGTTATCGTTTGCCTTATTATGTATTGTAAGAAAACCTATTACTAATTTATTAGTATTGTCTAATCTTATTTCTATTTACATCTGCCATGTAACCCCCGGAATTACATTCAGGACACTTTTGTCCATGTAAGGATATCTAGGACAATATTTACATAATACATTGATATATGTAAATATGTATATCTTTACATAATATATATATGTATATGTATATATATATATAAATAAATAAATATATATATATATATATATATATATATATATATATATATATATATATATATATATATATATATATATATATTTATATATCTATATATATATATATAGATATATATATATATATATATATAAATGTATATATATATATATATGTATATTTATACATATATATATATATATATATATATATATGATTATTTCTATAAGTATATACTGCAGGAATTTTAGCTGATATTCAAGTAGACATTTCTGCAAGCAATGAAACGGTCATAAAAATATTAAACTGGCTAGCGCTGTCAAGTGTTTAGCATGTGTTGTGCAGTACGCGATATCGATCTAATCTCGGCTATTCTATTGTACGAGTACAAAGCAGAACTGTCTTATTTATACCTTCTTTGTAAAAAGTGGCTGCGAGTTGTAGTTAGTTTACGAATTTATATCAGAGTTGAAGTTTGTTTTTGTTTTTGATGGAGCTTACAAACGTTTCAATCGAAGTCAATTACGATCTTGGTTTTGGTTATTTTTACAGTAAATCGTTTTGTAACAAATTTTGTGACATTTTTATTCATGTAAGCTACTATAATGCACAAGTATTTCATACTACATCAGTATTATTCGGTTGTAGTTTAATTCCGCATTACAGCTGTGAAAGACATTAACATAAAAGAGAACATAATTTAAAAAGCAACGCATTCTTTTTTATGTCACTTTAATTTTAATTCAGATTAATGGTAAAATAAAACCAGCAGTTTAAATATAACAACTTGCAAACAACAATTACAAATTTGCTAAAATATAAGTTGTATTTTCTAAGTTGAATTTAAGCAGTTCACGTAATAAAGTATTTAACTTTGACATTTGTGGAAAATTTTATTCCTGTTTATTTAACTAACTTTTAACTGTTAATACTGCATAAGCCATAAGACATTTCTAAACAATACTGCTTAACAGCGCGCTATTTGCAATGTTTTATTGTAAAAAAGAAACTATCATTCTTCAGTTGTATATAAATACAATTTTTTATAATTATTCATTATGTTCTTAAACATTATTTGCTAGCACTGCACACTACGACTATTATATCAATTATATGCTATACATAAAAAAATTATCACTCTTGGAGAATAATATTATTAATATGGTAGATACCAATCGAAAAGAAAAAAACAAATACATAATAAACACAAACCATTTTAAAAATTATCATATTATTATAAGTAAATAGTAACAGAGAATGTACAAAGTAAAAAAAAAGTGAAATTTAAAGCATAAGAAATTTGATCCAGAAAAAAAGAAAATTAAAGAACATGTAAATTCATTCGTAAAATTAAAATCTTTCTTAATTTTCTTTTTCAAACAGCACTTTTGCTAGTGCCTCTTTAACGACACACACGAGTTTCTTTACAATTTCTTGTTCCATTTTAGCTTTTCGCGCCATCCGAATGTTTTTTTCTGCTTCCTCAAGTATTTTTTGTTGTTCTTTAGCCTGCTCAATTAGTTTGTTTTGTTCTCTCTCCAGCCTTGCTAGCTCTGCCTGCTGTTTATCATAAGCATCCTTGGCCCGCCGCATGTGAAGTTTGTTCTCTTCCTCTTGTTGAATCAGTTGCTGCAGCTTCTCCTGATATTGATTTCCATCTTCGTAAACTGCGGCAAAGATATTTTGGCTACCATTTTCTATCAGCTGAAAATGCTGTCCTATTATATTTACGTCATTAGTTTGCTCAAATACAATAGCTATTTCTTCTGATTCTCTTGCATCATGAGTTTGCATTCCATTGTCTAATTCTGTTTGCAGCTCACCGTTAGGAATGTCATCTAGAGCATCTATCTCTTCACAAACAATTTCGCTTTTGTCTGATTCTACAACTGTAACGCCGACATTTTCGAATTCACTAGCATTATCTCCATCTACACCGGATTGACAAACATCTTCATCTGCTGAGCACTTATTTTCAACTTCCAAATCTTTAAATTGAAGTTCAAAGTGCATGGTTTTATGTTCCTTAGTAGGTTCTGCTGACTCAAGAAGATAGTTATTTTCAGTATCTGCGTTTTCGTTCGGTAAATCAAGTGAATTCAGCTGTTCTTGTATCGAAACTTGTATGCATTTGACAATTGGTAAGAATGAATCACTCTCGCAGTTTTCTTCGTTCAGAATGTCAAGAAAAGATTCAATATCAGTTTGCAAGTTTTGCAACTTTGTAAGTGTGCCTTTTAGGTTTTTTGACTTCACGTTGATTCTTCCGAATTCCTGAATAATTGATTGATATCTTTCCAGATGTTTATCTGCAAGACAAGAGTCGACTCGACTTTCCCACTGTCTGTCTCTTTCTTCTTCAGCTAATTTAAAAGTTTCATTAGTGTATCTTTTCCCATCCTTTGTTAGGCCGTCAACCATTTCTATCAAACGTTCTAACTGCTTCTCTTTTGCTGCCTCATCTCTACACCTGTTGTTAAACAAAATAGCACGAGAACCG